>NC_045167.1:11325871-11684463 GCF_900700415.2 Clupea harengus | reverse complement strand
CACACACACACAGTCACACACACACAGTCAGACACACAGTCAGACACAGTCAGACACACAGTCACACACATACAACACTCTTCGACAGTTGACCTTATGACCTTTCTGATTCAGAGATGTTTTTAGGTGCGTTTTAAAACACTCATCCCTATCCCCACACACCCTTTCTCTCACGAACAGTCACACACATGCACACACACGCAGACGCCTGGTGTGTTCTCCTTGTCAAGAGACAATAGTTTGCCTCCCAGTCCTCCCCAGTTTGACAGAACTCTTCTGTCGTGTGACATCAGAAACACTCAAACTGGCTTTCTGTTTGGACCCCCCTGTGATGGGCCTTCTGGGCTGAATAGGGCTCTAGGAGTGTGTGTGTGTGTGTGTGTGTGTGTGTGTGTGTGTGTGTGTGTGTGTGTGTGTGTGTGGCCGTGCGTATGTGGGTGGATGTTGGCTCACCAAATGGATGGCAGGTCCTAACTAGCCAGTGCCTAAGCCAGTAAAATAATGGGTGGGGTTGGCCGTAAGCCAGACTGCAGAGTTGGATATTTACAGGGAGCACCGGGTATCTGTTTAGGTCCATCCTGTTCAATATGTAACCCAACTATTTCATATGCAAGTCTGTGCCTGGGTTTGGTTGAGAAACCTGTGTGTGATTGCTGAGTGTGTTTGGTTTGTGACTGTGTGTTTGGTAAGTGCGTTAGGTGTCAGACCGTCTCTGTGTGTATTTCGGTTTGTGTATGTCTGGTGAGAAAAGGGTATGTGTGTGTGCGCATGGGATGTGTATATATGTGTGGTAAGTACATTTGGTGTGTGTGTGCATGGGATGTATATGTGCGTGTGGTAAGTAAATAAGGTGCGTGTGTGTGTGTGTGAGATTTAACTTTTCATTGCACTTTTGAGATTACTATGCCATCAGCCTGTATTGTGTCATTGTCTGCATTGGGGATGGGGAAACAGTGCAGCTATGTTTGTCAGCATGCGGTTAGCTGCTGCATTCACAAACCATGGCACCCAACCCAGCCTAGCACAAGCACAATGGACCTCATGGAGGAAATACCCTAGCATGCACTTCTCCTTTTCCGAGCACCAGCGGATGGAGGAAGTGTTCAGTGAGACCTGTGCTTGTTTTACTGCTGTGGTTATCTCCAGGGTCAGGGCTGTCTGGGTGCCTCTGTGTGTGGGGGGGGCGGGGGGTGGGGGTGGTTGGTGGAAGAGTTGTGCGTGTGTGAGTGTGTGTGCTTGTGTGTGTGTGTGTGGGTGTGTGTGTGTGTGTGTGCCTGTATTTATGTACATATGAGTGTGTGTGTGTGTGTGTGTATTTATCTCTGGGGTCAGGGCTGTCTCTACCCCTTGGTAGCTTTGCCTCTTATCTGGGAATCATGGAAATGTGATGAAACACAATGTCGAATTTTGAACCCTGAGTAAAGGTGTGTGTGTGTGTGTGTGTGTGTGTGTGTGTGTGTGTGTGCGCACACACATGCATCTGTGTGTGTATGTGTGTGCCTGAACTCTGCACATAATTCTGTTTGTATGCATGTTCGATATTGTGAATGTTTAGTTTGAACTGGACTCTTGTATAGCTTCCATAGGCCCATGTTTGCATACATCTGCTTGTGTATCTGACTGGCTGACTGACTGTATGACACCACTAGTACTATATGATAGTTGTAGAAAAGAGAGGGAGTTTTTGAGTATGCATCTTGTATTATCACCAGGAATTTCCACCTTTAAATAGTACTGATGGAGCATTTTTTACACACTGAGATTGAACATAGCATTGGACTATTGCCGTTGAGCATATTACACACAAGGACATGAATCAAACAAGGAAGTCTGGTTGATTTCTAGTGAAGTAAATACAAACAGACACAATGGACATGAACAAAACTCCACATTGGATAGACACCAAGGCAGTTTTTTCCCCACGCAAACAGATTGTGTAGAATGACACACTCTACCTGTCACTCCTTCAGGCAAGAGTGAGTGCGAAATAAAGGAGGACTTCCGAGAACCTCGCCTGGCTCATGGCCAAACATCTCCTAGCCAAACATCTCCTAGCTCACCGACCCAGCGCTGGTTAGAGTGGCGCTTAACTCACTGGGCTCCAGCTTGTGCAGAAACGGTCAGAAAATAGGAGTGATGGAAAGTGCTGTCTTCTTCTATTTGTATGTGTGTGTGAGAGAGAGAGATAGAGAGAGTGGGACATTGAGAGAGTGTGTGGGCCAGTTCGCACCTGATATAAACATGCATGTCCGCATGCGTCTTGAGTGACCACTTGTGATTGGATCTTACTTCCCCGCTCTATATGCAAATAAAAATGCACATCATTTCCGCTTGCAACGATTTTTTCAGGCCAACTATATTTCCCATCTAACAAAAGTGGTGTGTGTGTGTGTGTGTGTGTGTGTGTAGCCTACACGCCCTTAGTCTACATGAATATTTGCGCTTGCGTCATTAATTGTCTGTTTACCTTTCAAAATTTGAAATTGAAATACATTCTACATCTCACGATTTCATACAACCACAAGTGATTCAGCTGATTCAGTGACAGTAACAGAGCTGGGCTGCTGTATACAACGTTAGTTTGCGCTGATGTCATATGCACGCCCATTCTCTTAACATTTTTCTTTTTTTTTAGCTATTTGTACTATTGTTTCGTTGTATGCAAATACAATGACTATAAAGGCTTTTCTATTCGACTCTACTCTCACTCACTCACTCACTCACACACATGCAAAGCGGTACCCTAACCTCACAAAATTAGGTGATAACGTGTTATTGTCACCATTCTTGGTATGCATTATGTGTGCTATCAGTTAATTTATATTATATAATGAATGGCGAATAGGGCATCCTCACAGGCCAATAGGGATGAGGGGAAGATAGTTTGTGCATGCAGGTGAATTCACGTTCGGGCTCGTCTAATTGCAAACTGTCACGATTCCGTTGGTGTTTACTTTACTTGTGGAATATTCTTGGTGAGAAGAAATGGATGGCTGCTTCTCGTTCGTCGGAGTGGGTAGATTGCTCCTTGTTGAAGCGCGGCTTCTCGCTCCAATTCTTCGTGACAAACTTCGACTTTGTTTGCAATCTTGATTCACTTTAATCATGTTTGAACTATTTCTATCACTTGCTAGACTCTAGAATTTTGGGGTTTTGGGATATTTTTTTGTCACGTTTATAAATGTACATTTTGGTGTTAATCTAACGTTGACTTGTGTGTAGAAAGTCAACTGTGTGCGCATCTGCCAAGATGTGATTTATTGATTAACCTATTCAATACACCATGCTATATTATCGTTTCTGATTGTTTCGTTATTATACATTTTATTGTGATATTAAGAAAGGAAGTGTATTAGTTTCTATTTGATAGTTGATAGTTGTGACTTTAATTAGTAGCCTTAGTGAAGGCCCATTCTTTCAGCAGCATCAGTAGGCTAGTCAGTAGGGCTCTATTACAACATAACAAATGGATAGTAGACAATTGTATGGCAAAGTGCACACAATGAGCATGAGTAGACGAATGAGTATACATACTTCCGCTTATGCAGAGGGTGTCAGTTGAGTAGGCATTCCTTGAGTGTGGCCCTGGACACATTTGCGTTCACACGGCTAAAAGAATGTGGCCAAGACCTCCGAAATGTGGTCTGAGTGATCAGATTTTAATGTGTCTTCAATGCGTCTTGGGTGCATTCACACCTGTACTTAGAGCTGTCCACTTGTGATCAGATCACCCAAGACGCATGTTAATGCCAGGTGTGAACGGGGTCAGTGTGTGTTTAAGAGAGAGAGAGAGAGAGAGAGAGTGTATATGCATTTGTGAGAGGGAGGGGGAAAGGGAGAGTGTGAGTGTGTGTGAGAGAGAGACAGACAGTGTGTGTGAGAGACAGAAAGGGGAGGAGAAAGTGTGTGTTTGTGTGTGAGAGACAGAGAGAATAAAGGCCCAGCAGTCACAGTCTGGCTGTAGAAATGGGCAGACATAGGCAGACCTGGATGTCTGAAGAAAACAGGCTGTGTATGTCCTGTGACAAGAAAGAAGAAAGAGTCACAGTTAGAGAAAGAGAGTCAGAGCTGTCCAAATAGCAAATACATTTGATCCAACTTCTACCCAAAATCCATATATCCAAAATTGTATGAAATTGAAGACCACAAGAAAATGCATTATTTACTAGAAACAGAGGAAGACTAGCAATACTATCTGCTTATTACTTAGATAACTGTGATAAAAAAAGGAGTGACACAGTGATGCACCTATGAATTCACACTACACGCATACACACAGACATACTGCAATAACCCACACCCTCACTCTTATACAAAAAGACACAAATGCACACACGAACACACAAGCACACGCACGCGCACACACACACACACACACACACACACACACACACACGCACACATAGATATACTCAAACAGAGACCTCCATGGCTGTACAGAAATGACACATTTCATCTCACATGCAGCCACATATCTTAGTGTACTTATGGAGTGTAACAGGATGTTCTGTTTCTCTTTTTTCCCCTTTTAATCATGTTCTGTTATTCCTGTGAATGCTTCGGCAATACAATGTATGATTTGTCATGCCAATAAAGCACATTGAGAGAACGAGAGTGAGAGAGACCAAACACACAATGATGGAATGACTAAAGGATAGCGTGTGTGTATGTATTTTTTATGTGTGTGTGAGAGAGAGGGAAAGAAAGGAAGAGAGAGAGATGGAGAGAAAGTAAGAGAGTGATGGACCAAAACAATGATTTAGTGAGTAAGAAAGATAGAGGAGTCAGGTAGAGATGGATGGATAGATGTATTGGTGTGAGAGAGAGAGAGAGAGAGAGAAAGGGAGAGAGATAAAGGGGGGAGAGAGAGAGGGAAAGAGAGAGAGGGAGAGAGGGGGGGAGAGAGAGACAGAAAGAGAGAGGGGGGAGAGAAGGAGAGAGACGGTGTGTGAAGGAGAGAGAGAGTGGGAAAGAGTGAGAGACCAAACACAATGATGGAATGAGTAAAGGATAGCGTGTGTGTATGTATTTTTTATGTGTGTGTGTGTGAGAAAGAGAGAGGGAAAGAAAGGAAGAGAGAGAGAGAGAGATGGAGAGAAAGGAAGAGAGTGATGGACCAAAACAATGAATTAGTGAGTAAGAAAGATAAAGGAGTCAGGTAGAGAGATGGATGGATAGATGTATTGGTGTGAGAGAGAGAGAAAGGGAGAGAGAGAAAGGGAGAGAGAGAAAGGGAGAGGGATAAAGGGAGAGGGATAAAGGGAGAGGGATAAAGGGGGAGAGAGAGAGATAATATAATGGCAAGGGAAGGGGAAGACGGGGAGAATGACAGAGAGAATGAGTGAGTGAGGGACATATCTGTTAAGCAAAGAAAGCTGTGTGCGTCTGCGTGCTCACACCTGTATGTCTGTGTGTCCGTGTGTGCACACGTGCCTGAGAGTGTGTGTGTGTGTGTGTGTGTGTCTGTCTTTCTGAGTGTGACGTCCCCCCACATTAATAAGGAATTTCTCTGGGGGAAGGAAAGGAAGGAAAAAGAAAAAGAGAGAAGGAGAAGAGAGGAAATTGCGGAGCGGGCAGAAATCCGCCTACTTGATTTCCTGGAAAGGAAGTTGGATTAGATGTGAGGTGATGGGAGGGAGGGAAGGAGGGAGGGGGGGAGGTGAAGTTGCAGTATGCTCCTCACTCAGAAAGAATGCCACTTCGGATTTAACCCTTCCCTCGCCACCTGGCTCAACAGGCTCACATGACTCATCTCGTCCCTCTCCCTTCAAAACTGTGTCTTGGTTTCTCCAGCACCTATTTAATCAGGTGTGTTTGTCAGCCTGTCCATCACAGCCTGTCTGTCTATCTATCTGTATGTCTGTCTTGTATATTGACATTTTCATGTATACAGAAAAAAAGCCCAACTCTTCTGTTATCGGGATGAACGACTCCACACACACACGGTGTATGTGTGTGGAGTCTCTGCGGCAGCATTAGACCAGAAGGTGTTGCGTGTGTTTGGAAACAGAGAAGTGCAGAGATTGTAGAAGTTGCAGTGGCATGGTGGTGGGAGGCTGGGGGAGTTTCCACAGGCTGTGTGTGTGTGTGTGTGTGTTTCTCACTGAGAGGAGCCTGTAAACTGACCGTTTCCCCTTACATGGGAATCTAAACATGCCCATGTCATCTTGATGGTGGAGGTTAATGTCAGGTGTCGGAATGGAAAGTATGTGTGTCGGTGTATTTGTGCGTGCATTTATGTGTGTGTGTGTGTGTGTGTGTGTGTGTGTGTGTGTGTGTGTGTTTGTGTGATCCCTTGAGCATGCCATGGATCTCCACTGTATTAACATAAAACACATACATGCTTCTCTCTCTCTCTCTCTCTCTCTCTCTCTCTCTCTCTCTCTCTCTCTCTCTCTCTGTGTGTGTGTGTGTGTGTGTGTGTGTGTGTGTGTGTGTGTGTGTGTGTGTGTGTGTGTGTGTGTGTGTGTGTGTGTGTGTGCTTACATACATATGAATGTTTACATGTTTTTGTGAATGTGTGTCTGCATGTCTAAGGAGATGGGGTTGTGAGTGTGTGTGTGTCTGTATGTGTTTGTGTGTGTGTGTCTGCATGTCTAAGGGGATGGGTTTGTGTGTGTGTGTGTGTGTGTGTGTCTGTGTCTGTGTTCTCTTTTCAGAGGGGAAATTTCCTGTCCCTGGAAGCAGTTCTCATCCTCAGGAATTTCCTGAGTGGGCAGACTGCTCTTCCTGAACAAATACTCCTTTTTTCTTCCCCTTTTCGGCCTGAAAGGGAAACTGTTCTTGCATGCCAACGGCCAAAAACCCAGTCCAGCCTCCCTCTTCCTGCTCGAAACCCACTCCACATGTCACTGACTGATGGGGGGGGGGGGGGGGGTAGCCCCAGTGTGTCTGGATATCTAGCCTATGACAGGCCTGTGCTTTTCCCCTAAAACACACATGCATGCATGCATGCATGCATTCATACAGATGCATGCTGACATGCACATACTCCCAGAGAGAGGATGGGACAGTGTGATATAACAACAGAACCATTCCCATAAAACACACACACACACACACACACACACACACACACACATTCACACTCTTGAGCTTTTTCTTTTCCCACTGAATGAACACAACACTCTTCAGCCACTAGAGGTGAAGATATTCTTTGTCAAGGGCTTGACAGAGTTTGTCTTTTCAGCTGTGGAACGAGACAAAGATACGTGAAAAGAATGCCTTAGTCATGGTATGAACACCAGTGGTCTGCTGGCAGTGCGCTGTTTGTCATCACTCTTTGGTTTGGCAACTGACTCCAGATAATATCCAACTTTCTCCAAATACAGCACACCTTTATACATATGAGTTAGGTACAGAGTGAGGAGGGGGGGCTTGGGGGGCAGTGACACAATTACAGAAAAGGTGATAGATTAAGGATGTGACGGGGAGATACACTATATGGGGTGAATGAGAGAGAACGAGAGGTGCAGATTAATATGAGACAACGACAGAAAAGATGATCGATACAGACAGACAGAAATGCAGGGAGGAAATGTGGAGTTTGGGAAACGGTGGAGGGAGAGAGGGGGAAGACAGGGAAAATATGAGGGAAAAGGAAAGACTGAAGAGGAGTGGAGTGTTAAAGCTGGAATAACAAGGGAAGTTCAAGCTCAGTAATTTTCTTACTTACAGGTTTACTCCTCAAACAAAGGTGTGTGTGTGTGTTTGTGTGTGTGAGAGAGGGGAAGGAAGGAGATAGAAAGAAACAGAAAAAAGAAAGAGAGAGAGGGAAGTATCCTTAGAAAGAAAGAAGTGTCCTTCAGTTACCAAGAAAAAGGAAAAGAATACAATACAGAGATACAGAAACAAATGGGAAAAAATGGAGGAAAAAAAGAGAGAAAGAAAAGAGACTTGAAAGTAGACAGCTTTATACAGTGTTATACCCTCCACTGACCCCTCCCTCCCTCAGGTCCGACTCATCAGACCCCCCCGGTGCTCACAAACCTTCTGCTCTGCTGTGGTTCACCCGGGGGGGGGGGGGGGGGGTCTGATGATGTCTGTAGTGGGGATACGAGTTAAACATCACAATAACCACAGTATGGCCCAAATCACAAAGAGAATTGATACTCGGAAAAGCTTAGTCAGCTAGTCAATTCCAAATGCCTTTGCTAAACTTTGCTGTGTGTGAGTGTGCGAGACAGATGGATGGATGTTATTTTTGTGGGTGTTTGATTGAAATCCCACCATCTCAGAGGAGATGATCCAACGCCTCATCATTCACAGCTGCCTGATTGATACAATACGAAAGGGTTACATACGAAAAGACTGAAATATTCTAAATATTCCATAATTATTCAGACCCTTCACTTAGTACTAAGTTAAAGCACCTCTTGTGAATGATCCGAACAAGCTTGGCACACTTTTCTTTTGGAAGTTCTTTTCGGGAAAATCATTCAGGCTCAAACAGGGGAGCTGCCGTGCACAGCCATTTCAGGCCTCTCCAGAGATGCTCTACTGGGTTCAGGTCCGGACTCTGCCTGGGCCACCATGACTTTCACAGAGTTTTCCCGAAGCCACTCCTGTGTTTCCTTGGTCCTATACTTCAGGGCATTGTCATGTTGAAATGTAAACCTTCGCCCCAGCCTGAGATCCTGAGCACTTTCTTTTTTTTTTTTACACCTAGGATTGCTCCATATTTTTCGGCATCCATCTTTCCCTCTATCCGAACTAGTCACTCTGTCCCGGTCACAGACAAACATCCCCTCAGCATGATGCTGCCACCACCGTGTTTGACTGTAGGGATGTGGTCTTGATTGGTGAAACGTTGCACTGATGGTTGTCCTTCTGCAAGGTTCTCCCATCTCGACAAAGGAACACTGGATCTCATTCATAGTGACCATTGGGTTCTAGATATACCTGTCTAAATAAAGCACTTCGTCCCCGATTACTCAGTTTGGCCGGGTCGACCAGATGTTGGTGGTTCCAAATCTCTTCCATTTGAGAATGATGGAGGTTACCTTGCTCTTGGGTGCGTTCAATGCTGCAGAAATGTCCTTGTAGCCTTCCCCAGATCTGTGTCTTCACACAATCCTATCTTGCAGGTTTAGGAACAATTCTTAAAAGGGTCTGAAAATGTTGTAAAAAATACATACACACACACTATCCTTTACTCATTCCATCATTGTGTGTTTTGTGTCTCTCTCTCTCTCTCCCTCTCTCTGTATCCTCTAGGTATACACACACACACACACACACACACACACATTCAAGCATATTGCCTTTCTGTCAGTCTATCTGCCTGTCTGTCACACAAATGTGCTGTCATTAAATTCATGAAAAAAACAGGAAGTTGGTAGATGAATCATGGCGAGGAGGAAGTGTATTGGCTGTTGGGGGTGGGGGTGTGCTGGGATGGGGGCAGGCAACAAGGAAACGAGATAGCTGTGATCTCATCCCCTCTCTCCTAGCCATTTATTCCAAGTGCCCGGTTGTTGCTATGGCAACACCAAGCAGCCCCCCCCCCCTTAACAGGAGTAACATTATGGAGGCTTCTGCGTATTAGCAACACAAGAATATGTCATCAAAGAGGATTGGGTGTCATTGCTTTTTGTGTGTTCAAGGATGGACACAAAGAGACACAAGCCAAACAGGAGAGGTATCAAGAAGATTGTGTACCTTTTTCTCAGCTTGGGTCTCACAACTAATCTGTCATTGTAAATGTAGGAATCTTGTCTGTTGTGTTAAGACAATTCCTCCTCGCAAAGACTGTAGTTAGCTGGCCCTTTCTTTTTCGTTTTTCGTATAGATGACATTCATTCGAATAAAATAGAATGTTGCGCTTGGGCTATAAAGGGTTAAAAAGATGATATCTTATGTCTTACTCCCAGTTGGTCAAACTACCTTCGGTTCAAAAATAGGGTTAAAATGGTTAGTAGTGTGAAGTAGTTGTGGTGTTCCATTGCAAAGCAGATTGAGACTTCATTAAACTGATCATTCTAATCTTATATTTGGAATGAAAACTTTGTGACGTATATAGAGAACTCGCCATCCTCTACATATTCCTACAGTCTATACGTAACCTGTGACCGCGTATTTGCCCTTTCAACCTCAGCCTAAAGTGGTCAAGGAGCTTTGGGCGGTCCACTGAAGGTCAAGCTCAATCAATGAGAAGGGAACACACCTGATCTGTGTTGGGATATGCAGCCTCTGTTGTTTCAGTGGTTAGAGACAGACAGAACATCATTGAAGTGGAAGTTGCTCCAGATGTTGTCTCGCAGTTGTTTGACTGGAGCTTGTGCTTTAATAGCATGTTGTGATTATTAGTCATTTTAATCATCTTTTTGTTCATTATCCAAATCACCCGCTTGTCCTCTATGGGTTTAATAGTATTTGGTTGTACCGATTTAGTGCATTATGTTAAAATAACATAGTATTTTTCTCGTCTTGTGACTTCTGTGTTTCTGAGAACTTCCTCTTATATTCTTGCCTCCTGTGGTTGTCCATCCGTCCACCTCCCACCTCCCCCCTCTCTTCCTTTCCTCAACCTCCCTTTCTTCTCCCCCCTCTCTGTCTTTCACTCCTTCTCTCACCTCTCATCAGTCTCTTTCTCCCTTATACACACCCCATCTCCTTTCCTCTCCCTCTCTCTCCCTTTGGCTGACTTTCTCTGCCACACCCTCCTCCTTTTCCTCTCTCTCTCACACTCTCTCTCTCTTTCATCTGTCTTATCATTCCCTCCCTTGCCATTCATCACCCTTCTCTCGCTTTTCTTTCTCACTCCCTTTCCTTCCTTTCCTTCCTCCCACAGACTCCCTCTCCCTCTCTTCCCCTCTCTCTCTCCCTCCCTCCCTCTTCCTCCCTCCTCTCTCCTTCCTTCCTTCCTTCCTCCCTTCCCTCTATCTTTCTCTCCCTCCTCCCCTCTCTCCCTCTCTCTTTTGGTTTCTCCTACTCTTTTCCTCTCTCCTTCTGCCTTCTCTCTTCCCCTCTTTGCCTCCTCTGGTCCCTTTACTCACACACACACACACACACACACACACACACACACACACACACACACACACACACACACACACTCTCTCACAGACACACACACACACACACACACACACACACACACACACACACACTCTCACAGACACGCTCTCTCTCTCTCTGCTGAGTGTTGATAAAAGCACCCACTGCATCGCCATAACCTTCCCGCAGGAAGTTCCCTATGTTGAAACTGAGCCCAGGAAGGAGGAGGAAAGGGGTTGGGGAAGGGGGGGGTGGACAACTTCCTGCCAAAGTGCGTTGTGGGAAGTTTTGTTTGGGCTCTCCTCTCCTCTCCGCTCTGCTGGGCAGCTGTCTCTCCAGGGCTGTGAGTGCAGATGGCCGGCTCTGACTGGATTAGGCAGCCGGATCTGGCGTGGTTGGCTAACGAGTTAGCCTGGCAACCTTTGACCCTCACTGTGGGCCTGGTCATAAATGATCCACAGGAGTGGCAGCAGCAGCATAACGATGAGTGAATATGTGTGTGCACATTTAAAAACAAACACGCACGCACACATGCACGCACACATGCACACACACTCACAAATACACAGACACAAACAAATACACACACACATATCGCATTCACGCCACAAGCAAGCATACCCTCTAAACCCATAAATGCATACCTTGACCAAGACCAAGAGTGCTTCACTCACATATGGCTATCACACAGCTGTGGCTGGTGTGTGTGTGTGTGTGTGTGTGTGTGTGTGTGTGTGTGTGTGTGTGTGTGTGTGTGTGTGTGTGTGTGTGTGTGTGTGTGTGTGTGTGTGTGTGTGTGTGTGTGTGTGTGTGTGTGTGTGTGTGTAGTATTCAGTTTCAATGTTTATTTATGAGAAACTTGTTTAACCTTTTCTCCTGTATTTGCTGATACATCTGGGAGGAAAACGGGGGTGTGTGAGTGTGTGTGAGAGAATGAGCCGTCATCCAAGACTCCTCTGCTGGTGTCACCAGGAGTAGTAGTTTGTCAAAGGCAGTGCAGCTGTGTTGGGTTTGTCCTTTTCACAGTATGTCTCATTTTTCAGATTATAATGCCGTTGAACTACTAGAGTCAATTTAGGCAGAGTCCTTGAACACTTCCGTCCTAACAGATTATAAAGCGTTCAGATGTTCTTGGAATTTTAAATTAATTCCTTGTTATTTTTCTCACTTTATCGGAAGATATATACACAAACAATTTTTATCACAAATAAACCATTAAATCTTCTTTTACACTCCAGTTAAATTGCTATTCATTTTTTTCTCACTTTATAAACTATAATCCCTGCCACTCTCAGTTAGCTGTTTGTGAGCAGTCCACCATTGGCTCGCTGTCTTTAATGTGTGATTTATGGAGAACAGAGATCCGGCGAGAAGGTGAGACTTTAACCTCTTTGGTAGGTTAATCAACAGCTCGCGTATTCTCCAGCACGTCTGGCCGCTGTGGATCAGGCACTACAGAGGCATTTCCATTCTGTTTTTTTATTATTTTTTTTTTTTAAACAAGACGTTGTTTTGCTGGCCGGAGACAAGCGTCACTCAGTCTGAAGAGATACTTGTAAGGAAGGTCATCCAAAACAGAGACGGGATGGAGAAAACTGCCGATGTGAAAAAGCAAGCCGTTATTGTGTTATTGGTGTCATTTGCACAGTGCTCTTCTGGAGTGTGTTTGTGTGTGTGTGTGTGGGGGGGGGGGTGGTTGAGAAGAGTGAAGCGTCTTTAAGGCACTGATGCCACCCTCTGTGACAGTGACACAGCAGAGTGTGTGTTACCCAAAGATAATAGCTGTTATACTCCAGGATGAAATGTTTGAGGTCTATGATAAACTCAGACGTTCTGTTCTATTGGTCCACTTCACATGCAGTTAAAGATATCTGCTTTTCTCATGGACTTAGGCTTGGAGACATCATTGTGCAGACCTTGGTACGCAGAACACCAGTGGTTACTTAAAAAGTGATGCACAACGTTGTCTAAAAAGTTTATGTGTGTGTCACTGTGCCTCCTATGAAAACTACATTTTAAAGCTTTTAATTTTCAAGTGCAACTGCTTAAATTACAAAGCTGATGAAAGCAAATAGATGTTAATTTTTTTTGTGAGTAATATTTTTTGGGGGCGAGAGACTTCATGCTCTGAGAGGCCCTCTGGCATTTTCTGGCCTACTTTCGACTGTTTCCCTAGATGTTTTAGGCAGTGCACCAGTGCAGATGTTTTGCTTCCTCGTGCTCCCACGGCAACATAAAGTAAGGGAGGGGAAGAGTCAGTGCAGAGGAGAGTGCCTCTAAGTGTCACAAACACACCACCCAGTCCAACAACCTACACACACACACACACACACACACCACCCAGTCCAACAACCTGCACACACACACACACACACACACACACACACACACACACACACACACACACACCACCCAGTCCAACATAGACAAATTTACCGGGGGTCGCTTTATTCATTTATTTATCTATTTTTGTTTAACTCTACTTTCCTCTTTTCCCTCCTGTGTGGTCTCTTCTGATCTTTTCTTCCGTCTTCTCTCTCCTCCTATTAATTCTCTTCCTTTACTCGCCTCTCTCCTCTTTCTTCTCATCCTTCCGTTTCTCTGCTTTCCCCCTTTCTGTCAGTTCCCTCTTCTTCCCCTCCTGGTACCCGTGGAATTATTTTATTGTACCACAGTTCAACATGACTCGCTTGAAATGAAAAGCATCCCATGCACAGGGAAAATAAACAAATGTAATGGATTTAAAGTAAGCATTAGTTACACTTCCTCTCACTCGCTCTCTCTCTCTCCACTCACACACACTTTCACTCACACTTACTCCCCTCTTCTCTCACTGTCTGAAATTCAAATTCAAACTAGCTTTATTGCATTTACTTTATTGCATACAACATTATTGCTAAAGCAATGGCCATGTGAACAATTAGGCACACAATACATACAAATACATGACATACAATACATACAAATACATGACAAATAATGCATGCACATACATGATACAGTGGGGAAAATAAGTATTTGAACCCCTGCCGATTTCACAAGTTTGGCTACTTGCAAAGAAATGTGTGATCTATAATTGTAATGGTAGGTGTATTTTAACAGTGAGAAATAGAATATCAACAAACAAATCCAGAAAAATGCATTTTATGACATTTATGACTTTATTTGTATTTGATGCAGAAAATAAGTATTTGAACCCCCAAGCAAACAGCAAGAATTCTGGCTCCCAATGACCAGTTATGTGCCCAAGAAGCACACAGATTATTCCTCATTAGGCCTAACAAGGTACACCTGATCTCAACTGGTGACGTGTATAAAAGAAACCTGTCCAAAGAATCATACTTCACACCTTCAACCTCACCACCATGGGCAAGACCAAAGAGTTGACCAAGGACGTCAGAGATAAGATTGTAGACCTGCACAAGGCTGGAATGGGTTACAAAACCATCGGCAAGCAGCTTGGTGAGAAGCAGACAACTATTGGTGCGATTATTCGTAAATGGAAGCAACACCAAACAACTGTCCATCGCTCTAGGTCTGGGGCTCCATGCAAGATATCCCCTCGTGCGGTATCGGTGATCATCCGAAAGGTGCAGAATAACCCCAGAACTACACAGGGGGAGCATGTGAATGATCTCAAGGCAGCTGGGACCACAGTCACCAAGAAAACCATTGGCAACACACTACGCCGTAATGGTTTGAAGTACTGCAGCACTCGCACGGTCCCCCTGCTCAAGCAAGCACATGTACAGGGCCGTCTGAAGTTTGCCAATGAACACTTGAATGATTCTAAGGAGGATTAGGAGACAGGATGTGGTCAGATGAGACCAAAATCAAGCTCTTTGGCATAAAACTCGACTTGCCGCGTTTGGAGGGGGAAGAATGCTGAATATGACCCCAAGAACACCATCCCCACCGTCAAGGATGGAGGTGGAAACATTATGCTTTGGGGCTGTTTCTCTGCCAAGGGTACAGAACGACTCCACTGCATCGAGGGGACTATGGATGGGGCCATGTAACATGGAATATTGGGCTTGAACCTCATTCCCTCCCATTGAAAACGCAACCTTAAGGATTTGGAGAGGATCTGCAAAGAGGAGTGGACCAAAATCCCTCCTGAGATGTGTGTAAACCTGGTGACCAACTACAAGAAAGGTCGTCAAGACGTCTGTGCTTGCCAACAAGGGTTATTCCACCAAGTACTAAGTCATGTTTTGCTAGGGGTTCAAATACTTATTTTCTGAATCAAATGCAAATTAAGTCATGAATGTTATAAAATGCAGTTTTCTGGATTTTTGTTGTTGATATTCTGTTTCTCACTGTTAAAATACACCTACTATTACAATTATAGATCACACATTTATTTGCAAGTGGCCAAACTTGCGAAATCGGCAGGGGTTCAAATACCACTGTATATGATGCATGCATATACATGACATATAATGCATGCACATACATGACATATAATGACATATAATGCATGCAATTGCATGGCATGGAACATGGTAAGATTTAAAGGAATCTCTTTCTTTCCCTCGCTCTCTCTCCGTTAATGACAAGGAAGCCTGTTTTTAACTGGTGAACAGAGTGATTATTTTCAATAGTTTTTCAATTCGTTTTATAAATTAAAGTAAAGTCTTTCTCTCTCTCTCTCTCCATCTCTCTCTCTCTCGCTCTCTCCATCTCTCTCTGTGTGTGTGTGTGTGTGTGTGTGCAGGTCTGCAGCCGGTGTACTGGAGCCGTGATGACGTGGCCCAGTGGCTGCGCTGGGCGGAGCATGAGTTTGCGCTGCGCCCCATCCCCAGCAGGAGCTTCCAGATGAACGGCAAAGCCCTGCTGCTGCTCACCAAGGAGGATTTCCGTTACCGCTCCCCGCACTCCGGTAAACACACCCTCACACACATACTCTCTCTCTCTCTGCCTCTCCTTCTCTCTGCATCCCTCTCTCTTCCTCTATTTCTATTCCTTTCTCTCCATCCACCACCATCTCCCCACCTGTTCAGGTAACCCCACCCTCACCCTCTCTGTCGTGCCTCTAACCTCCCTCTCTCTCTCTCTCTCCCTCACCCTGTCATGCCTCTAACCTCCTCTCTCTCTCTCTCTCTCTCTCTCTCTCTCTCTCTCTCTCTCGCTCGCTCTCACTCTCGCTCTCGCTCTCCCTCTCCCTCTCCAACTTCTCCACACCTGCTCAGGACTATCATGTCTCTGTGGCAGCAATGTAAAATAGAGGAGCAAAACACAAATTACACACACATGGACGTTATATAGGCTATCTGCATAGGTGATGTGTGTGTGTGCGTGTGTGTGCATGTGTGTGTGTCTGTCTGACCACCATTTAGCCATCTGTTGGTTTCTTCACGTGTTCAATCAAATAGCGTTTAACACCATCTTGTAGTTGTGGTTCAAACTAAATTCACCACAATGCTTCAGTTACTTGACTGAAAAGAAACTAGAAGAGCAAACCCAAGTTGTTAGTTTGGGGGGGACTGGACATATGTTCATCTGATTTTGCTATAAGTACGTTTTTCCATGGAGGGGAAATCACGAATATGGCATTACCAGCCCTTCTCTTTTCCTTGTTTCCATTCTTTTGCTTTTCCATCAGTCATCAACTTTTTTCATGTAGATTATTTTGTTATTCTGGTTTATCATTCATTGGCAGTAAATGCAGTCAAAATGAAAGTATGACGTAAAATGTGTGTATCTATTTGTGCTGTCTGTTGTGTTTTGGATTGTGATTGTGTTCTTGTGTGAACATACTGGGGTAGTCCTTCTCCTCTCTGAAGCTGTTCATAGTGAATTTAAAATGCATTGTAATGTGATGCTCTGTTGGAGCTGAATTAGACCCACAGAGGAGCTGAAGTGACTTAAAGGGACCTAGCCGTGTGTTGTCTTTTGTTGTGCAGAGGAAGTACAGGGAGAGCTGGGTTAACGGTAGATAAGGAAGTGTGCGAGTGTGTAATCCGACCACAACCGTCACCTGGTAGCAGCATCAGGAATTTCCCCTCCAGCGCTAGCCAGTGGCAGCCCAGCCAGAAAGTGAGAACTGAAAAGTGTGTATGTGTATGTGTGTGTGTGTGTGTGTGTGTGTGTTCTTTTAATTCTGAGTGCACAACTTCTCTTTCTTTCTTCACCAAGAACCCTTTCTTTTGAAGCTCTATCTAACTGCTAGGGAAGCAAAAACACAAAAGTACTCATGTAAACACAATTGCTTGATAACGGAGGTTTATTTGTTTGTTTTTTTGTTTTTATTATTTGCACAGCAAATATCATTAAATGTCATGTCCTGAAATTGGTAAACTATTGCGTTCAGTTCTTTCAGGAATAACCAATGTTATAGCAGTCTTATACCTTCATCACTACATATGCGCTGGGCTACGATCCCATGATATTAGCATGTAGTAGTAGTCCTATGCACAAGCAGGTTAGTCACAGCCATCAGGATCTGCACCTAAATTGCAAAGGTTCCTGTACTGAACCCTGTGGTACTCCGCAGTAAAGCTGAACGTCTCTCGGTCACTTGTCGTTCACAGGGGATGTTCTCTATGAGCTTCTGCAGCACGTTCTGAAACAGAGGAAGCCCTATGTGTCCTTCTCCTCCGCCTACTTTCCCGGAAATTCATTCCATTCTGCCTCTGAGGCTGAGCTACAGCATCCAAAACTAGAAGGTCAGTTTGCAAGACAATCCTGTTCTACTTTGGTTGATAATGTAGAAGGATGATAGACATGGAATAAATATATATACATGTGAATAGATATATAGACTAGATCATTACATGTAAGTTTATGATGAATTGGTGTAAAACAAATCTTGTCTGATACTGTATTATTTCTTGTGGGGAACTTTCTATGGCTGCAAAAAGAACAAGAGCGCACTGTGTTAATACAGTAATGTGTATTCATGATAACATTGTTTCCCACAGGTTTGATGATGCTGATTGTTGAATTGTGAAATTATGTGGGTGTTTACTAGATACTGAACATGAACATGTGTTGATCATAGAGATTAGAGATATGTAGGAAAAAAAGAGGAAAAACAAAAGATCTAGAGAAATATATTGTTTCGGTCATGGGTGTCATGTGATTTTTAGTCAAGGGAGTTGCCCTTTCACTTGGTTGGAATTAATGACTAAGATGAAGCAATCACAGCTGTTTCTAACTATGCTGATACAGCTAGCAAACAACTATGCCACAGTAATACAGTGCAGGTAATAACATCAAAATGACCAAGACTTGATTCTTCTCTACTGCTTATATGGAACAGAGCTAAATACATGATTCTGATTTGATTGAAGCTGATGAGGGAATCTCTGACCATCTCAGGATAGCAACACATGCTATTAGCTCTTAGCCACTAGACTTGCCACTTCCTCACTTTATTTTTACATTTGAACGTACAGAGAGCAATATATGTGAGACGGCAGATTATTCCGCTGGTGTGTTTCTAAGATTAGTCTCTCTTTGTTTATACAAATGTGACCTGTGTGCACAGTCTGTAGCCAACAGGTGTGTGTGGAAGGGGCTGGATGAGTGAGTGTATGTAGGGAGGGGATGGGCGGTGTGTGTGTGTGTGTGTGTGTGGGGGGGGGGGGGGGGGGGTTGTAAATTCTAGTTTGGAATGTTGACAGAAAACCTGTTCCACAAGGAAGTGCACCTTCCTGTATATTTCAGTGGCTTTTGTTTGAGACTTATCTCTCTTCATGGCTGAATTAGTATGAAACCACATCAAATAAGCCGTTTGGAAAATGTATTGTAATATATTGTTTCAACCTAAAGTCTGCTCTTGTATGGTTTGATTGTCTGTGTCACTGTTTGTTTCCCAAACTGAACCAAACTCCCAGGCTTCATGACTTTTGCAGAACTCTAAAAACTTCAAGATGAAATTCCATACTCATGATAGTGAAGTGATTATTTATAGATCTTATCACAAAACCACTGACTGACACATTCATTCATTCAATACCAAGAAATAAGGTGATGTGATTTCCTGGAGGGGATGATTTCCTCTTCTGAATCTGAAGGGGAAATTCCAGGTGCAACTTCTGCAACATCTCACTGTTGCTTTAATGAAGTTAAAGCGCCACCTACTGGTAGTTCATTGCCTGATCAAACACATCCTTCCCATCATTCAAAAGTGTATGACGGGGCATAGATTTCAGTTCCTTTTTAAGAAATTAGCAAAGATTTTGAAAATCCTGTTTTTGCTTTGTCATTATATTGAGTATTGAGTGTAGATTGAAAATTAATTTAAACAATTTTATCATTAGGCTGCAACATAAAAAAAAATATGAAAAAAGTGAAGGGGTCTGAATACTTTCTGAATGCACTGAAATGTGTCAAACTATGATGGCTGTTTGTTTTTTTTAAATTGATCCAGATACCATTGTACTCACTAGTTGGCTTAGAAAGGGTAAACTTTACATCTTAAACTCTTCATATCACTGAAACGCCTCTTGTCTCTGGCTGCAGAAACGGTACGGCGAGCACCTCGAGGATCAGACGGTCCCGCCCAGCATCCCCCCACCATTGAGCTGTGCCACCGGCACCGTTCCCGCTCACCCCAGCACCACCCCGGCCCGCGCCGCTCCCCGCCTTCGCTCCTCCATCCTCAGCTCGGTGCGGCCGAGGACTCGCAGCAGGCGTCCTCGCAGCTGCCCGACAGCAACCACCACACGCCCGAGGACCTGTACCCGCTCTCCGTGTCTCCGGCGCAGCCTGCCAATGGCCACTACGCGGCCACCCGCGACTCTGGGGCGCCCCGGGGGAGGAGCAGCCCCGGCGGGGGGCACGAGGAGCCGACGGCAGCAGCGCGGGTGATCCAGCTGATGCCTAGTGCGATCATGCACCCGCTGCTGCTCAGCCCGGGCAGGGCGGGCGCCGGGGGCGACTACCGGCACGGCCGAGGGGCAATGCACGCCTCACCACACGAGAACGAGCGAGACGGGCATGGTGGCAAAGGCGCATGGCAGCAGCACCACACGCTGAGCTCGTCCCATCACCACCCACACCAACACCATCACCACCAGCTGGGCCAGAGCGGGCATCCGCACCACCCGCAGGGGCACCACGCACACCACCAGGAGGAGGGGCGCTTCCGTAACCACGTCATTGTGCCTGTCTCGCCGCCCGAGGACCAAGGGATGCCCATTGGAAGGATAGCAGGTGAGGCTGGCAAATTGATGCCACTGCAGAGGGTCACACACACACACACACACACACACTGTATGTGTTGAAAGTCAAATGTTGCTATACTCTACTAATTTCTCTTCTCTTCTTATCATAATTGTTACATGTAACTAACCTCTTCTGTGTGTGTGTGTGTGTGTGTGTGTGTGTGTGTGTGTGTGTGTGTTCCCATGCAGACTGCAGACTCCTCTGGGACTACGTGTACCAGCTCCTCTCGGATAGCCGGTACGAGAACTACATCCGATGGGAGGATCGCGAGACCAAAGTCTTCCGCATCATGGACCCCAATGGCTTGGCCCGACTCTGGGGCAACCACAAGGTACCCCACACACCCCAGAGCAGGGCAGATCTGAGGGGTGGCAATAGCATCGTCATTCTACTAAATGTGCATAAACCTATATAGACCTATTTGGGTGTCTGTTTTTGGGGTAATATTAGGGAAAAGTCTATTGGGGAAAAGCAAGCACACTGCCCACACTTTTGCATGTAGTAATTTCAGTTCTTTAAAGTGTGTGACTCTAAACCAGTGGTGATTTCTTCAGTTTAAGTATGTCCCTCTTGTTCTGAAACAGAATAGGACCAATATGACATACGAGAAGATGTCAAGGGCAATGAGACACTACTACAAACTTAACATCATCAGGAAAGAACCTGGGCAAAGACTTCTGTTCAGGTGAGTGAGTGTCTCTATGAGAAAATAAAACTTTATTGTCTGTTAAATTTACATCAAATGAAACTCTGTCTTTGGCAATGTGGAAACACAGTGGTCAGAGCAGAGGGCACAAGTGATTTTGGTTCTGCCCCCTCCCTGGCTGTGTATGTGAATCTGTGTGTGCATGGATGATGTGATGTATGTTTGTGGTGTATGTAAATGTGTGCATGTGTTGGTGTATGTGGATGACGTACGTATGTGAATAGAGTATGTTTCAATATATGCACGTGTGTGTGTGTGTGTGTGTGTGTCAGTCAAATCAAATCAAGGAAATGGGGGGGGTACAAACACATATGTTTAACACTAATATGATATAGGTGTTTGTATATGATCTATGTGAGTTGTAAATGTGATAAATGTTGATATATTTATGTGTGTGTCCCTCAGGTTCATGAAGTCCCCGGATGAGATCATGAACGGGACGTCGGAGCGTCTGGAGCACTTGGAGTCGGACACTGATGAGCAGAACTATGTGAAGGGAGAGAGCCCCAACAACGCCGCCTGCACGCGAGAGGTGTGTGTGTGTTGGTTTGTGTTTGTTTGTTTGTTTGTTTGTTTGTTTGTTTGTGTTTGAGTGTTTTCCACCAGTAGATAAGGTGAACTGTTGCCTCTGTCCTTTAGTTTACGCATGCTTGGCTCAGAGCATGACAACATGAAGGGGACGCCACACGTACTATTATTTCAAATAATAAGTACATGTATTAACGAATGTCATAAACATCAGTATAGTCAGTGTCCAGGGATGTCGTGCAATAGAGAAAGTGGAAGATGTCTCCATCCCATACTTTTCACATACTCATAGTCATTTATGAAAACGTCCTCATAAGCGTGTATGGATGGCATCTTCCTTCAGTAGAGAAGGTGGATGCATGTCTGTCTCATAGTTGTCACAGTCTTAGTAATTTATCAAAACATCCTTATTAGTTTAGACTGATTTGATGACTCTTTAATTTGCAACTGCCATACACTTTTATCCAAAGCAACTTAGAGAACTTGATAGTTAGTAGAAGAGTGTGTCTTCCTTGGAAAACAGAAACAGTTGTCAGTACCTGTTCCAGTTGAGTCCACAGTCCATGACTTGTTGTTCAACTTGTCTAAATACTGATAAAATCACTACACCTGTTTCTACCATCACTGCACCTGTTTCTACCATCACTACAATTCTGACATCAGTAGCATCACATGCCCGTCTTTGGAAACCGCTTATGTGATCGTTACCATGACTTATTTACAGTGCTCATACAAAACATTTGACAACACCCCTTCCCCTGTCTTAACCAGAACTTTTGCCATTAGCAGTAAACCAGTGGTTTTGGTGTATTCTTTTATTACTTTTAATTTTAAAAATGATTAAAACACTCCACCCCCCCCCTCTCCTGCTTTTTCTCTCCCTGTAGGAGGACTTTAAGCAAATCTATGTGAAGGAGGAGTGCTGAGCGGTGACTAGGAGACGTATGGACTGTTAATGCCACAGATGCCTCCCTCACACGTGTGAACAATCAGTCATTCGGTCACTAGTGCGAAGCATGCCAACCTGCACTCCCCTCTACTGGAGAGAAAGAGAGAAAGAGAGAGGGAGAGATAGATAGATAGATAGATAGATAGAAAGGAAGAGGATGAGTAAACAGACACTTGTGTTTTAGATCAAGCAACAAAACATAAACAGCTAACTGAAAAGTGACATGGCTGTCTTGCTTATGAAATCCTATAGGTGGGGAGAGAGGAAAGACCTTTATTTCATCTGCCTTGCTTGTACAGATGGCCTTTAGTCCAATCAACGGATTCACACTTTTTTGCTGATTTTTTTGTTTTGTTCTTTTTTTCAGTTTTTATTTTGAACTTGTGAATATTGAATAAGGGTATGACTATTTGTGTTTTTAAAAAAGAGGGGTGAGATGTTTTGAAACTAATGCTGTTGGGACAAATGGTTTCTGAATCCACAAATTTATTTCTGAAAATAAATATGGTCACTCCTGAGTCACTGTTGAATTCAGTAATGATGACAAGGTTGACAGAGGAGAGAATACCAATATATAATATATACACCTAAATAAACAGTGCATACAGAAAGTTTTCAAACCCTTTCAGGTTTCCCCACATTTTGTTATGTTTCAGACTCATCTTAAAATGGATTAAATTCATTTTTCTCTCATCAGTCTAGACACAATACTCCACAATGACAAAGCAAAAACAGGTCTTTGGAGTGCTTTGTTAATTTATTCCAAATAAACGACTGGTAATCCATTTACATAAGTAGTCAGACCCTTTGTTACGACACTTGCAATTGAGCAATCTGGGGCATCCAACTTCTATCAAAGATCCATGAGATGGTGGTCTACAGCTTGATTGGAGTCTACCTGTGCCTAATTGAATTAATTGGACATAATTAGGAAAGCCTCACCTGTTTATATAAGGTCTTACAGTGAAAACCAAGCCATGAAGTCAAGGGTATTGTCCCTAAACCTTCGAGAGAGGATTGTGTGAAGACCAGATCTGGGCAAGGCTCTAAGAAAGAGTCTGCAGCATTGAACGCCCTCCGAACAGGCCTGCCGGCTTGCGTGGTGAAACCACTACAAATGATCCAGAACGCGGCGGCGCGTCTGGTGTTCAACCAACCGAAGAGGGCACACGTCACCCCGCTTCTTATTGACCTCCACTGGCTGCCTGTAGCTGCTCGCATTAAATTCAAGTCACTTATGCTTGCCTACAGAGTGCTTGATGGTTCTGCTCCCACCTACCTAAATGCTCTTGTAAGGGCAAATGTTACACCCAGGATGCTGCGCTCTTCTAGTGAGCGTCGTTTGGCAGTGCCGTCTGTGCAAGTACGGCAGTCCAGACTATTCTCATTTGTAGTTCCACGTTGGTGGAATGAACTACCCAGCACTACCAGAGCAGGGGCGTCCCTCTCTACCTTTAAGAAGCTCTTGAAGACCCAACTCTTCAGAGAGCACTTCCTGTCCTAACTGGCACTTCGACTAGTGCGTAACTTGCAATTACAGCAGTTACATTTCTGCACTTCTTTCTTTCTTTTTTATTTCATTTTGTTATATTTCTTATGTAAAGTAGTATTTATTTATTGTTACACCAGGTTCTATTGCTCGTAGCTTGAATATTCTCTCCCTT
This sequence comes from Clupea harengus, assembly GCF_900700415.2. Classification (NCBI taxonomy): domain Eukaryota; kingdom Metazoa; phylum Chordata; class Actinopteri; order Clupeiformes; family Clupeidae; genus Clupea; species Clupea harengus. The sequence continues at coordinate 11,660,444 of NC_045167.1, read as the reverse complement.
GTACGTCGCTTTGGACAAAAGCGTCTGCTAAATGACTAAATGTAAATGTAAATGTAATGTGCCCGAGAGTAAAGTCTCCTTCATTTTCAAATGGAAGAGATTTGGAACCACCGTCAGTCTTCTTAGATCTGGCTGCCTGGCCAAACTGAGTAATCGGGGACGAAGAGCCTTGGTATGAATGAGATCCAGAGTTCCTTTGTGGGAATGGGAGAAGCTTACAGAAGGGCGGCCATCAGTGCAGCACTCCACCGATTAGACCTTTATGATAGAGTGGCCAGACAGAAGCCATTCCTCACTAAATGACCGTCCACTGGGAATTTGCCAAAAAGCACCTCAGACTACGAGAAGCCAACCCTCTGGTCTGATGAAATGAAGATTTAACTATTTGGCCACAATTCCCAACGGTGTGTGTGTGTGTGTGTGTGTGTGTGTGTGTGTGTGTAGGAAACAAGGCACTAAACATCCCCTCATTATTACACTCCCTACAGTCAAACACGGGGGTGGCAGTATCATGCTGTGGGGATGTTTTTCTGTGACGGGGATGCAGGAAAAATATGGAGTAATCCTGAGTGAAACCTTTCCCCGACTGCACAGGATCTCAGGCTGGGGAAATGGTTTACATTTCAGCTAGGCAATGCCCTGAAGCATACCACCAAGGAAACACAGGAGTGGCTTCAGGAAAAGACCTGGAGTGGCCCAGCCAGAGTCTGGACCTGAACCCAATAGAGCATCTCTGTACACCTAAAAATGGCTGTGCACCAACATTCCCCATCCAACCTAGTTGAGCTTGAACGATTCTGCCAAACAGAATGGGAGAAACTTCCTAAACAAAGTTGTGCCAAGCTTGTAGGATCATTTACAAGAAGACTTTGCCATTGGCTTTAACCGAGTGCTAAGTGAAGGGTCTGAATACTTGGGTAAATAGGATATTTCAGTCTTTTATTTTTAATACATTTATAAAACGCTCTTAAACCCTGTTTTTGATTTCATTGTGGAGTATTGTGTGTTGACTAATGAGAAATTAATCGAATCCATTTTGAAACATAACAACATGTGAAACCTTTCTGTATACAATGTATTTTGTCTCATATCTGGGACCAAAATACGTAAGACTAATTACTGTGTTGAAGCTGAAACGGGAAAAAAAAGTCTAAGGGGATATAACTTGATTGTCCACCAGATGACGCTCTCTCTTCACGGATTAGTTTGTGCATAGGAATCTCATCACAGTGTGTTTTTTTATTCACGTACCCTCTGTGGAAGAACAATCTGAAATGTAATAGCTCATCACGTTGATCTGTGTAGAAGAGAGATATCAAGATATAGAACAATTGTATATGTACACGGCGCCAGGGTGTGAGTCGGCCAAACCCGGAGTTAATCTAATATACAGCCATTTATCAAGGAAAACACCTTAAGGTGCATCAAACTTTCTTTTCTCATGTGAGTGTGTGTCAGTGTTTGTGTGCGCCAACTATTTTGCATGAGCGTGGTGATGATGGGGTGGGTAGGTTGTGCGTAACGAAGACGGGGCGCAGTTGGCAGTAGGTACGTGCGCACACAGATATTTTATAGTCAGTTGAAACTAGACCACTAGCATGCACACACTCAGAAAAATGCTCGGTCTCAAACCATGTGTCAATATGTGTGGTCAGGCGTAAATCAGCAAACTTGGTCTGAATAGGCAGTCTCTACATCTCTCTACGAGTGTCATCCTTCAAAACATTCCCAAACGCGAAATCCTTACTGAAGGCGTGAAGTGCGAACAACACGCCAAGAGAGCAAGACACTTATCTCAAGACACTGAGCTATCGAAATCCTGTCAGAAGTGACAGAGGGAACTATTTCTTCCACTCTTCAGACACATCTATTTGGAGTACACAATCCGCCATTCATCGAAACTGGAGCTATTCCGTCAAAGTTCGGGTGATGTCGATGTCACACTCACATTGTCGGTTTGTAATTGTGCCCATGGATTACCGAGCGTTGCTCTGAAACCCTGGCCGGGACTGAGGTAATCCCAGGAAGCGGGACACCAGGTATGTTGTAGTTTGCTGAAACATTCCTCATTTCCGAAGTGATATTTTAATCAGACTTCAAATTGCCGTAGAATGACGGAGAAAAAAAATGTTAATTGCGTAGAAAACTCCGCAGCGTTGTTTCCAGTGTTTTCGATTTAGCAATGAAAATGGCCATCTGTAATTTCAATTCTAATTGCTCTGAATTGTGCGGCTCAGGCGTGACATGACAAATGTGACATGCATGTTTTGGAAATGCACGACGGATGAGCTCCTTGGTGTAATTTTGAGATGATGGATTGATATAACTTTTGGACTGACACTGATCAATTCAGAATTTCTATACAGTGTACTAGTATGTATTTCCCATGATTCGTTTTTAAATCCTTCTTTTTTACTCGTGTATATGTGGGAGGATACTCCTCTGCTAGTATGAGGTATGACAAACTGTCGAAGGGAGAGTCTGCATCATGAGAAAATGTGTTTTAAACACAAAAGTAGTTAAACAATAGCACACGGGACTATGACGGTTTTTTTATGCGTCCAAGATATTACATTTACTACAAAGATAAACAAATATATTTTGTTTATTAAAACTTAATAATACAGTTATGACATTAGTGTCTCCACCCAGTCTGACTTTCCTAGGTCAGGTATAGGAAATGTATGCGACTGCATGCACCTTCATAAAGATAGTAGGCTACACTGTTTATGATTGTACTGTTGAACACAATCAAATGGACTGTTGTAGTTTTTAGTCTCTACTGGCGTGCTGAGCTGACGATGACAGGGTCATAGAATTCATTGGTCTAGGAATTTCTATAAAGTGTGAACTTTCTCACTTCTAGCAGACACTGCCGTTTTTAGATCATAAATAATCTTCTGTTCAGACGTTCTGTCTTGTGAGGTGACAAAAGCAGACGGTCTTTTTCTCTTGCCCCACTGTTTGATACATACAAATCTCCAGCAGATATGTTGCAGTTTAGAAACAGTGCTATCAATGGCATTACCTGTTTTGTCTGTAACATTTTTTTAAATCAGGGAATTTGGCTGCCTGATTATTAAGCTTTGATTAACATTGTCAGCACATATCTTTACAGTCAATCTTTTAAGCATTCCGCTTCTTACCTATGTTCTGTTCTCTCTCTCTCTCTCTCTCTCTCTCTTTCTCTCTCTCTCTCTCTCTCTCTTTCCCCACATGTTCTATTTGCCACCTGTCTCTCTGCTGCCTGGCAATCAGCCAAAGTGTAACTTAACTTGTGATGTTAAGGCTCACTGGGTTTTATTAGTGTGAAAGTCCAACGGATCATCCAGGTGAATTTTTGCAGAATATTGCTCATATGTCACCCTTGACTTTCAGAAGCCTAAAATGTCCTTGTAATGGTTTATAATACTTTGTGTAGAAATGTGTTCATTTTGCTAACTTGTGTTGTGGAGTGTGGGCTATTTATAGTTATGCAGTGATTCTTCGTCTTCTTTCCAGATGGTTGTAGTTTAATAGGATGATTGACTTCCGGCCACTTCTGTCCCAGAAACCCTTTTTGATTGAGTGGCCTGTTCTCACCCATCCTGATATGCCCTCCCTCTCTCCCAACTCAGTGTTCACTTCTTTCTCTCTCCCCCTCTCTCTGTAAGTCTGTTAGTCTCTCTCTTCTTTCTCTCTCTCCCTCTATCTCTCTTGCTCCCCTGCTTTCTCTCTCTCTCTCCCTCCCTCCCCCTCTCTCTCTCTCTCTTTCTCTCTTGCTCTCCTGCTCTCTCTCTCTCTCTCTCTGTCACACACACACACACACACATACACACACAGACAAACATTCCCTCCCGTCTCTCTCTCCCTCTGACTCTCTCCTTCACACATGCACACAAGTACACAAACATTCTCTCCCTCTCTCTCTCCCTCTCTATCCCTTGTTCCTCAGCCTGTCACCCAGTTGCTGTGATCCCGTTTCATGGTGTCGCGCCGCCAGCGAGTCTTTCCCTCCGTCCTTGTGTTTATCTCTTCTCCCCGGCCGCTTTAGAGTGAGCTGGGGTCTCTGCGTGTGGTCCGCTGGTGCTTTCTCAAACGCGCTTATTCACGGACACACACCAACCCCACTGCCTCTCACTCCCCGCTCACACACACACTCACACTCACTCACACACACACTCACACACACACACTCACACCCAAACAGATGTTCGAATTTGCTCAGAAGGCCATAAAACTCCTCTGTGCTCGAACAAGTTCAACTTCAGCTCTTAGTTTTATGTCAAATCAAATAAAGGTATTTAGAGTCAAGCTAATTAAAGCAACAGTATACAGGTTTTTCTTTTTTTCTGAGGCAGTTCGTTTTTTTTATCATCTTCAAACTAGGGCTGGGCGATATAACCAAAAAGAACATCACAATTTTCTTTCAGTCGACCAAAAGTGGGATGTTTTATCATACGGCATTGCAGGTAAGTAGGCGCTACCTTTCCACTGTAGATTGTCTGTGGGCTGTTTCTTAAGGGTCTAATGGAGGCAAGGCGCCAACAGAAGTCACATTTGCCGAAGGGTCACATGGTTCATGCTCTGCCAAATAGTTCCAAACAAGTGATCTTGTCCATAGCGATAAATAGGAAATTATTATATTCATTGAATTAAATTGAATAATAGGGTGACTGTAGGTTTAGGTGAAACTATTTGAGAGAGATGCCAGCTCCAGACGCCATTTGTGTGCAGCATGATATTTCATGAAGTTTGACAGTAAATTGGCTGCATGCATGGATTTAGGCTAAGACAAATGTACACACAGTTAACTATGACAGTCGCTCATGGTTGTTAAAACAGCTAAGGTTGCATTGACTGACACAGTTTCTCAACGAAAAAGTAAAGGTCCTGATCTTATCCAATCAAACGTATCGTGTTTTCCGTTCCAGTCAGGTGACTGGTAACCAATCATTACTTAGAATTACTTCTGGGGCAAAGCGGATCGTCTTGCTTCGACCCATTGTCTACCGACAACACAAATGTTTGGAACTCTTGAGCTGCTCCATGTGCTGCCATCTTGAAAAACAAAAACTGGAGTGGCGTTTTTCTCTTCCTATATAAAACGTCATCGACGTTCGTCGAAACTGTTACACCCTTACACAATTTCCACACAACTGTGCTATGCTATCTCTCCCTTGTACGTCGCTTTGGACAAAAGCGTCTGCTAAATGACTAAATGTAAATGTAAATGTAAATGTCTATGATCAATCAAACCTTTAGAGACGGCCATACTGGTGAGCTGACCTTGTTAATGTGATTGTTTTATCCCCCATGCCTTCTTCAAACTCATTTTGATGGCAGAAGGTCATGTGATACACTCACTTCTCATTCCTACTATGTAGTTTGTCTTTACCTTAAGTCGGAATACCCACAAAATTGTAAGAACAGCTTTTACAGCACTGCATATTTCCTCAAAACATCACTTAGCAATCTGTTTTTTTTTTTTATGTAACTGACATTTGTGCTGTTGATAGTGTTTTACTTTGCTCACTAGCTTTAGATGAAAAAAAAACAAAAACTTCCATAATCCATCTTTGACATACGCCTGTTAAGGTTGAGCATGACTGTAGACATTGCTTCACTGGCATTAAAACATCTAGACACTGAGAGACTGCATCAGTGTCATCACACTGAACCCATTATCACGTCCATTTATAACTCTGGATTAGCTGCTCGTCCTGCCTAAGCACAGACTTCAGAGGACGCCATGTTGCTGTATGAGCCACCGTGTTTTTGTGGTGTGGAATTATGGGCAGGCGTATGACCTCCTCTGCCAATAGTATGGCCGGAGTGTTCGTTAAAACTGCCCTTTTTCATGCATGAGTCATTCATGTACTTCTGTAGTAGAACTGAAGCTTATCTTCATTTGATCATTTTCGCATTTAGGACATTTCCAAAGTTACATGATTACAATTATTAGGTCATTATCAATTGTACAATTCATCACCATTCAGCTAGTTATTCAGCATTTAACCATCACTTCCGTTTTCCCCTTTATAGGTTCATTTTCATTGTGATTGCCTTCATCTTTTCGCTCTTAGAGGAAAGCTGTGCCCTGATTGGGTGGTTATATTCCTGTCAAGGCTCCGAGACGTTGTGTGTAAAGAGCTGCAGTGTCGCCACTTTATGTCTTTGTGAGGATTACGCTGACTGTCATTGTTAAACAGGCTATTTCTAAGGACTGTGAAGGGGTGTCTGCAGTCTCTGCTCTCCTAGACTATTGCAGCTCAACTGGTAAAGCAAGGTGCACATGACACTAAGTCCAAGGGTTTAGTTCACAGGTAACACCCTTACTGATGATATCATAATTAATTATATGCAACATATTTAAATATGTGACACCTACAAACTAACAGTATATGTGACAATTACCAATTAACAGTGTGTATATAATCAGCATACTAAACATTAGCTAAAAATACTTGTAGTTGGTAGCCATTCAACTTACAGTTTTTTTTTTTAAATAGCTGATTTAGTAAAACAAATTTGATTTGTGGGTAGCAGTGGATCTTCTCCCAATTTGATACAAATTGCCTACCCATACAAACATGAATGTTTGATTTAACTATCGGAAAATACTGCAGCCAGTTGTAAATAAAAGGATCTCTATTAGGTTAGGTTCAAACTCATTGAAATGCTAGAAACGAAGGGAAGAAAAGAACTAGAAAGAAAACTGGCAAAGGAAGGAACGAGAGAAACGAGGGAAAAAAAAACAAAGGACAGATTAATAAATGTGTGTATGAATTAATGAATGAATGTATGAATGAATGTGGTTAAGTGAGGGGGACATAACAGAGGAAGGGAGGATGGAAGAAGAGAACAAACGGAGAGCGATGGAGAGAAGCAAAGGGCAAGCGCATGATGGGTACTAGGGAGTGAGTTCAAAGCCTCTATTCCACTGCTGATGCTTCCTTTCAACCTTGGTGATCTCTTGGAGCTGAGTACAGGAGAGAAGCAAGGAGAGGAGAGGAGGGGAGGGGAGGGGCGGGAAGAGGAAAGGAGAGGAGGGGAGAAGGGAAGAGATGAGGGGAGGGGAGAGTTGAAGAGAGGAGAAAAGAGAAGAGGAGAGGTGAGGTGAGGAGGAAAGAGGAGAGGAGAGGAGAAAAGGGGTGTAGTGAAGAAAAGAAAGGAGAAGAGGGGAGAGGAGAGGAATGGTGAGGTGAGGAGGGGAGAGGAGAGGAGAAAAGGGAAGAGGAGAGATGTTCGGTGAGGATGGGAGAGGAGAGGAGAAGAGGCAACAGGAGAGGAGAAAAGGGAAGAGGAGAGGAGATGTGAGGTGAGGAGGGGTGAGGAGAGGAGAAAAGCAGTGTAGTGAAGAGAGGAAAGGGGCAAACAGGGGCCATGGTTTTTGGAAAGGAAACAGTGGGCACCTTTGTACTGTCTGTTGTGTTCTGAAGACCGCCCAATTGTGATAAAGTCTGAACTGTAAGCAGTTACACAGCTATTATACTCTGTATGCATAACAGGACCTTGATGTCAAAGATGTGTAAGGCATCTGAGCCACCTCCTTATCCCTCTCGGACATCATACATCCAATCCTGTTGTCAAACACTCCTGTTATTTCTGGCATGTGCATTATTAATGCTAATATTGATATATACCGGTATTATTAATATTTAACATTCTTATTCCTGTGTTACGGGGTGAACATAAGATTGTCTTGTTTTGACACAACATCTGCTTGACCGATAACCAGAACCAATACCGATAACCAGTGTTTTTTTTTTTTTAAACATTTTTTTTTTTTACCTCAGATCACATTCATTGAGAATCATTGGTGAGATCACAGCTTATGACAGCTGGGACTTTGATTATTTCTGAATAGAACCTTAATGTGTTGGGTACTCTCTATTGTCCAGATCTTTGAGGGTGTGTGTGTGTTCCCATGCCTGACGGTTGGATGCAAACCAGCCCAAACCCTTAGAGTTGGTGTTGTAATCTTAGTTGTGCAAATGAATCAAGCCAAGTATTTTGATATGGGATTCCAATATGGTGTATTCATTCACCACGACAGACTGTGTCAGACTAATCTTATTCCGATTCAGATTATTAGGCCTGGATGAGTGGCTCAAGGTAGTTTTCACCGTATGACGCGCCTGAGGTTCCATATTGTCCTGTTTATGTTGTGAAGTTTAGTATATCATACATAGTGCTGTATATGTTTTACTGCTGCATCATTTGTGTGTTTTAAAAGCAATCGATGTCAGGGACATCTCAATGATGTGCTGCCATTGTTTTGTTTCAGTACATGCTGTCAGGGTGTGTCATCAAAGTGCTTGGTGAATTGGGCTTTTATACAAGGGAGAATGGGTTGCATTTTGAGTGACAGTAATGAGGTGATGAAGGCAGTCCTGGTGGTCATGCACGCACACACACACACACACACACACACACACACACACACACACACACACACTCACACTCAAAGACACACACGCCATTGCTGTCCTCTCTTTCTCTCTGTTTGTTTCTGTCACACCCACTGGCAGACACTCTCTCTCTTTCTCACACACACACACACACACACACACGCATGCACACGCACGCATGTGCACACACACACACACACACACACACACACACACACACACAGCCAATTACCCACCAGCAGCTGTCTTGTCCAGTCAGAGTGGTGAGGTAGGCTGAAGTGAGTCCCTGCTTCCTATCTTTCCCCCCAGTTCCTCACTTTTTAATGATCCCAGATCAGTCTGGGGGAGTTACCTTTCTTCTCTTCTCTTTATTCATCAATATCTGTCTCCAGCATTATCGACTGTTTCATTTCATCGAAGGACCATGGGAGACTGTGTTGGTGACTCTGAGATTTAAAGTTATGGGCATATTTCTTCTTTGTGTGAGTGGTACTGCATCAGAAAACTCAAACATGTGGGCAAGCCAATATATTCGTAAAAATATATATTTATTAAAGATGTGGAAAATGAAATATGAATGTAGGTCAAGACACTCTTCATATTTCAGGCAATTCTCTCTCCCCTCCCCACACCTCTCTCTCCTGTTCTCTCTCTCTTTCGATGGTTTCCAAATGGTGTTATAAATAAAGAATTTTAAAAGTCTCTCTCTCTCTCTCTCTCTCTCTCTCTCTCTCTCTCTCTCTCTCTCTCTCTCTCTCTCTCTCTTTGGTATTTTGAAGGTGAGCTGTAAATGTTGTATGATGTTCTGCACATACCATTTACACCAGGGCGTTAGTTCATATGTGGCAGCTGTGTGAAATTCATATTCAACTGATATGCATATCCAGGGTATCTCCCCCTGCTTTAAGCAGACCTCACACTTGCTCACAGTGTACCACTTAACTCTCTCACATTTAACTGGGCTCTCATATTTTTACATATATTTTCATACATTATTTTTTTTTCTTTGCTTCTGCTGGGGTGTGCTAGAACGTGTGTGTGTGGGTACACTTGCACGCAAGCAAATGCATGTGGAATAAAGTAGAGGTGCACATCCTTCTGACACATCTGTGTTGTAAGTGTGTGTGTGTGTGTGTGAGTATGTATTTGTGAGTTTGTGTGCTTAAAAGTGTGTGTAAATACTAGCTACATACCTAGAAATCCAGAGGCAATCTCGCTCAGCCATCTCAACCACTGCTGCTGCATCATTAGCCAAACCTCTCCTTTCAGATCAGAGGCATCACGCATTAGCTCTCTACACAAGCGTACATCTCCGCATCCACTCAACCATCTCCCTGCCCTCACACCCCACCGCCAAAAAGGTGCGGAAGTTGTCATTTCATTTTGAACTAATCATCTTTTTTTTTTTTTCTCTTTCTGATCTTTAAGTGCCTCTCATGCTCGGTTCAGTCGTAGGCCACCAGGTGGTATTGCAGGGGGAGGAGGTGGGAGCGTGTGAGTGTGACATTTGACTGAGAGAGACCTGCTGCCATGATGAGAGAGAGATAGATAGAGAGAAGGAGAAAGAGAGGGAGGAAACAGAGAGAGTGTGAGAGAGAAAGAGTTGTTAAGTTTGTAAAGGAACTGCCAGTCAAACATGGTGGTTGAAGAAGACTAGCATGGAATATCAGAGGTGGAGCAGTATAAACGATTCAATTTTTTCAGTTCGCTCAGATGTTAAACCAGGAAGTGGAAGTTATGAACTAAACCCGCTGTCTGAGATCAATGACTGGACCTTTTCTTCCCTAAAAAGGGCAACTTCTAACCCCTAGGTAGCGTGCTCATTCTCTGGAACGTTCGATTCCAATTCCTGAGTTCTGGACCAATCACACGGCTCTGTTTCCATGGCACACGCACTCACTGTCACATCCTATCTGCAGCAGGCAGCTAATTCTGGGTCCATCTTTGGGGCACGCTTTCTCACACTGCCCGGTGGCAGCTGCGCTCCACAGCTGAGTTGACACCGGTGCCGTGGCAGGACGAGAGGAGACACAGTGAGAGGTGCTAAAACCTCCACCTCTCCCAGCCACTGCCCCCCGTCGCCGATGCCAACCGTGACCCAGACGAGCTCTCCGAGTGACGTGCTCCGCGCCGACCCGAAGGAAACACTCGAAGGCTTTGAGTGACCCCTCACGTCCGGGGGAAAGGGGGGTGGTGTGAACGAACGCTGAAAGCAATCGGACACCACAAATTAGCCTGTCACTTAGCGTGGATTAAAAGCCCTCGCTAGACACAAGGGTAGAATAACTTTGGCCGTTCCTTCGGCCATCGCCGTTCAATTGTTTAAAGAATGGGAAAAAAGAAAGCTCAGGAGAACAAAATTGGGTGGGGGAAATGCAATTTCATTTTTAATGCTTGTGTGCACACACCTCTTCTGAATTGCCAGTGAGCTTGTTTAATTAAATTTTTTTTTTTTTGGTTAAGTCCCCTTTCTCTTTCTCTCTCTCTCGTAGTCTATCTTTCTTTCCCCTCAACTCTCTCTCAGTCTCTCTCTCTCTCTCTCTTCCATTTAATCTCTTCACTCTCTTAAAATAATGCCTCGCTGGTTCGAGCGAAACGTTGATGCATTCTCTGTGTCCTACGCACACTGGGCCGACCCAATTACACTGAATGCTCAACATTTTCCACCCCTCTGCTCTAAACCCCAGCACAGAGTTCAAAAGCCAGTCTACACAGGACACTCATATTTACTGACATCAATGTGAAATGGTCAGAGCCTCTACCCTGCCTGTTTTAGAACTTTAGAACACTGTCTGCCTGTTTTAGAACTTTAGAACACAAATGATGATTGCCTGTGTTTAAAGCTCTGAACACTCTGATTAGCATCTGGTTAAATGATACTGTGATTAAAGTACAGTGGCTGACAGAACAGGCCTTGATTTTCTCTTGTTACAGAGCTGTTTTTTTCCTACCTTGCTTTCTTTAATGAGGTAATAGGTGTGAAAACCAGTGTAGGTCAAGGGCTACTCCTTGTCTCCTGTCACTGAAGGGAATAGGTCATTTGAAGACAAATCACACACACACACACATACACATTGTATATCTAATGAAGTGTATCATTTTTTTTGCATTCTTCTTTAAGTTCATCCCATTGCGTGATTCAAACATGACACAGGCATATAGTCTAGTTAGAAGAGAAGATCTCCCTGATGACTGAGAAGCTAGGGTGAGGATCAGATTTCCTGTGAGACAAAAAAAATGCAGAAGTGAAAAAACAGACTTTTCTTTCTGTCATGTACCAGACATGGAACCTGGTTTCTTAAGACCCAGGTGTTATTCATTACTTTCTGTTGTGGAGTTAGGCATTGTGTTACAATACATGGTTTAGTGGGCAAGGAAATATGTCGTATATTCGTCGATATCCAGCTCACCTTGGCTCTCTATCTGTTTTTTACCAAGGTCTCCAAACATTTGTTAAAAGGGAACCGTTGAAATACACCTTCCCAAGGTTGTGTGTATCACGAATAGCGAGTGCAGACATCTGTTCTGTGCTTCATCAAAACAGTGTGACAGAAGATTATACACACACACACACAAACACACACACACACACACACACACCCACACACACCCCCCCCACACACACACACACAGAGGAGAGACTGCCATACTAATCTCTGACTATTATTTCTTTTTTTAACCGTAACTGTTGTGTTTTAAAGCCACATTTGGACTACATGCACCATTAGACATTGGAAAGGGAATGTAAACAATGCATATAGAGATTAGCTGGGAATAATGTGCAATTGGAAATACTTTTACACTTAAACATAAATTGGCACCTTAACATTTTAATTGTGTGTGTGTGTGTGTGTGTGTGTGTGTGAGAGAGAGATAGAGAGAGAGAGAGTTATGAATCCATTTTCCAATGCTGCTCTGATGTAATCTATGACAACGTGAGCTGATGTTGGTAACGTTTGGGAACACTGATCTATTATTAAAGTTTATTTTTTATTACATTTAGTAATACATTATCCTTGTTATATTGTAACTATACCGCTACATTCAATGTAACATGTGTAAAAGCCCTTTGATGCTCTGTGACTACACCCTCACTTTTGCTTTAACCTAACCCATTAAAATGAATCAGTGTGCTTCCACCCTTTGCACTGTGCATGATGGTACAGCTGAAGGTATATAGGGTAAAGTGTAGCCATCTGAACATTCTGCCAATGCATATATGTGGCATGACGTGAGACTGGGATTTGATGTGATGTGATGTGATGTGATGTGATGTGAAATGGCTGCAGTGTAGTCAGGTCTTGAGGTGTTAAGGCTGAGGTTAAATAAAGACACAAAACAGAGAGAGACACAGGGAAAGGGTTACTTCCCTAATGTTAATATCATAATAATATATCACACCGTGTATCATCCCTGGGGTCATACCTTACATGTGAAACAGCATTTGGAAAACAAATGACAAACCATAGAGCCGTAGACGCTAATCTCTGTGCTGCTCAATGACTGGAAACCTGCACACTAGCGGAGCTTTAGAGTGAATCAGTGACAGCAAAAACTGTTCCCTTTGCGATGCGGCGAAAGTCATTTAGGAAGATTTATGACACCGGGGGTGAGTTTCGCTCTCTGGGAGTCATCGCTGATGAGCTTCACTGGGGATAATTGCCTAACAGGTATATCAGTCACTACGGCTAATTAAAAGCATTACATAATCTCCCGTCATCTCCTGGTCGTCCTCGGCACCGAATGTGCGCTCACGACCGTAAAAAGGCACCTATAAATAGAAATCTTGATACCTCACATCATACCTCCCTTTTTTGTCAGCAAAGAACTCCACTTACCAGGCTCAACACTTTCTTATGCGTGGCATTGTGTTGCACTGCTGTTCCTGAAAGGATGTGTGGCTGAGTTACAGTGGGCACACTATTTTCCCTGTGTGAGGATAAAATTAAAGATATTTTTTACGTCCCTCCATTTTATTTATGGGAACGTACTTCCAGCTCCTCCAGACTCCAGTACCATTTTATGTCCACTGAATAAAGTTAATTGTATTTTTTCTTAAACTTCAGTTTAATTCTGAGACATACTGTACATTTAATACCAACACACTTCATACATGCATAATGTATAACATGTGGTGGGGTGTTTTTGCTTATGGAAACATATCCAATTTTAATATGTTTAATATTTCATATTTTTCTACAGAACACATTACCTCCACATGCTGTGAAACAACTTGAAATATGCTATATACTACCACAGACAGAAGTTTTCTTCTGACTTTGACATGTTTTTATAGCTCATGGCTATTTCAGTTGTTAAAGGAACTTGCTGTACACTGTGTTTCTGGTGGTGTAAGTCTGCCCACAGACAGAGTATCTTCGGACAGTTTTCAAAATGCATCTGTATGATGACACATTTGTGTAGACAGGAGTAAGTTCATTTGTTCAATAAAACGTTACATTCAATTCCATTTCGGCAGTGAGTGACATTGGATCCTTTACAAGCGCTATAATTATTCCCTTGGGATTAAGATCTTTTCAGTAATTCTGCATCTCTATTAAAGACATGCTTATGTGGAATAATAGAAACTGCCATTTTCCGTTCGTCTGGGAGTTGGTCTTAGTGAGATAGGAGTCTTACTTCTTAGTTCTACCACACTTAGGGGCTACTTTTAGCACTAAGGGACTTTGTGAATTACTCTTTGTCAAAAAAAATGAAAACTACCAAAGTTAGGCCTGACATGCCCATTATTTTTAAGAGTTTCTCCCATGTCGGCAAGTTAGGAGCTACTTTTAGCCTTGGTGTATTTATCAGTAAGGAAAAAGTAGTGGAAGAGGGTTTTATTTTAACGGTGAGGTGATTCTTTCTATTGTAGAGAAACCGGTGAAATGTTTAAGCAGGTGGTACAATTCCACGTTGTGTGTCCGAGCACAGGGTGAAGAGCTTAGAAAATGCATTGTTAAGGCTATCAATACCAATGATGACCTTCTTTCCTGGTAAATTGAAATTGTGGCGCATTCGGTTTTGACCTTTGCCATGCTTAAGGTGGGCCTTGACTGATGAAGTTGCTATATCAGAGGTGGAGAAATTTGAAAGAATCATGAATAAGGAAATGGCTTGGGGTGCCATGTTGTCCAAATATTGTTGCGTTGTATGGAAAAGGAATTTTGGAGTTACCAATGACCAGCTTGGTGGATCTGTTCAAATGTGACCAAAAAAGACCAGCCTGGAGATTACTTTATCTCAGTCTAAGCAGTCAAGAACACTGCTCCAACAGTGAAAACATGGAAGAAGTGGAATACACGAGAAGAGGCTCAGTATACTCAAGATGCATTATAGGGATATCATTGGGCAGGTACAGAGTGGAAGAACAGGGTTTGAAGATCAACTGGAAAGAATTTTGGGCTATGAATGCTAACTGCATTAAATTAACTGTTAGAGCCATTTATAGTGTCCTTCCAATTCCGCAGAACCTCAACCTGCCGCAAGTTGTGTATGGGTGTTGGCTCATTAAAATATATTCTGTCTGGTTGACTAGTTTGACCCAGGGTCACTATATGTGGAGACAATCAGGTTTTAAAATCATTGGCTTTTTTGTTTGAGAATACATGAGTTGAGGTTAACTCTTTTTCGATGAATGACAGGGACAGTAGAATGAGAGGGGCAGGAAAGTGGACACCTGGCATATGGTGCACCTGTTTACTTTATTGAGTTTATGATTGCCTTTGAAGATGTGAGGGAGAATTTGAAAGGAAGAAGCTAAAGTATGCATAACTGGTAGTGGAAGCAAGGGAACACGGTTGGCAAGGACACACAAGACCAGTGGAGATAGGTGTTAGAGGCTTTGTAGCTAAATCAACCACAATGTTTCTGTTGGATTTTGGTTTTCGAGGATGGTCACTCAAAGGAGCTTTAAAGGAGTTGTCTGAGGCTGCAGAAAAAGCGAGCCGGTGGCTGATGCGCTCACAGATTACTTGGGGACGTGAATTAACTTGTATTATGCATGCAAGTGAAATCTTTCAAAGGTGTATCTTGAGGTGTATATGTTGTTGTCCCTGGTATTGACATGTGTCCTAACCTATCATGAGTATGGAGGTGGATGGGTCTGGGATGCCAGACACCACTGTTGAGCCTTCTGGAGGTGTCATGGACCTTATTCAACAAAACACTGACAAATGTCACGATTCGGAAGGCAGAGACCCAATCGCATACCAGATGCAGGAACTGTTCAGGTTTATTTACAAAAGGTTAACAAAATAAAGTCCAAAAGGCAAACACACAAAAGATCCGGGCAAAAACTAGAATTCCAAAATAACACAGAAGACACAGAAGATCCCAACTTAGGGACCCAAGCACTGGCAAAGCAACAATACAAAAAGCAAGGCAGAGCGGGAATACATGAAAGCACACAGCTAATTGACACAGAACTCTCACCATGCTAGTATGACAAACCAACCTGGAACAAAGGACAGACTGAACTTAAATAACAGAGGGGGAACTAGACAAGGGGAATTAACAAGACACAGGAGGTACCAATCAGGGAAACAAACAGGGAAAAGATTGGGAACAGGTGAGGTTCAAAACCAGGAAGTGGCAGAGGGCAGATGGGGGCGGAGTCTCAGGACAAAGACAGGAAACACATGGCCGGACAAGACAATCACAACAAGCACATGACAACATAAACAAACAGGAAAAAGCACATGTCAGGAATCAAGAAACATAAAAGGAAAACAGAGCAGGATCCTGACAGACAAAGGAAGGTGTCTATTTGACAGTCCCACTAAAATGCTCACAACGTCATCTTTGTTGCTGTTGCTGTTGTTGTTTGTTGTTAAATTTGATTGTCATATTAGATTGTCATACTAGTATATAAAAAAAACAGCTGTTTGTCAGTGTGCTAATTGTTTGGGCCAAGAGTCAGAATATGTAACTGAATCATCCTTGTCTTTCACCCCTAGTGTCTCTCTCCAGACTCGCTCTTGTGGATGTGTTGTTGACTGGATGTGTTGATTAACACATGTGGTATGGAACCTGGCATCTGTTCCCATGGTGACAATGGCTGCGTTTACCTTGTGTGCCATCAGCTTCATGTCTTTTACCTGAGTAGCTATACTAGCAGAGCAGGATGTCTGTGCCTTCCTGGTCAGACATCTTCTAACAGTATAGGTATTTGATCAAATGTATTTCCTCGTATGATATTACTCTGATCTGTAAATGGATGTGGACAAAAGTGTCGATTCAATTGCATTATTTCAAAAGCAATACATAATGTTAATGAAGGGGATATATCAGTATTTGCAACACGTTAGAGATCTTTCAAACTTTTAAAGACATTTCATTGACACTTGAAATACTCATGTCTGTGTAATTTGATGATTTATCCCTTCATAAATCATATGCCTTTTTGAAAATACTGACATAAGATCATAATAAATGTTTGTATTATATATAATAAGTGTAATAAACACTTGTATTTGACACTGATTTTTCAGAGGGATGAAAAAACCATATCATGTAAGTGCAGGCATATTACAAAGCATGCACATACACATGTACAGCAGAACCACTACAGACCATTGAGAACAGATAAATATTACAGAGAATGATAGGCGAGATTAAAGAGGTATCCACCGTTCAGGCATTCTTAGGTCCTCTGGTAGAGTATTCCAAAGGCTGGGAGCATAGGAACTAAAAGCTGCCTCTCCATGTCTCTTTGTCCTGGCCTTTGGAACTGTTAAGATTTCAGTGCCAGAGGACCTCAGGGATCTACTGGGTGTGTACCTTGAGAGCATGTCTGACATATATTCAGGTGCATGACTATGGAGTAATTTATAGACTAGTAAAATAATCTTGAAATCTATTCTGAAACTCACATGTAACAAGTGCAATGATTTTAAGACTGGCGTGACTCATGCTGCTGCATTCTGTATTATTTGTAATTGACTAATGGCTTTTTTTGGTAGACCAGACAAGAGAGAGTTACAGTAGTCTAGCCTGCTTGTGATAAAAGCGTGCATCAGTCTTTCAGTGTCAGCCTGTTATTATCATGAGTGCAAAGAGTAAACAAGTTCACTGTACATTATCTTACTGAAGACGACACACATATGCATTTAAGCACCTGTCCTACCCATGCTGGGCACATGAATAATACATATACCAAGTGCCCCAAGTATACAAGTGTTCAAGTGTTCATGTGTGGAAAATGGTAAAGAACCCTTGCCAGCAGCCTACTCAGTGCAAGAGGGTTAAGACCTGTGATGTTTTCAATTCCCTTTTGGGTTTAATAGACAAACCTTGCTGCGCAGTCACTTAAAAAAAGAAAGAAGAAGAAAAAACAGATATTGGTGGGCTATTACTTCAGGTTGATTTCAAATATTCTGAACTAGTAGCTTTGACAATGAATAGAAACGGAGGCCTTTGATGAAAGAGGTAGTAGGTCAGTAACAGAAAAAAAACACATCATTAACTCCTCTAAGCTTTTATGTATCTATTTCTCGCTGTCCATTTAAATTGGAGCTGACTTGTCTGGATGCTGGTGCTTTGATGCTGGTAATGTAACACTCCTCACTCCTCTCTTCTCCTTCGCTCTCCTCCTCCTCCTCGCCACTGACGGTTCATGAATGAGTTGTGCCGTGCAGAGAGGTCGTTTGAAGGCAAATAGGATGTTTTCCTCCCCTGTTCAGGCACTTCTCTTGTCCTTGAGACAAACCGAAAAGTATAACTGTTCAACGACCATGGTAATTAAGAGAGAGAGGATAGAAGATGAGAGTCTCTATCATTTAACAATGGTAGCTGCTCTGCAGTCACTGGTGTTGACCTACTGTCAGTGAAATGTACTGGAGCATACTGGATAGAGTGATTGTCAGTGAAAGATTTCGTAGCCTTTTGTTGGCTAGGAGAGTGGAGAGAGACAGGACATGAGTGGGAGAGAGACGGGTGCTGGCACTGGGAAATGACAGCGGGCCTAACACTGGTCCCCGTGGGTGCCTCGGTGAAGAGTGGTAACGGACATTGACACTAATGCTTATGACACTCTCACCAAACACATCAGAATTAAATATGTACAAACACCAGTTATCAAAGAGGAGGGCAAACTAAATTGTTCCTCTGTATGGCTGTACAGCTTTGGTTTTAGTCAAGAGCAAATGCATATCATATATATATATATATATATATACACACTTACATATATACATATGTGTGTGTGTCTGTGTCTGTGTGTTCATATGTAGACAGGTTCAGAGGGGAGATAAATAAGATAAATAAGAGGCTTATGAGATGGTATCTAAGATTCAAGAGGCTTGTACACAGTATGGGTTGTCTGGCAGTACCCGGCAGGAATATAGGCATAATCTGATAAATATAAAATATAAAAATATACCACGCCTGGGCTCTTCCCACTCCGTTATGGCATCAGAATGTGAAGGGTTGTCTGGTGTCACTCCGTGCTGTTTCTTAGTTATGACTAAAAATAAAGGTTCAACACGAAAACATTCTCAGTGTTCTAAACTCTGCGGTCGCTGGCAAATTAAACCCGATGACCAGGGATAGAGCTGTCAAAGCTCCGGAGACTTAAACTCCCACACACATATGCCTTCTCTTCACTTAATTCCCCGCTGGTCCTCGAGTGTCCAGTGGCTTAGGTCTGCGATTAGCGAGAGGAGATGAGTGTTGCCCACATGTGCCAGAACAGTGGCAGAGAGGTGAGGTCTCTGTGGTTCTCTCCAACACCCTAGTTATAGAATCCCAGACGTCGCCCTTGTCGTGAGCTCTTGTGTTAACGGATGGCACACTATCATACACACACATGCACACAGCCATATAAAAAAGTTCATGCACATATACACCCACACACACCAAAATACCCAAATAGGAAACAGTACTGTATATACTGAATGTCACAAATAAGTTGGCACTGGCTGTCAAAAAGTCTAAGGAGAAGTTTCTCTGATGGCTTCACATGTTAAGCTAGTTTTCACCATAAGGAACAGATGGACAGGGTGTTAAAGCTGTAGATACTGCCTGTTCCCACCATCACTGGAAATAAAGAGGTGGTTGAGTGGTTTTACCATCATACTTTGCAACAGTTTCTGTGCGAAACAGTGTCAAAGCAAAGTGATGGTGTTAATGTAAATGTGTTTGATATTTAAATGTTTACTCTTCAAACAGATGGTTGCAACATTGAGCATTGGCCAAAACCTTCAGATTGTTAACTTTCTATTTAACATGACTTTATAGTATGCATGTACGCATTTTGAATATATAGTGTGTCACAAAATAAATGTATGTGTTACAAGAATTGAAATCTTACACCGTGCTCATTCTGAAAATGTTTCATCTTTGTAGTATCACGAACCAGACAGCCATAAGAGTATCACAGCCACTTGTCTGCAACTTGAGAGCAATTAAAAAACCTGTGTCATCATACATCGGGCCTGACAAGCAGACTTCAATTAAAATGCCAGTACTCTCATCCTTTTTTTTTACCCGCTCATTCTCTCGAAGCCATTTGCTTTGCCCCCCCTCCCTCCCCCTTAATGGAGACATCAAAAAGCTTTCACGGCGACTGTCGCTGTCTGCTTCCACCTTCCTTTTGCCCTTAAAAGTCCAGCTGGTGAGACATATGATGCCCGACTAAAAAATTATTCATAATTAATGCGGCCAGACAGATCAAAAATAGGCAGCATATGTATCATGAGACCCACTTGAAAAGGGTAAGACTATAAAATGGTGAGAGTGTGAGAGTCAAATTGATTGGTGCGAACAAGGCGGTTATATGGGACTCCTAATGGTGCCAGGTATCGTCTTTTTTTTTCTCTTTTCTTTCTTTCTCTCTTTTTTTCCAAGGACATTGCCTGAAATCGCACACTAGTTAGCTAGTATTTAAGGAGACGGAGGGAGAAAGTGGAGGGAGAGCAGAAATCCTTGATCAAAAGAAACGGGCTGCGTGTTTGACAATAGTTTTGTTAAGCCGTGTTTAAGTTGCTTATATCTTTGTAAAGATCATTGCAAATGGTTCTTGGTTCTTAAGTCTTTAATACAGCCACATGGATAAGAGCTCAGAAATTATTTTATTTCAGGTAAAGGGGGAACATTTATTCTAATCTTTAAATGTCTAAAATTCTTCCGAATACATTAACGGTACATTTTCAATAACACTTAATTCGGATACTCCATCTACAGAGACTTTACAGATGGTGTGTTGAAATTCAAGTTCAGTCTTTCTAATTGTTTATTGTTTATCACCTTAACCAAACCAAACCCCTAACCCTAACCTTAACCATAAACTGCAGTAAACATAGTTTCAACAGATCATTTGTTTATAATCTGTAGATAGTCTTTAGGGGACCATCCAAATGTCATACATACAAATATATATATTTTTAACACCCAGCAGATGCTATAGCACAAAAAGTAACAGCTAAATGAATATAAAATGATTATTTTTTAGCTGGATTTGCACAATGTTTTATTTAACAGCTCTCGGCTCTCGAGGCCAGGAATGTGATAGCCAGATGCTAGGTCTGTTTCTTGATCCCTGGCTGTGACATGTGCGATCCAGGCTGCCAAAGCTTCGCCAAGATGTCAAAACAACAAATAGTAGTGTCAGGTGTCATGTCATGTTAACAGGAGTGCCGTGTATGTGTGGCATCCTGTCTGTTTATCATATTGGGTGTTCCTGGACTGTTTACAAAAGGGGAAATGCCTCACATATGTTGGAAAGCATGCAACAGGAAGAGAAAGAAAGAAAGAAACAGAAGAAAAGATAGAGAGGAGGACAGGTAAGAAAGGAAGGAAACGCTGGAAGGAAGAGAGAACTTCTCATGTTGGGAAGAAGTTACAACATGTCTTACAACGGTTACAACAGTGTTATGTCTTACAACGGTTACATCCGTGTTATGTTATTTATTTATTTACGGATAGGCTGTTCACTCCACCCAATCACTCAGAGACCCAGCGCAGATATCTAGGGCCAGCTGCTCAGTGTTTTACTTATCTTATTTATATTTATTTTGTATTTATATATTTTATTCCTATTACCTTGTAACCCGCTCTTACCTTTAACTCTCCTTGCTGCTATTACACCTGAATTTCCCTACGGGGATTAATAAAGGTTTATCATCATCCTCATCATCATCATGTCTTGCCAGACTCTGAGTAACTTTGGAGTATGGCTCACAGACACACTAAATCAGATAGCAGAATGAAATGTACTAAATCTCCCCAATTGGAAACTTTCCCCCAGATTCATTTTGAAGGCATGTGGTCATGTAAAGCAGGGGTCCCCAACCTTTTTTGCACCACGGACCGGTTTAATGTAGGCATTATTTTCACGGACCGGCAGATAAATACAGCAAAAATAAAATAACAAGACCGGCATAAAAACGAATGTTAAGTGCATGAAAAATACAACTCACCATTGTACTGACTTGTACTTTATCCTATAAAGCAGTGGTTCTCAAAGTGGGGGGCGCGGACACTCTCCCGGGGGGGCGCAATGTCACAGACGGAGAAAAAAAAAAACGTCGAGGACCTATGACTGTTTAGTGAAAGCTCCCTCAGTGGCGAAATGCAAAGGGCTGGACTGACACAAACAAATCAAATACACAGTTTAATTTCTGATCCACCAATAAAACGGAGAGTTATCATTTGAACGCGAGTTGCACCTATGCTTCCGTGTATAAAAGTAACTGCAGGGACAATTCTGGCATTCATGAAAGTTTTCTCATCTGGGCTTTGTTTTTAACTTGTACCAGAATTTAAGAACGCTAAATAGCAGTGGTGAATCAGCCAGATTGTTTTTAAGGGCTTAATTTGTGAGAAACCGTTGGTGATTGCGCTAACGTCAATTCTACAGACATCCTCCGATTTAAATAATTATAAAAATAAAAAATATGAGAATATTTTAATCATTAACAATTACGTTTCACATTTAAATGTATGCTTCTAAGAGGCATCGTAATGTTCTAAAAAAGCACTACACGAACACTGCAAATATAAGTGAATCAATAAATAAGCATTATGGACACATTCTGCAACAGTAGCCTACCTCCACCTCTGCACTGGTGAAGTTAGGTCTGCGTTTAATCCACAGGTGCTTGCTTTCTGCTTTGACATGATTTTGATCAGTCTGAAGTTGATTTCGCGTTGCTGTGGAGTCTGTGGATTGTGCACACGTCTCTTCAGTTGCATGCCTCTAAGAACGTTTGTTTTCTTACTCATTTTCGCTAGTTTGCGTGCTTGTTTTTTGAGTAACATATCTCGTGACCGAGAAAAGGGTCTTGACTTGTCAAGAGGCACAGGCGAATGTTACATCAGACTCTAATAATTAATACAACGGAAATTATATAAATTATTTATTCTTTCTTTGCGGCCCGGTAGGAAATGCCTCACGGACCGGTACCGGGCCGCGGCCCGGTGGTTGGGGACCACTGATGTAAAGGATGAATGAACACACCTGACCTTCTCATAAGCTGTCCAGTCTATTCACAATGTAAGAACAGCTTCTACAGCCTGACGTTGCCAAATATACAGGATAGCCAGCTAGCTAGCATTTGTCATTGCCAACTCTGCTGCTATATTGGTGTTTTGTAGGGCTTTTCGGTCTTTCGTCTTTTAGCTAGTTAGCTCAATAGTTTTTAGTAAAAGCTCCTTACTGCTGCTTTGATTTAGAAGCCGACTCCCTTAATCTTTCATTAATTTCTTTATGTGTGATTACCAACCCTTCTATTATCAATGAATCCTTGCGAAAAAAATAGGCTGAATATTCCCTTAACAACAGTTACTATTTCATAGTGACTAAATGTACCTCAAAAACCATGCATGGCCATCACCCTCCAGTTATTGATTATTCTCTAAGTGGTAGCAAAAATGTTGGAATTGGAAAAAGGAACTGGAAAGAAATGAATTGTAGTAAGATTAAAAGAAAAAAACAACACTGACAAGACAGCTGCTGGAGGAGTTCAGAAATACAATGTAGCTTCATTCACATGCTGCTCTGCTGTAATAACACAGTGGGTGAAAAAGTCCAATAGAAAAACACACATTTGCAAACAGAAAGAGGCTGCCTATATATGCATACAGATGAAAATTTAACAAAAAAGGAGTGAAGAGTCTATGCAGAAGCATGTTAACAAAAGTGATTACACTTTAAGAAGTGCTGTTGTTTTTTGCTACAACAAAGCCTAAAATTAATTAACATGGAAAGAAGTCTTTGCGGCAGACTCTGGATTAATTATGTACGTCTCCCCAGTGACCGTGTATAGTAATACTTGGTTTGTTTTTTGCAATACTTCAGAATCTTTGTGTGATATTCTTTCTCTACTATGCCCATGGCCATCACACACATGCATTTTTCATATTTCCCCAGGGGATATCTTGTGACAAAGAGACATGCATTAAACATGAGGTTGTATTAGAATAAAACACACAATCACAATTGTGGAGCGCTTCTCAGCCAGTCTGACTGAGGAAATAAGTTTTATAGAAGACAGCATGCTGGTAACGGGCAGATTTGAAGGCCAATCTTTCACATTTCCTTGTAGTACATGGGAGAGGTCATTGTTGCTCTTCCATTGAAAAAGAGTACAGTGTCCTGTCCTTTTAAGAGACGCAGTGGTTTAATGATATACTATATATGCAATGGCCCAGTGCTGTTACTTGTGTATCAGCATGGAAGCAAAATGTACATACTTGAAATAACTTGGTATAGAGCTTGGAGTGTCAGATTTTGAGATGTTTTGAATATTGAGCTGTTACTTACACACACTGTCCTCACAAAATACTAACTAAAACATGTGCTAACTACAAATCAGTAACACACTCTTAAGTATTTAATTTCACTCACTACATGCACAAGGTGCAACACACACACACACACACACACACACACACACACACACACAGAGATGCGTACTATAATATAAGGCGGAGATGCGTACTATAATATAAGACAGAGATCCAGAGTGATGTGTCACCTTCTATGGAAGAGTGATGTGATGTGATGAGACTAGGGATGCACGATATTGAATTCTAGCCGATATTCGATATGCCGATATTTACAAGCTCATTTTGGCCGATTGCCGATGCCGATACCGATATATACACCTCTGCTTTTTAATTATTGAAAAGTCTCTCCTGTACTAGAATGAATCTGTTATTATGATAGGGTATTGCTGTAGATACGGGACATTAAAAACTTGATTTGTATCATTTTAGAAATAGACATTCACTCATGAAACTATTGAAATTATTTCCAAAAAGGCAAATTTATTTATATTTTCACGTCACAATTTTCATACTTGAACAGTACCAACTTGAACAACTACACTCTGGAAATGCAACTAGGCTAACTTGGCAAGCTAACGTTGGTTAACTGACTTACAGTTTAATAACATCCCTTCTAGGATTTCTAGACTAATCTATGTAAGGTTATTGCCAAGTTAGCTATATAAATTCCATATATGCAAAAGTAAGCCATGTACAGATAGCGTGGGCTCGTGACATAACGTTTCACATCCCGTCAAATGAGATCATCAACTTCGCTGGTGTCACGTAGCATGCAAGCTAACCAGCTAGTGTTGTCCAGCTAACTAGCAACTTATTAACTTCTATTAGCGTGCGACAGGTAATGTTGCAAAGCGTTTCACGCGGGTGGTCTGCATCTATGCATGCAACCTACGTTACGGCCAAGCTGTCGTCTCCTCTTCCATCTCCTGAAAAGTTTCCTGACAAATAGCATGTCAACATCCTCTGATACTATGAAGTACTGCCACACAGCCGACGTGTTGAATTACGTTGTTGGCGCTCATAGTAACCAAAACATTTGCTTCGCGTGCGCATCATTTGAACGTCACTTTATCGGCCAGGTACATCGGCAGAAATGTTCATATCTGCAGATGCCGATAATTACGTTTTGAAGCTTTTATCTGCAGATACCGATGTCGTGCCGATATTATCGTGCATCCCTAGATGAGACTGAGGTGACCTGTGGGAGGGGATACAGACAGTGCATCTGATTACAACTTGTGCGGGGAAATCTGTGCGTTTTATAAGAATGGGTATAATAGAAGGTAATGCATTTATGGTGCATTACCGAGGAAGCCTGTCTCTAACAGCTGCAGCTTTTATAGTCACATAACAAACTTATCAGACCTGTCTGATAGACACTCACACTGTGATTACCATGTGAGGGTAGGTACATGGAGGTAGAGTAGGTAAACCATTAAGCATTGTGTCACCAATATTGAAAAGAATAAGTAGGTTAACCATTATGCATTGGGTCAGCAATATTGGAAAGGATAGTTAAAAACAAGATGGCTGGGATTCTTTCTTTTCTTTCCTGCTGTGTGAAAATAGCCGTGTGGAATGCTGAAGGTCTTGCATTAGTATGAATAACATCACAGACATATCGACCACATATCAACATCTACTCTCTCCCAGTCTTTTTGTAACACTTATCTAACAGTGCCTAAGTGTTACCAACTGTGTTGTGTTTTCTTTCTTTTCATTCTCTCTGTCTCTCTTTCTTTCTGTCTTTTTTTTCTTCTCTTTTCATTTTAGTTTTCTCCCCTCGAGCTTGTTGGCAGATTCACTCTGGGGGCATCCTACAGCACTTCTATCCTGTGCTCAAGATATCATTACTGGGCGGTCCCATTAAGTATGTGATTAGTAGCAGACTCAGTAAATTGGATGCTCCTTTTGACACTCATTGCCACTGCAGGTTGCGGCCTCATCAGATTTCAATTTGAGCCGTGCCCCTCGTATGCTCATACATCTGCCCGTTCTCAAGTGTCTGTACATCATGAATAATAATGTTGGGTAATGACAGAGGCAAGCAAAGAGAGCAACAAAAGATAGTGCCCCCATGTGATAGAGCGTGATGAGAACGCAGACAAATATAATGAATGAATTACTGCTCCCACATCAAATTAAAACCTATGCGTGATCTGAACCAACATTTCTCCACTGACTTGCCAGGGTATATATAGGCGAGTGGGCAAGGTCAATCTCAGAGCTCAGATTGCTGTCAGCCAGGGATGCGTTTCCTGGAAGCATCATTGTACAAACAACCTTCCATAAATGACAGAAAGTATTTTTTAACTCTTCCTCACTTAGTGACCAGGAGCATTGCACAACAACACGTTTTACAGATGCATACCAGGCCAGTAGCGCCCTGATCTGGAATGGCTTGGAATGAATGTTACAGCTGGATGGACAGGTATCTGAATAGTTTTAAAGAATGTCTGTGTACTTCCACGAAAGTTATTTTAGATGTTCACACTGTTATCTGCGCCTGTGTTCTGATTTCGTAGTTTACACCTTGGTATACTCCTGTGATGGGAAGGTGTCTCTTTCAAGACATGGCTCTTGTTTCTATCCTATTCAAACATAATGTAATTCAATCCAAAAACCTATAATCTGTAATAGCATCAGATTTTTTTTATTTTATTTCATGCTGAACAAATGTCTAAACTGACTCTTTTCCATACCATCTTTGCATTCCTCTATAAATTCATAAGGAGAGTTAATCATTCTCGTTCTAACAGAGAAAAATCAATGAATCTGTCTGTCAGTCTCTTCCTGCTCTTAAAGCATACCTCAGGGCAAAGTCCCGGTATCAAAACATCATTGGAAAAAAGGCAAGTTTGAAGCAAACTTAATAGCCTGTGTAAAGGAATCCCTAATCAATATGTCAATTAAGGCGCAGAGGGAAACAGGAAGAGAGAAGGGACAGGAAGGCAATTAGATGAGAGGGTGAAACCGACCGTGTAACCTGGCATCCCACATGGTCGGGCGATACTTTGTCTGCTGGGTCGTCATCGCCGCTCTTGTCACCCTCTCCACACAAGATCCATTCCTGTCAGCAAAAGGAAGAGAGAGCAAGAGAGAGAGAGAGAAAGAGTGGGAGAGATAGAGAGTGATAGAGAGAGAGAGAGAGCGAGAGGGAAGAGAAGGGATTGAGCAGTATTTGTTTCTGTGTCCATGCCTTAGACAGATTTTCACACAGTGAAAGACATTGACAGATTTTCACACATCAGACTAAGTTAAACCAAGCTGTACCACTCCAATACTCAGGCTGTCTCGCATATGTCTAAAGTCAGTCAGGAAGTGATCAAGACTTCAAGACACCCAAACACAGTGAATACTAGCCCTATGGATATGTTCTAGATTCCTTCAAATATATAGAATATGCTTTCTGACATGTGTGATGAAAGGAACTCAACGATTCCACCGCACACCAATTTGAAAACACAGGAACATCATCCTTTGTGTTTCAGTGGCTGTAATTTGGACTTGGAACGGCACAATCCTCAAGACACTGAATGATAGAATCTATATACAAACATTGATTTCCATTAATAGATTTGATTACTTTAATTTTTTTTTTAATTAATCAATTACTTTTTTTAATCAATTTCTTTCCTGTCATTGATTGATTTCCTTTTTATCTAGACCACCAGTCAGATTGTAATGAAACTTGGTGGAAGGGTGTAGCATGGGCCAAGGAAGAACCTAATACATTTCCTAACAGATCCAAACCACAGAGGGGATCCACAAATGTAGTTTCACTTTCGTTAACATCGCGAGATACGCCATTTGGCCTTGGCGGAGGTCTACGCTCTCCGAGTGACCTTCTAGTTCTTCAATTCTTTCCCTTTATTGATTTCCTTTCTTCTCTGAGTCCTTTGTGCCTCATGTCTTCCCTGTGTTCCATCTCCTCAGGATGAGCGAGAGATCGATGCAGAAGGCTGTCACTCAGGTGCTGCTGCTGCTTCTGTGCATGGTGAGCATCTGGAGATTACCGGTGAGGACTGAGGCCTACACAGGTGAGACACAGTGTATTTCAATCTGTTTCTTAATTATTATTTGGTGACAAACAAGTGTGGTATAAATACATTATATCATATGAGTGTTAACAGGTTTACAGAGGCTGGCTGATGCAGGGTCATGGGTTGAAAATAGATTTAAAGATTTTTTAGGGGTTCTGTGAAAAGATAAAGCTTTTACAGAACCTTCCTCCTAGAGAGAACCCTGGTTCTTTGCTTTGAGTCATCAAACAACTCTTAAAGGTTATAACTTGGAATGTTTTGAGGTGTGGTACCAGCTACCATGGCGATGACAGAAGACAGTAGAGTGGGAACATGTTGAATAACTGTGTTGTGTGTTCATGCATGTGAGCAAGCACAAACCTTTTTAAACTGCCCTACAAGATGTGTACAGTCCATGAGTTTATTGAAAAGGAATGCTGAAATCTAATTCTAATTCAAAATACAATTCTCCATTTCATGTCAATTGTCCTGCATCAATATCATCCGTCATCTGCTTGTTTGTCACAGAATCCTTGAATCCTTGAAAAACTGAGTCTGCTTTCGTGCAGTGAATTCTCTCCTCACACGCTGGGTGCATTGTCACAGCTGCACCCTATAAGGATTAATCAGGACGATTGCAACCAAGAAGGTCATATCCATCTACAACTCTCGGACAATGCTGGATTGTGTGTTGCGTGAATAGCGTTCGCTCTCTGCGACTGACTTGACTGGACACTTAATCAGGACGCTTGCCATTTCAGCAGATTCTGGATCCGACTAATCTTACACATAATTATATTTCCACCCGATAGCGTCAGCCAGCGCTAATTTCCCCAGAGTTTTGAACGCGAGACTGTATTACTATTCCGGTGGCTAGAGAAGTCCCACAAGCTATCCTCAAGTTTAAAGTCTCTCTGAGGATGAAAATGTGTTTGTTATTGCTTTATGTCCAATGTAGACATAGCACTAAGGCATGTGTAAATGCTTTATTACCTATGTGATTTTGTGAGTAGCAATGGTGGTGGAGGTGGCAGTGGTTGTGGAAAGTCTAAATGAAACAATACAAATCAAAGACAGTATTTATAGACTTGATTGAGACTACTTTATTTTCCTCAAATGTATCCTAATTTTCAAATAAGAAAAGACTGATTGCCAAAAGGGAATGTTCTGGAAAATTCAGGGCTATATTTAAATATGCTTGCCCCCAACACTACACCTATAATTCCATGTGTGGCCAGCCTAAGGACTTGCTGACACAGACCTACAAGCAATCTAACAGTCTCATATCTGCATCATTGTGATTTGGTTAGAGGTTTGATCTATGTATATGAACAAAGTAACCTACTAAAACAACAGACATAACATTTTTATTTCTGAGAACAGTTAGATTTATATTATACATAACTTTTAACATTTATCATCACAATGCATCTTATTTTTTATCAAAGCTCATCCACTATTTGTAGCTGTTATGAACAAAGGTTTTCCAATTACTATGGAGTGTTTACAATCAGATGTATAATCAAGTTTAATAAAATAAAATAATAAAAGTAAAATATTTACACTGTAATTTTTGCATGGAAACTGATGCCTGATTCAGTCATGTTGAAAATCCTGTGTTCCCATGTTTCCGAAGGAAATCTGCCATTTAGGCAGCTTGGTTCTTAATCCAACACTTGAATTTCACTTGAATTTCACAGAATTTTATTCTTTGTTACCTTGCAAATAATATTAGCATTTTACTAGTGGCACGTATTCATCGTCAAGCCAGAGTCTTAGGATAAGGAGACTCTGTCTTGGTGCAGTGCTGTCCGAAAAAAAAACTATCTTAGCCCCAGAGGAATTAGAAGGGAATCGCCCAAATCCTCATGATGTATTCTGGGATAGTGGCGGGGATACAGAGCCTATAAATCTGGTCAAAACAGCTCTCCCTCTCAGCTGGATATCTACTCTTGAAGTGGCTCTCGCGCTTAAGTCTCTGCCTGTGATCGACAAGACGTCAGCATGCCTCGTGCGTTTGTTTTTATATCCTGGCAGAATGTGAGTCTGCCTCCCGGTGTTTTGAAACCCCGTGTTTGTTTTACAGTGGTGTGTGTGTGTGTGTGTGTGTGTGTGTGTGTGTGTGTGTGTGTGTGTGTGTGTGTGTGTGGACGGTTGTCTCCAAAATGTCCTCTCTATCGCTTCCTTACCAAACACCTCTTCAATTCTTGGTGGGATTAGTTCCGAAGTGTCTCTGAGCTTATATGTTTGTTTGTCTGTGCGGTGGATGCTATGAATATTTTTTTT
Source organism: Clupea harengus (assembly GCF_900700415.2). Taxonomy (NCBI): domain Eukaryota; kingdom Metazoa; phylum Chordata; class Actinopteri; order Clupeiformes; family Clupeidae; genus Clupea; species Clupea harengus. The sequence goes on along the minus strand of NC_045167.1, from coordinate 11,629,954 downwards.
GCCTCTCAAGAGGAACGTTGCTGTTCCCTTTGCTTCAGAAAAGAACACCACCTGGAGAAGTGTGATTTTATGCTTCTGTCTTCACTTTACCCACCTTGTCTATCTGAAGACTCAGGAACTAAGAGGTCATTTTTTAAGAACATAAACATGATGAATTTTCTTGCACCCCCTTAGAGGTGCCATGACCCCTATGACAGCATAGCCTATCTGTCTCACACTCTCTCACTCTTCTTCCCATTTTTTTCTCTACATATGCTCTCTTTCTTACCCTCATCTCTCTCTTTTTCTCTCTCTCTCACCCCCCCGATTCATCTCTCTCTATCTCTCTATCTCTCTCTCTCTCTCATCCCCTCCCTGATTCATCTCTCTCTCTGTCTCTCTCTCTCTCTCATCCCCTCCCTGATTAATTTCTCTCTCTCTCTCTCTCTCTCTCTTTCTCTCTCTCTTCTTACAGCTCGTGCATACAGTAGAAGTCCACCTGTATTATTCCAAGTTATGCAAATGAGGTTTAATTAGATAAGCTTGTCTGCCCAAATAAACTCCAATCAGAGGGCAATATCCCACTGCTCTTAATTAGTTGTTTACCACAAGAACAAAATACACCTTCATTGAAGGACAACTCATGGAAATGCCACCAGTAATTAGGAGAGTGTTGAGTCGCACAGTTGATAAATAAATTATTGTCGGCCAAAAGTTGGCTTAAAATACTGCCGTTTTTTTACTCTTTCCTTTCCCATCTTCTGGGTCTCTGTATGTGTGTCTGTGTGTGTCTGTGTGTGTGTGTGTGTGTGTGTGTGTGTTTGTTTGTGTGTGTGTGCACGTGTGCCTGTGTTTTATGCACATGAGCCACATGGAGCTCATGAGAGTAATTTAGATGTCAGCTGCTTTTTAAAGTGATGCATCTCCTCACACACACACATACACACACACACACACACACACACGCACACACACGCACACACACGCACACACACGCACACACACACATACACACCACTCCAAAAACCAAAACAACAGAAAAAACATATTCCTTTGTCTATTACATAATTGTATGTTTCTGCTGCTTATGCAAATGTCTGCCGCTGCTTAACTTTCAGCCTCACAGTTGTGGAGAGGAAGTGGTATGCTGTTTCCTACCTGTCTTTGCCACTTAATTGCTTACTTCTCACAAGGCTGTTCAGGAATGAAAAGCAGTGGCCTTCACCTGTGCTTAACATGATGTGCCAACACACGATGTCTGCACTGTAACATGAGAACGGAGAGATAATAAATCCCATTAAAGGTGCTGTGACCTGTTTGCTAATGATTATTTGTCTCGTACAGATCATACGGTGAGAACAGGCACTTGTGAAGTGGTAGCTCTGCATCGGTGTTGTAACAAGAACAAAATCGAGCAACGCTCGCAGACGGTCAAGTGCTCCTGCTTCCCAGGGCAGGTGGCGGGGACGACGCGCGCGGCACCCTCCTGTGTGGATGGTACGTCCCAACGGGAAATCTTTACATCTAATTCTTCATCTAATAAAATCACTCTGAAATGGTGCATTTGAGAGAAATAGGGGGGGGGGGGTGAGAGAACATACTCAGAAAAGTACATTTTGTGTGTGTATCAGAATGTGGAAGAGAATGTGGTGCAATTGTGTGTGGATGGTCTGTCACAGGGATTCGTTTTCTGGCAAGAAAATGTGGTTTCTACAAGCATTTGCAGAATGAAAGCAATGGTGTGCATACAGTATTTCCCAATATTTATGTTCCTGTTGTTGTTGTCCTGTTATCTTTTTTAAGGCCTTTTGTGTCATTTTCTGTTACATTATTCGCCCTTGTTAAATTCAAAGTAATTTTTGAAAAAGTAAAAATACTTCAATTCAGATGAATAAATGCACACAAATAATATAATATTATATATCATTATCGGAAGCTGCGCAGCTTCGAGTTTGACAACAACAACTACACAAATTACAATCTTTTGATGAAAGGGTGGTTAATTGGGAAGCTTGTGAAGAACAGAAGGCAAACGTATCATGGCAAACCTAAGGTGATTTGGATCATGGATAATGCACAGAATGTGCAGGTTTAAAAGGGGTTTCACAGTTTTATATCTGTTGAGATGCTGAGATCCACACATTTAAATCAGGTTAAGTGAAGGTTAAGTGTGGGCTTAAAGGCGCAAGATGTATTTTTGTTGTTGATTTATTTGTCAATGACTAGTACATTATATTCATATATTAATTTATAGTGCATCTGCCTTGTCATCCGGGAAAACTTGTCAGTAACTTTTTCTGTCAAAGTCCACCAATCCATGAATACATTCATTTTCAATTGATAGCATAGTAAGTGCATGTAACCTCTGTCCCCCTGGCATTGTGTGTAAATGTCTGTGTAAATCTGTGTGTCTGTGTAAATCTGTGTGTCTGTGTAAATCTTTTTCAATGTTGAAATGTTTCTCTGACTCAGCAGTGGTCATTGCCGTAGTGATTATTATTTTTAGCAGTGCCATGTTTTTCTCTTGAACCAATGTAGATTGATTGGAGTATTTTGTTGTCCTTTCCAGACTGAATGGTGTTGAAATCCTCTAGCTGGAGTAGCCCCCAACATTTAATCTTGAATTTTTGCTCTAATGGCAAGGTACTAAATGTATTTTATTGTCGACTTGATACATTATATTGCCTTGCTTTTAGGCTATCATAACTGTGATGGCTAGCAATGCAGAGATTTTGCCGAGTTTACTGAACGTCATTCTGTTATTTTTTATTGGCTGTGGGGCCAACTTCATCGTGCCCCACAGCTCATTATTGAAAGTTTGTTGAACATGCATACAGTCTTTTTAACTGCTAACTTGGTAAGACCAACGCTGAGGGCCCATGCTCACCAAAGGAAGACTGGTAGGTGAAGCAGGCAACTGACCTTTGCTCAACAGGTATCGGAAGATATTTAGAATGTATCAGATGTAATAAACATTCAAATGTAATAAACATGCAACAATGTTAGTTACGAAGAAAAATATATATTACTTTTTGTTACACTGGAAATTGAATTATTGATCATGTCAAGCCCTGCTCCACAGCAACATCTGGTGTTGGGGCCAGGCCCCTAGTGTAAAAAAAACCCTGCCTGAAAGAAATAAGGGAAGAAATAAAGTAAGAAGGGCTAAAACAGAGAAACAGAATTGTTTTTTTACCATGCCTACACAATTACATAGTTGTCAAGGAGCATGACAACAAAAACGTACACCTTAAACATATTAACATATTGCACCTAAAAATAAGCCACTTTTCTGACTCTTTGGATGAAGGTTTTAAGGACTAAGTCAGTGTACGGTAACGTGTTTGTATTATTTAGGATTAGGATATTTCAAATACATTTAAAGTTCCTCTCCTGGCATTAATAAAATCCCTAAAAACTAAAAAATTCATCAAAATGACATTTTCAGAAGTTTCTTGAAAAAATCCCTTCATGGCATTAAAATGGCTTTGATGTAACTCATTTAGTATTCGCAGAGCCAAGAATATGCAAATTAGCCACACCTGGCTTCTCCTCTGATAGCTCTTAGCCTTATGCTAATTCTATGTAAATCCACACTCTGCAAATTGACAGGATTGGTTCCTTAGGTATGTGACGTATGAAACCCAGACTCTCTGATTCAGTGTCATTGGTACACTGCAGTCCCAAGTTGGAAATACTCAGCCATGGATGTGACTGCTTAATTCACTCATGATATGTCTTGTATCATATAAAAAACACCATATGGACATGTTAACTAGGTTAATTTTCACCGGAGGGGGTTTTAAGCACGTACAATCCTACAGTCTTTCAGAAAAAGTACTAATCAAGTGACAGTTATATTATTAGGTTAATGGAAATAATATTAACTTATATTTTAAATGTTCAGTTTGATGCTCCTAACTCATTCATATCAGCACTGCATTTTGAAGGTCTGAGCATGCAGGTTTAGCAGCAGTAATTAGTAGCTGTTACTTATAATCTGTGTACAAGTGCTGTTGCATTTATTCATTAAGCAAACCTGACTCTCAAATGAGGTTTGGTTCCACACTAGCTGTTGCCTTGCCTCACATTTGTGTCATAAATGTTACATATTAATCTTGGGGGATATTGCAGGATTAGACTGCTATGCCAAGAGACTGCACACATTTGAACTTGATCTCAGGAAATATGTGAGAATTATGACTTCTTGCATGTATTTAAAGTTAAATTCAGTGCCACGTCTTTGCATTTTGCATTAGATATAATACATTGGTTTCTTTCCCAGGAAATGAATGCTTGGTAAACCCTTTGTTTGAATAGTCCTCCCACAGAGACTTTACAGAAATTCAAGGTTTGTTGAAATTCAAGTTCAGTCTTTCTAATTGTTCATTGGACATCACCTTAACCAAACTCAACCCCTAACCCTTATCTTAACCATAAATTGTAGTCCACAGAGTTTGCACCGATAGTTTGTTTATAATCTGAGCACCTATAGATAGTCTATAGTGGACCATCCAAACAAAGTGTGACTGAATGCTTGGTATGGTTGAGACGAGTCACTAGAAGTGATCATTCTTTCTTTGAAATTGTCATGGTGCCACTGACACTTTAGCTACGGAAGGCAGACATTTGGGAATAATACCTGTGATATCAACCTAAAGGCAGCACCCACATTCTTCCTCCCCCCATGGTCTATGTGTGACTTGCCTATTTGAAAATAAAGCGAATTGCCATTTCCACAGCACCCAAACACAGAGAGGCTGATCCTCTCTCAAAGCCAAATTTTACACCTTTTCCCAGAGTGCAGCTGGCAGAAGCTGAATGCGCATTAATCCTGTGTGACTTAATCCTCAAATTACTGCCACGTCAGGGGGATAAATGACAGGTTCTTGTTTCCAAGCAAATCCCATTTTCAGCTGGCGGCGAAGGTGCCACCATATAATAAGTGTGAAATTACATATACGTTTTGATTTCGCTGAGGTTTGGATAGAGGGTTAGAGTGTGTTTTCTGCATGCGGGAGAAAAATCAGAGGTTTGGAAATGGAAGTATCACAACATTTCCTTCTGAATTATGCAAACGTATCCTCATGAAACCTGATCTTGTGAATCTCTAAAGATAACATATTGCAGATGACCTTGTCTGTACCTTATATGCAGTGTCTTAATGATGCTGATGATGATAAAGAAGAAGAAGAAGAAGATAATGATTCATTATTGCAGTTTTGCAGTTCTGACCACAGCATGTGACTGGTTGAAAGGCAGTCATGTTATTATTTATCATTTAAAAATTGTGTGTCTGCCAATCCACTGGGCAAAACTCTTCAGCAAAACTTTCCCTCCCTTTTTCTTCTTTGATGCTGTCAGTTTGTCACACAGCAACATAACACTTTTGGAAGAACCATGTTTTCTGGTAGATTACATAATTATCATTTGAAACAAATAAAACAGACAAAAGTAAAGGACAAAAGACTTGCACAATAGCACAAATTTCCTGGTCATGCATTGTTGCATGCATTGTTATTTAATACCAATTGGTGCCCACCTTTGAGTAAGGCAGTTCTCTTCCTGACATTTCACAGCTGACATTTCAGCAAATTAAACTAGTCTGTGAATGCTCTTTCTTTTAATTGTGGTTAACAACTGAAGGTGGAATGGTAGACAATAGATTATTGCAGGGGTTGCATCATCGAAACGGTAACACCCCTTTTGGGGGGCAAACAAACAGCTTTGATTCAATAGAAACCAGTGGTGGAACATAGGTAGAGAAAAAGCCTTAAATAGTTTAAATCTTTAAACTAACATGAAAAAAAGGCTCAAGATAGGGTTGGAGTGATGTATCTCTGTGTCAGAGGGATGTAGACTAAAATTAAAGTCCAAGCTTTTGCTACTTTCAGTTAGCTAACGGAACTAACATTATAGAACTGTTGTCAGTGGCTGTACGACTGTCTATAGCAAGTTAAACTTCATATAATAACGTCAGCTACACATAAGCAAGCGACCTAAAGGTCTTACAGTGAAGCTAACGTTAAATGTTAACTACCAGCCAAATGCATCCTCAACAATTGGAGTCCAGAGAATCTTTTTTTTTTCTATTTAAATTCAATGAAACAACAATGATGTTGGTCATTTGACACAGATTCTTTCTATAAAAAAAACGTACAGCTCTTGTCGTGCTACCGAGTGGGCTATGTGTTCACCTTTCTCTTGGCATTTTTCCATCCCAATTCCATTTCCAATTTTGTAACAATGCGAAAAGTAAACATATATTTTTCTCATGTACCTCTTTTGCAAAGCATCGTTTCATTTTTTTACACACTGACAACCCCTTTGTGTTCATGTCATGTCATGGGTAGACAGTATATCCCCAAACACAGTAACCTTTTAGTGGACAAATTGAATAATAAGTTGAATGAAGTAAAATTTCAACTGAAATAGAATGGAAATGAACTGAACTGAAACTGAAACTGGGAGTGAAAGTAGAGTGTCGAGGGAGTGAAAGTGAAAGTGTTGATGTTTTGCAGCCTCCATTGTGCAGCAGAAGTGGTGGTGCCAGATGCATCCCTGTCTGGATGGGGAGGAGTGTAAAGTCCTCCCTGACCTCAAAGGGTGGAGCTGCGCCATGGGCAACAAGATCAAGACCACCAAGGTATGTATCTGAAGTGTGTGTGTGTGTGTGTGTGTGTGTGTGTGTGTGTGTGTGTGTGTGTGTGTGTGTGTGTGTGTCTGTCTGTCTGTGTGTGTCATTGTGTGTGTATGTGTGTGTGTGTGACACTGTGTGTGTGTCACTGTGAGTGCATATGTAAGTGTGTGTGTGTGTGTGTGTGTGTGTGTGTGTGTGTGTGTGTGTGTGTGTGTGTGTCACTGTGTGTGTGTGTGTGTCACTGTGTGTGTGTGTGTCACAGTGTGTGTGTGTTTGTGTGTATGTGTCACTGTGTGTGTGTGTTTGTGTGTGTCACTGTGTGTGTGTGTGTGTGTCACAGTGTGTGTGTGTTTGTGTGTATGTGTCACTGTGTGTGTGTGTGTGTGTGTGTGTGTGTGTCACTCTTGGAAGCTAAGCAGTGTCAGGCCTGGTAAATATTTGGATGAGAGACAGCCTCCGAATACCAGGTGCTTTTTCTCCAAGTTTGCTGAACTCTTGCCTGAACTTGCAAACCTTAGTGTAGTCAAAAGCTCAGAAAACTGAAAAATATATTCCACCATGAAGCCTTGATAAGTTTCTCAGCATTTGGTCTCTACATTGCAGAGAAGCAGCTGTGAAGACCTTTCACAGAGCGCTGCTACAATACCAGTTCCCTTCAGGGACAAATTAGCAAGGGCACCATTTTTCCTCCCTACAACCTGTGAAGAAAGTTCAACTGGTGAAAAAGGCCCCTTCCCTATTCTCCGTGTTGGTGTGTTTCTTATACCATCCACTCTTTATGAGTGTGTGTGTGTGTGTGTGTGTGCGTGTGCGTGTGCGTGTGCGTGTGCGTGTGTGTGTGTGTGTGTGTGTGTGTGTGTGTGTGTGTGTGTGTGTGTGTAGGTGTAAATGCTGCTTCAGTAGTATGTAACTGTACAACATGCTTCAGTTTTCTGTCAAGTAAATTGGGTGAATCGTTTTCAAAGGGCTATCTACAAGCAATGCAAGATAAAACAATATGTGGTGGCTACCAGTGTTTCTCCAGGTATCAAAAGATGACAAACATGGTGGGAGTAGAATACGAGTTCAGTATCCACATTGTATACTGTACATACAGAATGTGTTCTGAATAAAATAAAATAAAATATGGCCTTTAGGATGGTCTCAGATTCATGTCACCACCCCCTGGTTTGTCATGGAGCTACCGTAGGCTGTTGTGACATGTCTACCCAGACCCAGAAATAAATGGCACTCTGCTGCATATAGAGCACAGACATCCTATCCGTTATAAACCGCACTAAATGCTCTAAGGTGATGGCTCCTTTGATGCCCTGGTCCCCAGTCACTGTGGCTGTAATCCTACACAGATGCCCTGCCCTCCTCTGGGTTATGATGCCCCCCCCCCCCCCCCTCATGTCTTCAGTCCATTTAATGAATTATGCAAATGTGCCACACATGGGCTGTCTGGAGCCGAACTATCGATCCAGTTGGGCCCACGGACTCGCTAAATGCATGGGGGGCCTTTTTGTGTGCTGTTGTGGTACGTGGCGGATCGATGGCAGGCCTAATAACCTCACACGAGTGTTAATTTCTTGCTTGTATGAAATCTAAACCTGATACCTCTCTTTGTCTTTCCTTTTCTTTTCTTTTTTTTCCTTTCCTTCCTCCTTACTTTCTGTCATGGGACACGGAACAGATTTCGTCGGACAGAGATCAACTCTGGTAATGCTGCTATGATCTCCCTGGTATTGGGTCCACTGGAGGTGAGAATCGCATGGTCACTGACATGTGTCGTAATAATTCCCCTTAGCAAATATGTCACTGTTGAAACTATAAAGGGGATATTGAGTGGTTGTTTAACTGATCGATAGATTAGGTGGGATTGAAAGATAAGAGGTCCATATCTTCTGGCTCCGTATCACTCCGTGTCACAAATAAATTGGTTCATATTGTCCTTGTTTATGATTTAGTTTTTTTCCTTTTTATCAGCTTAGTATTCCAGAATGTCATTCAACTCTACATTTACATTTACATTTTACATTTAGTCATTTAGCAGACTCTTTTGTCCAAAGCGACGTACAAGGGAGAGAACAGTCAAGCTAAGAGCAATAAAAAGCATGGTGTAACAATAAATACTACTTTACATGAGAATTACAAAACAACGACCTAGAAAAAAGGAAAAAGAAGTTCAGGAATGTAACTGCTGAAGTGCAAGTTAAGCGCTAGTCGAAGTGCCAGTTAGGAAGGGAGGTGCTCTCTGAAGAGTTGGGTCTTCAAAAGCTTCTTGAAGGTAGAGAGGGACGCCCCTGCTCTGGTAGTACTAGGCAGTTCGTTCCACCAACGTGGAACTACAAATGAGAATAGTCTGGATTGCCGTGCTTGCACAGACGGCACTGCCAAACGACGCTCACTAGACGAGCGCAGCGTCCTGGGTGTAACATTTGCCCTTACAAGAGCATTTAGGTAGGTGGGAGCAGAACCAGCAAGCACTCTGTAGGCAAGCATAAGTGACTTGAACTTAATGCGAGCAGCTACCGGCAGCCAGTGGAGCTCAATGAGTAGCGGGGTGACGTGTGCCCTTTTCGGTTGGTTGAACACCAGACGCGCCGCCGCGTTCTGGATCATCTGTAGTGGTTTCACTACGCAAGCCGGCAGGCCCGTTAGGAGGGCGTTGCAGTAGTCCAGGCGGGAACTCACCAAGGTTTGCACCAGCAGCTGGGTGGCATACTGGGTTAGGTACGGCCTGATTTTGTGGATGTTGTATAGCGCAAAGCGGCACGACCTGGAGACAGAGGCGATGTGGGCCGTGAAGGTCAGTTGGTCATCAATAATGACCCCCAGGTTTCTTGCTGTTTTGGATGGAACAAGAGATAAAGAGTCAATATTGATATTGATGTTATGGTGGATGACCTGTTTGGCTGGGAAGACCATCAGCTCCGTTTTGGCCAGGTTCAGCTGAAGGTGGTGATTTTTCATCCATGTGGATATATCAGCCAGACAGTCCGAGATCCGCGCCGAGACCGTGGTGTCCTCAGGAGGGAAAGACAGAAACAGTTGAGTATCATCGGCATAACAGTGATAGGAAAACCCATGCGAGCGGATGATAGGGCCCAACGAGGTGGTGTAAATGGCAAAGAGAAGTGGTCCCATCACCGAGCCTTGGGGCACCCCAGTGGTGAGGAGGTGAGGTACAGACAGCTGACCTTGCCAAGACACGTTGAACGAGCGCCCAGTGAGGTAGGATTCAAACCAGGAGTGCGCATTGCCAGAAATGCCCATACTTGACAGTATGGACAGAAGGATGCGGTGGTTGACTGTATCAAACGCAGCTGAGAAGTCAAGCAGGACGAGAGCCGAGGATTGAGCTGCTGCTCTAGCTGTTTTTAAGGCCTCCGTTACAGACAACAGGGCTGTTTCGGTGGAGTGACCGCTTTTGAATCCAGACTGGTTTGGATCGAGGAGATTGTTCTTTGACAGGAACTCGGTAACCTGTTTGGAAGCTGCCCTCTCAATGGTTTTAGAAAGGAGCGTGAGAAGTGAGACCGGTCGATAGTTTTCTACCTGAGTGGGATCGAGAGACAGCTTCTTGAGCAGCGGCGTTACCCGAGCCACTTTGAAAAGAGAAGGAAATGTTCCAGAATTAAATGAGCCATTAATCACCTGTGTTATTGCCGGTAAGACGGCAGGCGATATGGCTTGAAGGATGTTGGATGGGATGGGGTCCAGCGGGCATGTAGTTGGACGGCTGCCTGTTAGGATTTTGGAGACCTCACTCTCGCTGAGAGGGATGAAAGAAGGAAATGATGAGCCATTGACGGTTGCGCCCTTAGGGGGGGGAGACAGTTGGTCGAACTGTTTCCCGATGGCTGCCACTTTCTCTGTGAAAAAGGAAGCAAAGTTATCAGCAGTAAGGTTAGTAGCTGGGGGAGGAGGAGGAGGGTAGAGCAGAGTTTTGAAGGTGGAGAATAGTTTCCGAGCGTCAGTTGCACCGTTGATCTTGTCATTGAAAAAAGTCTTCTTAGCAGCAGTGATGCTGGATGAGAAGGAGGCCAGCAGTGTCTGGTAGCTTGCAAGATCGTCCAGTGCTGCAGATTTGTGCCACTTTCTCTCAGCCGCTCAACTCTATTGGGTTTAAATGAATTAACTTAAACTTTCATATCTATTCAAATAAAAAAATTGGATGGATCATGAATAGTTTACATGTGTATGTGGTTATATCGTAATACTTACGTTTTGGGAACATATGTTAAACATTAACACATAACTAATATGTGTCTGTGTAAGTGCCTAATAACATATGCATTAAGCATCATGTATCAGTTATTAGGCCTGTGTTTGCCAATTTCTTATTCTCAGTGAATATGCGATTTATTGTTGGTACATCCTTAATAACCAATTAGTTGGTGTCTACTTGGTCTCTATGTATTAAACTGGTAGTTTTCAAATGGCAATGTAAAAAGGATGAATGTGTGTTTTACATTTTTATTTAGAAATAAACACGATTTCTCAATACACAAGACATGCATCCAAAGTACCCTACCACACCCCTCCAGTAACCATCTTGTGTTTTAACAAGACAGAGACCTTTTCCAAAACCTTAAGCCTCCATCAGGCTCTGACAGATGTCTCTGTCTTGTGAGTCTACATGATGGACTTGTTGGTCAAATTAGTTTGTTTGTTGCAAGTAAAGTTTGCAGGTAGGATTACCTATTCTACCACTATAAGTGCTATATTCAGATGGTATATTAAAAGGCTATGAACCTTCTATTTTACTTAGGTTAAAACCAACTAGTTGGCTATTAAGAATCTACCAAGAACAAATGACCTATTCAACTATAATAAGAAATTGGTGTATACTGGCCAAATAAATGATTAATAGTGCTTAATGCAGATCTTATGGGGCACTAATACAGTTATTCAGTTTTACAGTTATTAACACCCATTAGTTATGTGTTAATGGCTAACATTTGTTCCCTAAAGTAAAGTGTTACCATATATATGTCTTAATGTATGTTTGCTGTGCAGTGCGCATTCTACTGCCCTTCGTGCTGCCACTATATATATATGTATATACAGTATATATATATATATATATATATATATATTAAGACACATTCATTTTGATTCCCTTTTATCTGTTGCATTTACCCTTTAGACCTCCCTGTGCTTCCCTGTGTTTGCGTGGGCATATCTGTTGCTAAACAGCCCAGAGATTTCTGACACGCGAGTAATATACACACTGGGTGGCAAAACAAAGATATATATATCTGGCACATCCACAGTATCTGTTTACCCTGACCTTGTTATTCGCTAACGAGGTTTGCCTGACTGCAGGTAAAGAGGGTTTATATGAAACATATGACATGTTGTGAGTGATGCTTCTTGTTTGTCAAGAATACAAATTGGGGTTGCCCACAGAGTCAAAACATAATGTGTGTGCTACCCTCGTAAGACCACTTCCTCACAACCTCATTTCCAGTGTTATAAAAAGGTATTCTCATAAAGTTAACCTGCTTAGCACTGTTCAACATCACGCTCACACAATTTTCATTTGTATTTTTTAGCAAAACATGCCATTGATGTTCTCTTACATAGATTATTCACTTGCATTCACATGTGCCCTTTGCTTATGAAGGCAAACATTTTCTTTGCTTTTTTTCTGTTGAATTATTCTTGAATTAGTGCTACATTTATCACACTGACAAGCAGGGATGTAAATGACTCGATGAGGTATACGCAAAGCATAGCGGTCTATACAGCAAACCATTTTTCTGCATGCAATTATGCAAAGTGGCAATGCTAACCCAAATATGCTCTAAAATATGATGCTCTGGGATTTTAATATGGTGATATTCTATGTGCTTCCCTCAGGTGGTTCACTCTCTCTCTCTCTCTCTATCTATCTCTCTCTCTCTCTCAGTCACTTTCTCTCTCACTCTCTTTCTCCCTTTCTTGGTTTCTTTCTCTCTTTTTTTGCAGAGCTGGATATTTGCTGTTCAATTTGCAGTTTATTCTTAGATTATATTTAAATGCTCTGAGTATTGTGTGATTCTCAGAACCCTTGAGGCAACGTCAGGAAAGAAAAAAAAAACAAATGAGAGAAGCGAAAAACCTCTCACAGATGATTTATGAAGGGCTATTTATTTAATTGAACTAATGCACAAACCAAAAGGTGGAGTGACTACACCTAGTACATTGAAGAATAATGTGTCCTTAAGACAATAGGAGTTCTGCATTGAATCAAAATATATTGAATTCAATCAAATGTGATTATCATCACTAATGTGGAAAGTTCATGAAAATGACATGGCAGCATTGCTCATTACTTGTAACAGAGTGGCGGACAGACCATAGAACAATTATTCTGATTGCCGGCGATTCCCTGTTAGCTGTCTCCTGTGAATGAAAACTGTGGAATATCCGTCAGGAGGATATTTTGGCAGGTCAGACATGGCCTGTCAGTCACTGCCGTGTCTTCTGGACAGCCTATTTAATCTCAGCGAGGGTCTGCGATTGGGGCTTTCTGACAGGTTTGAATGGATTGGGTGGGTGGAAGAGGGGGGGACGGATACTGCCTCAGGTCTGTCAGATGCTGCTCGGATCGACCACTAGAGTCACCCCCCCACCCCCCCACGCCCCAATCAATGCAAACATGCCATCTCTGCCCGTTACAGCGAACATATCTGATAGGGAAAGGGAGGAATGCAAGGCAAACCACACGAACCACAAAGGTCATACTCTTTCAATTCCCAGCGCGGGTCACTTCTCCTGCTCCTGTTACCTCAAGCGCAGGCACAGCGACTCGCTTCTCCGAACAGCGGAGGAGAGAACAGATCGAGGGATTTGAAAGACAGAAGGATAAAAAAAGAGTACGAAAAGACAAAAAATAAAGAAAGAGAGTAAGAGAGAGAGGTTTATGGAAGTTGATTACGCCTCTCAAAGCTTGGCTGATTAGGTTGTATTCCTGGTAGCTTTTTTTGACCACAGGGGAGTGAACCGTAATCAAATGGGATTTGTGCAGTGGGTGTGACTGTGAAGAATTTGGTGCTTTTCCAGATTTAATAAGATTGCTATTGTTTGTCGACCATGCAGAGCTGAAAGACTAAACTGGCTAATGACCCCTCATAAGTTCTGTCATCCATTTAATGGCCAAGAATGGTATGAATTTGGCATGGGCCACACGATAAAGAAAGCATGTAATTTATGCAATGTAATTTAATGTGATATTATGATGAGGGATTGTAAATTCTTTATCTGAATTCTGAAACATTATAAACCTATGTGTTTCCCCAGTCGGTCCATGGTGAAGCATTTTACTGAGGTTTCTAGCACAACAGTACTTCCCACATTTGGTTCAACTACATGAGGTGACTGTATGCAACATAATATAGGTGCAAGGGACTTTTATTTTGGATATTTTACACAGACCTATGGTGAGGTGATCATTTGCGTGAAAGGGACTGCTATTTTGGATATTTTATACAGACTTATGGTGATGTGCAGTAAAGTGTAGCAAAGAAATACTCATCCTACTCAATCATTCAAGTGGAGTAATGCTTCTCAGAGTTACAAGGAAGAACAGAGATGACCTTATGAGAGATGAATTACTCAGAAAGCAGTGAGTTATTTTCAGTATGATAAAGCTGTGTTGTATGGTTGGTTAACTTGCATTCATTGTAGACTTACACCTGTACTGTTCTTCTAGTCCTGAGGATGTAAGCACTTTTTTAGCACATTCATCCTCACCCACAAGCACACACATAGTAATACACATGCACTCACAAACACACGCTGGCAAAGGGAACCATACAAGGCAGCATTCAGCTTACCAGAAGCAGCCGAAGTTTCATTATCTCAGTTAATTAATCCAGAACGAGTCAGATTTACACTCCAAAGGCTTGCTGAATGACCTCTCTTGCTCCTGAATCTCTTCACGACCTCCTGAACTCCTGCCACTCCAAACAGTTCCTGCATGGCATGATGACATTGATTACCTAATATGGAATGTCTAATTATATGATATATGTTATCGCTTATCAATTAAGGGCCTTGTTTTGCACTGTGACATTCATAGTTGTATGTAATCCTGGTCTAAACATATAAACTTGTCTATCCGGTCCTATTTTATCAAAACTTTGAATTTAGTACATTTGTGAGACCTGCTTAAAATATTTTGCTTTATAGGTTTGTTGTTAGGAAACAACAGCATTGTATTTATGCTTCGGGACCACTTACACTCTATAGTGCCTCCAAGTCTTACATTGGGTACCTAAAACAGGTTCATCCTATTTTATGTTTCTCAACAGAGCGGATCCGCAGGCGAACAGTGATATCTTGGTCCAATTCAGTTTTTACCTTGGTCTGAGGGTTGTCCACCAGAGGCTTTTTGTAAATACACATCTCCACTCCAAGGACTGTCATACTCCCAGCAGAAGGACACGTTAATGGACAATGACTGCGGTTCGTGTTGCCATGGGATGTGCCGTCCTTTTAAGAGAACCATTCAGTGAGTAGCGGAGGTTGTACTGTATCTTTGCACATGCAACATTGGTCAAGCAAACAAACAAAAAAGAACAGAAAAGAAAATAATAGAAAAAGAAATCCTTCAAGAACAAAAGAACATTGTGTCTGCCCTGGACTGAAGAAGGAGGGTGACAGAATTTCCAATTTGCTGAAGTGGAAAAGTACGGAAAGGGGACTCTGTGCTGTACATGTGTTTCTCCATGGCTCCCAACCACCTATTTATCACCGGGAGACCAAACTAACTGGGCCGAATCCAGTGTTGATTTGAGGGTCAACGAATGTTGATGATTTGAAGTATTCGTTATTTGTTGGCCTAAATAATGAGGGTTCGTTATTTGAATGTAAAGTCACTTATAGTAGTTGTGTGAGGTGCAGCTATTCTGGGTCACATAGAAGGCTGGGGTGAAGGTGATGATGTAATCTTTTGTACCCTTCCATTTTTTCCCCCATTGTTTGCTGGAGACTTTTTAGCTGGTGTCATTATGGCTTTCATCCTTTGTGCAATGATATTATAAACAAACAATAAATTATTGTTGTGACTTTAAATGTGTCTGATGAGGTCACCTCTCTACTAGCCTCCCTAAACCAATGTTAACTAATGATAACATTAACAAACTAACTATTCTAGTTTTATTAAATAATAACCAGTACAATGAGTTGCTCAATATTGTTGACCATACATTTTAGCTGTGTATCATTAAACTAATAAGTGCCAGAATCTTAATGTTGTGTATGGTGAAAGTGCCGGTCACAAAGTCAATTGTCAAGTATATTGAATTAAGATTAGGTTAATTATCATCATCTTTCCACATGGATAAATTGTTTTTCAATTGTAATTTTTTTTTAATTTTGGTTTGGTGCTGTTCACCATGTCTCCATGGCAACCCACTGACTGTTTTTGGTCCTCAGTAGCCCTTATATTTTATAGAGGTTCTAGAAGTTTTGGGTAATACTCCAGTGTCCCCAGAGTTCTGGAATTTTATGCAACTTCCAGTGTGATTAAACTTGACAAGCTCAACCCAATTTCACACTTGAAAGGAAAAGAACAGTAAAGATCATTTCACATTTACATAACATTAATACTTACCAAGTCTCAGACAGGACATTTACAGGTCCAGGGAGTTGGAGAGCAATATCTTTAAATGACATACATAAACCTACTGAAATATATCAATGTGAATGAATAAACAGTTCAGCTTTAAAACTTTGCGTATTGACCTTGGGGCTTCACAAAAGTTGCTGGCATATGAGTCACAAGAATAACAAGCTTGAGTGGAAAGATACACCTCTTGAAAGTGAAGGTTATCACTACAGGGAGAGACGGCATGGCAACGAGACGCGCTACAGGTATGACAGGTGCACAGAAGTGCTGAGCTGACCTCAGTCCTCAGGAAACCTATAGGTGCAGACTCCTCCTGGCAATCCCTACTTACCCCATGGAAGCTAGCCAAATGCTCCATCTCTCTTTCTTTTTCTTTCTCTCGCTCAATCTCTCTTTACCTGTCTCTCTTTCCTTCTCTCTCACACACATACATACACACACACACACACACGCACACACTCTCACTCTTTCTCATGTGCATACACACCTGCTCTCGCTCTCACACACACACACACACACACACACACACACACACAAACGCGCACACACACACACACACACACACACACACACAAAAGCACACACACAGACAGAAAGGCTGGTAGACTGCATTGTGACTCAATGATTGTCATTTATTTTGTACCAGGAGTACAGGTAAATGTGTGTTCAATCTTCACTTCATGTCATGGCCGTTATGCAGCCAATGGTTCAAAGAAAAGCAAAACAGCATCTACTGCTGGGCTGTACATTCCGCTACCATTGTGCAAGTCTACTGTTAACATATTCAAATTAAACAGCAAGTCTTTTACTTAATGGCAGAGCAAGATGGTGAAGAAAAGTCCCGTGATTGACAGCAACCAGTATGTGGGATATTGGGTCATACAAAGAATGATAGAATAACTGTCAACCAGGGAAATGATGTGTCTTTGTTAGACATTTCACTTGTTTCCTGTTTCCTGTCGTTTTGTTTCTGAAAGTGTCCATTGGAAATGGTACAAAAGCTGTAGTTCAATGGAGAATGCAGACAGTAAAAGGATAATTTATTCGGAGATTGATGAAGTTTTACCTTGGAGACAGACCACTGTCACTGAAAAAAGGAATTTGAATGTGACTGTTGCTCGACAATGAAAACTACTCTCTGAGACCTGAATATTCTTTTTTTATTTTTTAACTCAGGAATTGACACAACATACTGTATTTTCTCATGAATCTGAAGGTAAACATTTATCATTTATCAAAGTAAACTCCTATAATTTCACATGATTTATCACTGACTTTCATCTTTGTTAACAATTTCCAATGAACAATTCAGTTGAAAGAACACTGGCAAAGAAATAATACCTACAAAGCATTGACTTCAAACGGCGTATTGCCTCTGTCATGACGATTTAGACAACTTTGGCCTTTGAGATCTTCATCCGGAGCGCTGCAACGCTTCTTTCTCATCTCATCGCGCTAAATCCCCCCACCGAGCCGTGACCCCTAGATGAAAGCCGGAGACACAAAGCCGCCGCAAGTTCACCAAAAGTTCCTGATGGTCCGTTCTGCAACCCTGCTCCTCCCACCCCCCAACACACACATACCATCACCACGCACACACACACACACACACATACGTACACTCACACATACCACCACGCACACACACACACGTACACTCACACATACTACCACCACGCACACACATACCACCATCACGCACACACACATACGCACACTCACACATACCACCATCACGTACACACAAACACATACGCACACTCACACAAGCACCCCTTTTCCGCAGAATGCTGGGAAACCCAAAGTGAACTTTGCCGCTGTGGCAAAACCAATCGCAACAAAGCACAGAGAACAAAAAACGAAAAGTTGCCGCAGTTTTTCTTTTCTTCTCTTCCCCGTTCTCCTTCCTCCTCCTCCTCCTCCTCCTCTCTCACTATTCCCCAGCGGCTCGAGGAGGAAAACGGATTGACATTCATAATCTCCTTCACTCCCCCTGTTCTCCTCCACTCCCTCTTTCTCCTCTCTAAGCCAGTCATGGGCTCATTACGGGACTCTATTTTTCATTTTCAAGGGGGGGAGGGGGGGTTACACACATCCCCAGAATGCAGTCCTGTAGAGATGGCTGCAGTAGAGCGGAGAGACAATTCTACACTGATGCACCTCTCCACACGTCGACCACAGCAGGCTCGGGGAGTAAGCCGACGCTTGTCGCAGCGCTGGCAAACACGGGCCCCAGCAGGCCCTGGAGTCCGGCCAGGGAAGCTTCCGGAAGCTTCTGTACCCAGCGTCACTCCCCAACAAGTCACTTTGGGGGGAGGGGGGCGTTAGAAATGGTAACACTTCTCTGACTTCACAAATCTCTGCGAATCTGAAGTTAAGATTGTGCTGGGGTTTTTTGTCGTTTTTTTGCTCTACTAGAATGCAGTCGATGTCTCAACAGCACACTGGTGCTATGGACTTAAATAACCTTCATCCTCATTCTCCCTCTAACCCCGGACTGTCAAACCCGATCACTGAAGGAGCCATATGAAAAAATCACAATCAATTTCTAGTACCCACGCCCATAATGCTGACAGTGCGGCAATATAAAAATAGGCCAGTATTAATAAAAAAATTCACTATCTCGCGGGCCGGACGTAAATATTTGTACATGTGCTATAACCCAAGTTCCCTGTAATAACAAAGTATATTTATATATTCTCTTATACAAAGATATACAGTGTATTATACTATACTACATATAAGAGATAGCTACTGTACATAACATCACATAGTGTTATATCTTAAATCATAGTCTGGACTGTACTCAGCCAACACTTCAAGCTGAAGGATCCATGCGGCCGACCAACAGACAACATCTGATGCAAACTCTCCAGAGACCAGTGGCTCACTTAAAATTTCAGGAGAACTGCAACAGTATGGGGTTTCTATTGAACTTTGGCCATCACCATGCATTTGGCACTTCACTGGGGTGTATGAAGCATTCGCTTAGTGGGTGCTCATCTGTCAGAGAGTGGCTGTCAGTTAGGCAAACAGTAACATTACCACAGACTCTCCACAATTTACAGCCATGCGCTGTAGTGTTCGTTGTTTTTGAGAGACCGTGAAAGGCGTCCATTTGCTATGTGATTTAAATGGCTGTGTCGTACACCTGTGTGAATGCATTACAGAGCCTCATTAGCATGCTAACACGCTCTCCCTCACACGCACGCACGCAAAAGCACAGCAGCTGAAGTGCCGGTAGGGCAGTGACCTGAGAGTAGTCTGAGCGATTGCATCAGTTATACGCCACACACTCGAAAAGCAACCAGGCAGAGAGCAAGGAAGGTTGGGGTAACAAATCTTTGAATATCCCACGGCAAGATGCATGCATACAAATGAAAATTAAGTGACTTTGTATGGGATTGATGATGTAGGATTGTCAATCCCCTGATATCTGTCAGTTTCATGCCAGAACAGACACTGACAATATGGTGCTGCTGTGCGGTATTGTACCCACAAGGACATTGATTTAGTCTCACCTGAAATCTCTTTATTCTGTTATTAATACATGGCTTCTCTCGCAACTTTAATTTTTTTCACTCATTACAAATCTCCTCAAGGATCCTTGACAGTAGATTATTGGTCAATCAGATGGCTCTTTATATACGTATATATTTTTTTCCTGTTCTTCCATTTTTACAAACACAGTGTACCCTGTGTAATTCTGTAATCAGATAAATTTGCCCAGCCATTGTTATTTCAATAGAATAGAATTGCACCTAATGCACAACAGAACACTAGCAATCACCACTGGCAATCACCAGCTAGGAAAAAGTCGCCTGAGACCAAGTGCCACACTGTAAAAGCTATAACTAGTAATTTCTGACCTCATAAAAAGTTTACAAATGTATCTGACTCAGAAATAAAGTTTTGCCATTTGCAGGTAACAAAAACGTTTCTCTTTTTTTGCCCTAACAAGTTTTTTCAAAAATGATTCTTATCCCACACACTTATTCAGCGAATAGCTCATCACAGTCCTCTAGCTGTCTGCTCAGTGTTTGCGCTCAACTCCCATGTTCATACACAGTCCTGGCTCTATAAATTGGAAACAAACATAGTTGCTCGAACCGAGCCATAAACAATCCCAGCCAATAAACACGGTGCTTCACCAGCATGGAAGGGAGGGGTGTAATTTGATTGGCTGTTGAGCTGAAATGTTAACAACCTTTTGAACCTAAATCGAATTGGGGATGGTATCTTTAAGTCCTATCATGTCTCATGTGATATATCAAGGTTAACCTTTCATCACTTATGACCATACCACGTGAGTATGCCCAATCTTGAGAGAACAGTCAAGCTAAGAGCAATAAAAAACCTGGTGTAACAATAAATACTACTTTACATAAGAAATAGAAAAACGACCTAGAAAGGAAAAAGAAGTGTGTCACTGTGTGTGTGTGTTTGTGTGTATGTGTCACTGTGTGTGTATGTGTATGTGTGTGTGTGTCACTCTTGGAAGCTAAGCAGTGTCAGGCCTGGTAAATATTTGGATGAGAGACAGCCTCCGAATACCAGGTGCTTTTTCTCCAAGTTTGCTGAACTCTTGCCTGAACTTGCAAACCTTAGTGTAGTCAAAAGCTCAGAAAACTGAAAAATGTATTCCACCATGAAGCCTTGATAATTTGAAGTTTCTCAGCATTTGGTCTCTACATTGCAGGGAAGAAGCTGTGAAGACCTTTCAAACAGCGTTGCTACAATACCAGTTCCCTTCAGGGACAAATTAGCAAGGGCACCATTTTTCCTCCGTACAACCTGTGAAGAAAGTTCAACTAGTGAAAAAGGCCCCTTTCCTATTCTCCGTGTTGGTGTGTTTCTGATGCCATCCACTCATTGTGTGTAAGTGTGTGTGTGTGTGTGTGTGTGTGTGTGTGTGTGTGTGTGCCTGTGTGTGTGTGTGTGTGTGTATGTGTGTGTGTGTGTGTGTGTGTGTGTGTGTGTGTGCAAGTGTTCTTTGTGTGTGTGTGTGTGTGTGTGTGTGTGTGTGTGTGTGAGTGTGTGATCTTCTGAGAGGATGAGAAGGAGAGGATGGCACGCAGATGGCAGCAGTGCCCTTGGCGGTGTTCAGGCTCAGGAAATTCCCGGCACACACACACAAACACACACACACACACACACACTCTGAAGTGACAGCGGTAATTAAGACGTCAGGAATGACAACAGCCGCTCACTGGCAGATGTAAATATATGATAATCTGTAATTACAGATGCAAGCAAGAATCAGATATCGAGGACTTCAGGTTGAGGTCTTCATCACTGTGAGGATGGGTGTCAGATCTCACCATGTTGGTGTTGTTCTCTTTCACTAATGCACAAACTGTCTGTGCAGACTTCTGGTGTCTCTGTCTCAGTAGTGATCCTCCTGAACTGGCTTGTCATTGTCTTCCTGTCTCCCAAGTACGTATATAAAGAGCACTCTGCTGCATAGTGTGCTTCATTGCCACATTGCATTGGTAATTAAAGCGATCAGTCCTCTCATGACTTTTTTTTTTCTAAGGACTGGTTGGCCCGCAAAAGGCTCAAATTACTTCCAGTAACAGACTGGTCCGTAGTCGCTGCTCTTGAGCTAAAGTTGTAGAGTTATTAGGCCAACGGACATAAGTGGGTTGCCTTTAAAGGCTGTTAAATGTTAATTTCCCTCATTCGTGGAGAGTATATTGGGCGTAGAATGAGCAGAATTAGAGAAGGTTATGCCATTATGATTAAACCTAGCCTTGTTCCGCACATTCGGCATATTAAGGGTAATCCCGAGAGACATCCTGTGATTTTTTTATGAGGATGAAATGAAGAATTAAAAGGTTAGAAGAAACCTTTCCTCGACTCTGAGTGGATTCTCATTAATTGGGGTCCAGAGCTGAAGTGGAAGATTGATATTCATCACAACACAGCAAACCCAGCCACCTGAAATCTATACTAAATACTAAAGCCAACATACTGTATCTGTGTTGCAATCATGATCATTTCCATAGTTCATTTAAGGCCACCAGTTTAATATTCTACAATTAAGATATATTAAAATGGTTAATTTTTTTCTTTAGTGACTGAAAGACAAAATCACGATCATTATTCAGCACCTCTAAAACATCTCTGGCACAACCCATATTTGTCTTAATGAGGTCTCTCTTCAATATATCAAACCAGCAATCATGGGGTGTCTACTGTAAATTAAACCATTAATAAAGAAATTGCTGGACAGAGGCTCTGTCAGAGTCCAGATGATCAATGACTCAGTTAAGAATATTACATTCCATCCAGGCAATAAGTATGCTGTCTCCCAGCGACCCACCTTTCATTAATCTGCTTGTTTGCATCTGGTATTGAGATCAGAGCCCTGCTGGCATAGCGGTACCTGCCTGGTGCTTCTTCAGATTCTAGGTAATGTGATGATGATGTCCATGGGGGGAGTTGATCCTGTGACATTGTGATTGAAGACACAGGTGTCTAATAGTGTCACTCCAACACCCGTGGAGGTTGTCTTTTAGTTCCACTCTGTACAAGCGTGGGGGTTTTATATTTGTGTTTTGTTTGGTGTAAAATATCTGTATCCCCTTGTTAACCAAACATAACTGGCCTAAGATGAACTCTCAGACCAAACATGGATATGGTATCGGCCTCTTTTAGCAATGGTTCATTGTCGCTCTCCTACTGAAACTTTTTTTTGTTTTGTTTAATATGAGCTCTTGAGTGCTAATGTTCTCTCTGAATAAACATTGTGTGGTGTCTGATTGTCTGACACCGAATTGCAAGTTCTCAGCTGTAGCAGAATAATCCATGCTAAATTTAAAAAACTCACTTGTAATGTTCTCCAAATAAATAATTGTGTTCAAGTGAACAGTTGTAATGAATGTTGGCAACAAATCCACATGATTAAAAACTGTCTGGAGATGTTTATTCACAAGAGTGCTTCTGTTGCATTTTCTCTGGCTAAATATCCTAAATAACCCCACTGTCCTATTGCATATGATATCAGACGCCTCACAATCACAACTTCGTTTT
Organism: Clupea harengus; assembly: GCF_900700415.2. Taxonomy (NCBI): domain Eukaryota; kingdom Metazoa; phylum Chordata; class Actinopteri; order Clupeiformes; family Clupeidae; genus Clupea; species Clupea harengus. The sequence goes on along the minus strand of NC_045167.1, from coordinate 11,606,696 downwards.
GGAGACATATATACTCAGTCTTCAAGTATTGGTGTGTTCATTCATGCCATGCATTCCTGCATCTGCTTTGGCCAATCTGATTCATACCCATGGTAAAATCGGGCAAATCTGATCCTTAATTAAAGTGTAAATACTTGTTTCTGCACAACTGCACGTAAGCTTGAATGGTGATTTTGCACTGATTTTGGGAGTGGCTAGCATCATAGAGAAGAAACAGATTCCTCTGTCCAAACATATTAAAAAGGACACGTCCATATTGAACGGTGACGGGCTCACCTGGCTCACAGATCAAAACTGCACTAATGAAACCCACAATGACAAATGTGAACTGGCTTTAATTAGCCAAACCGTTCAATCTTTTGTGAACCCAGTAATAAAATGCCGTAATGGGGTGGGGGGGTTGTGGGGTGTCTGTCTAGGTTCTAATTGGCAGCAGTGGGGGGTATCCAGGACCACTCACCGTTTTATACTTAAACCTTAGATAAGGATGCACAGGGGCTTCAGTCTAGTGGAACAGTCATTAAATGAGGTTTTTGCCCAATCCTCGGGTGGAAAAAGAACAGGAACAAGTTTCTCAAGAAATAATTTTCTAAGTTAATTTTCTAATGTCAAATGTTATTTTGGTTTTGCCATAGTTAGCAAATTAGCTGTGTGCTGTAAAAGGTCTTAGCTTATTCAAGGACTAGTAAGGTAACTGTTTTGTCACGTTTTGAAAAGAATGTTGCTTGCAACAGTGCAGTTATCAGTTTTCTTCAAAGAGAGCACAAGACTGTGCAGATGATCTATCAACATGATAGCTCAGGGAATCTTTGGTACAAAAACAGCAAAGGTAGCAAAGGTTGTTTGATAACCAAAGAACCTTAATAGCGTTCTACAAAGAGGAAAGTACTGTGACCTCTTTAAAGTTACTAAATTTAAATATATATAGACGAGTAGTCTCTCGAGCAGTTCCACTGAATGGTGAACACACCATTCACGTTGCATGTGCACTGACGGTAGGAAACGCAGAATCATCGCATTTATCCGTAAAGTGATGTCAGTGTGCTTTTTAGTGTGTTTATTTGAAGTAGGAACCAGCTCCCCCCCCCCCCCCCCCCACCCCAAAAACATGAAATAAATAAATAAACAGATGCTGCCAGTCGGCAAGTTTTAATTGCCTCCTGGGAGGTTGGACGTCCAGGTCATTTGTCACGGTGGTTTCCTGCTGCGTCTGCACTGCTGGCTGCCCTGCGGTCTCCCCCCGCCATCCCCTCACGCTCAGGGACCAGGCCAGAGGCCATGCAGGCACCAGGGATCTAGGCAGGGCGCACACACACACACACACACACACACACAGATTGATCTGGATTCACATACACACACACACACATACACACAGATTGATCTGGATTCACATACACACACACACACAAACACACACTCACACACAGACTGATCCGGATTCACACACACACACACACACACACACACACGCACACATGCACACGCACACAGACACACACACACTGATCCAGATACACACACAGACACACACACACTTCTCTCATGGGGTCGTCTGTGATTTTGGTTCTGAAGGAACTTATTTACATTCAACAAAAATAAAGAGGATGGGAGGGAGGTCAAGGTCAGTTTTGGTTTGTTTGTTCGTTTGTTTGTTTTTGTTTTGTTTTGTTTTTGTTATGTTTTTTTTCTGTGCCTCCTCAGAAAAGAGAGAGATAAGAGGCTTGTGGGTGTTCATGGAAGCTTGCTGGTTGAGATGAGAATGAGGAGTGGGTGAGAGAGAGGTTGGTGGCGGTGAGGTTCCCTTGACATGAGAATGAGGAGTGGATGAGAGAGAGGTTGGTGGCGTGCAAGGCCGGACTGGTTGAGATGAGAATGAGGAGTGGATGAGAGAGAGGTTGGTGGCGTGCAAGGCCGGACTGGTTGAGATGAGAATGAGGAGTGGATGAGAGAGAGGTTGGTGGCGTGCAAGGCCGGACTGGTTGAGATGAGAATGAGGAGTGGATGAGAGAGAGGTTGGTGGCGGTGCCATGCAGGGATGAGGCCACGAGTTGTGAACTAATGACAGCTTCACTGGAGCCCCCTCCTTATGTAAGAGAGATACAAAATGGGGAGAGAAACCAAAAAAAGAAAGAAAGAATGTGAAAGAGAAAAAGAAAACTAATGAGTGAAATTTACAGATAGAGAGAGGAGAGAGAGAGACGGACAGAGTTTGTGTGTGTGTGTGTGTGTGTGTGTGCGTGTCCGTTTGTGTGTGTGTGTGTGTGTGTGTGCGTGAGAGGAAGAGATATAGAGAGAGGAGAGAGTGTGTGTGTGTGTGTGTGTGTGTGTGTGTGTGTGTGTGTGAGAGGGAGAGAGAGAGAGGAAGACAAATTGTGTGTGTGTGTGTGTGTGAGAAAGAGAGAGCGAGAGAGAAGAGGAGAAAGAGGATTGATAGAGAGAGTGACAGTGGGCTGTGGATGAGGAGAATTAGGGCCCTGAATAGGAGATGATTACACATTGTCTTGCTGGTAAAAGCTGGCCCGGACTCCTGCTACTGCTTGTTACAGCACACTAAATAAAAAGCAATTGTTAGATAATCTGGGCCAACGCACTGTGAATGTCATTGCTGAAGATGGCAAGCATTGTCATGCATTCAAGGACACTGCTTTTTTTTCTGCCATTCACTTAGAACTGCTCATAAATGTCAGAAACATTTCCAAGACATTATTATGAATATTTAAGAGGACATTACAATACAGCTGATTGGAACTGTAGTTTCCTCTGTTTCTTTCTAGGCAGGTGGTAAAACCTTTCATTACAATGAAAAATGTTCACAAGAACAGATGATTTGCCTTAACTGGGTCGATATATATAATCACCGTGAAACTCCCATTTCTAACGTTCTAATGTGTTAGCTTGCACGACAGTTACAATTGCAGAAACTCACTCATTGTTTGGAGCAGTGTTGTAAACACATTAAATCCACCTCTATTGTACTAGCTCAGTGGTTGCCTTTGCTATTTGTGACTTGGTCATTAGTGTTGGTACAGAACATAAAAGTTTTTAGCGGCATTCATTCAAAAATCAGAAGCAAAAGTGTCAGCCTTGACTTGATATTTACTGCACTGCTATTTTAGACATATGATCATAATAACAATATATTCTAAGCTAAATTCTAAAGTGTTAATAAGATTAATGTCTACAAATGCATGCTGCACATGGAGTAAACATATGCGGCACACATTGTGCTATTTTACAACCAATACTTTTCACAATTTTCCAATTACATTTTGTTCAGTAAGTTTAGCTGTAGTATAATTCACTGAGGAAATCTCAAGTTAAGTTGATCGCTATGGCAACATTTATGACTTTATTTGTATTTGATGCAGAAAATAAGTATTTGAACCCCCAAGCAAACAGCAAGAATTCTGGCTCCCAATGACCAGTTATGTGCCCAAGAAGCACACAGATTAGTCCTCATTAGGCCTAACAAGGTACACCTGATCTCAACTGGTGACGTGTATAAAAGAAACCTGTCCAAAGAATCATACTTCACACCTTCAACCTCACCACCATGGGCAAGACCAAAGAGTTGACCAAGGACGTCAGAGATAAGATTGTAGACCTGCGCAAGGCTGGAATGGATTACCATCGGCAAGCAGCTTGGTGAGAAGCAAACAACTATTGGTGCGATTATTCGTAAATGGAAGCAACACCAAACAACTGTCCATCGCTCTAGGTCTGGGGCTCCATGCAAGATATCCCCTCGTGCGGTATCGGTGATCATCCGAAAGGTGCAGAATAACCCCGGAACTACACAGGGGGAGCTTGTGAATGATGTCAAGGCAGCTGGGACCACAGTCACCAGAAAAAACCATTGGCAACACACTACGCCGTAATGGTTTGAAGTACTGCAGAACTCGCAAGGTCCCCCTGCTCAAGGAAGCACATGTACAGGGCCGTCTGAAGTTTGCCAATGAACACTTGAATGATTCTAAGGAGGATTGGGAGACAGGATGTGGTCAGATGAGACCAAAATCAAGCTCTTTGGCATCAACTCGACTTGCCGCGTTTGGAGGGGGAAGAATGCTGAATATGACACCATCCCCACCGTCAAGCATGGAGGTGGAAACATTATGCTTTGGGGCTGTTTCTCTGCCAAGGGTACAGGACGACTCCACTGCATCGAGGGGACTATGGATGGGGCCATGTAATGTGGAATATTGGGCTTGAACCTCATTCCCTCATTCCCTCCCATTGAAAACGCAACCTTAAGGCTTTGGAGAGGATCTGCAAAGAGGAGTGGACCAAAATCCCTCCTGAGATGTGTGTAAACCTGGTGACCAACTACAAGAAAAGTCTGACGTCTGTGCTTGCCAATAAGGGTTATTCCACCAAGTACTAAGTCATGTTTTGCTAGGGGTTCAAATACTTATTTTCTGCATCAAATGCAAATTATGTCATAAATGTTATAAAATGCAGTTTTCTGGATTTTTTTGTTGATATTCTATTTCTCACTGTTAAAATACACCTACCATTACAATTATAGATCACACATTTCTTTGCAAGTTGCGAAATCGGCAGGGGTTCAAATACTTATTTTCCCCACTGTATATATACAGTATATATATACACAGAGGGAGAGAGAGAGCGAGAGAGAGAGTTATTTTATACATATACATAATGCTGTATGGCACTTTAATAAACACCCCTTAAATGAATATATGGTCATAATGTAAATGACAAGCTACCATCAGGATTGGGTCTCAGTTTTAGTTTCATTTTAACAGTGTTGCGTAGCAGAAAAGAAGAGAGGGGGAAGTGAACGAAGGCCTCAGTGCTAGATGCCTATCAAACACAGAATCCAGCTCTTAATTAGTCCGCTTCTGGTTCTGGATTTGCACACGAGATACCAGCAAAACGGCCTACCATACTAATCAGAGTCATGTTGGGATCTCTGCTTGAGTTCAATTCAAATTTGAACGTGTAGTTATAAAGAGGCAAGGAGAAACTAGCCCTGTGCTAGAAGCATCTAGAAGCCACAGACTCCTGCTCATAATTAGGCTAACGGTTCTGGTTTGGCACACGAGACACCAGCACCACACATGTGGCAGAGCATGACAGTCTTTGGATCAAGGTCAAGTTTAACGTCAAGACTAGGCTGGAGATGAGAAGATGAATGCCATCTTCACTGTGTCTGATGGGACTCATTTAAAAGTTTGAATGTAGGCTTTAATGACTGAATCACTGTTGCTCCACTGCACACCTCACTGTGTGTGTGTGTTCCCTGAAGGGACCTGGTGAACTGATCCTCAAGGTACTCAGTTCTCCTCAAGAAGACACAAACACAAACATATACACACACACACACACACACACACACACACACACACACACACACACACACACAGACACACAAGCAAACACTCACTCACATACACCTACACTGAAACACTGAAACACACACACCCACACACCTTTCCGCTGTGTGCTTTCGTGATGTGGACATAATGAGACAAGAAGCTGCTGGAAGGGAGGCAGCAGAGGTAGTGCCGGGGAGTGCTCAGGTAAACAGGGCGCTGGGGGGTGGGGGGGAAGAAACTAGAACTCTCACCTCGGGCAAACTCTGCTTAAGACGTTCCGTGTTTGATCTAGTGCAGATGCTCTGCCTCACCCTCCGGTTCTCCGCCCCAGCGCAAGTTTGCGACCTCTGATTGACGCCGAGCCGAAGAACCTTTTTCAGATGAGCCATGATGTTTTACATTTGCTAACCAGTGTGTGAGTGTGAGTGTGAGTGTGTGTGGGTGTGGGTCTGCTGTGGTTTTCACTAAGTATGTGTGATACAAAACCATAATTAACACAGGACATTCAACTTAATTACTCAGAAATGCCACCGCAAATGTTGTATTTCCATATTGCAAATGTTTTGCTATTGTCAATATATTCATATGCCCTGTGCCCAGCCCTCTAACCTGGTTTTGTAAGGTTAAATTAAGGTTGTAATTACTGGTGAACACATCAGCAAAGCAAAGCAGATTGTTCAACTCTGGTTAACAGTCAACTCATCAGTGATAGGTAGCACAGTGCAGTGGTATGAACTTGAGCAAGGTGCCAAGGTATGTCTTAAGACTTGGCATTTACAGGTAATGGCAACCCTCAGGCATTCTGTGTTGTTCTAGATTTTTCAATAATACTTTAAGAAATGATCCGGTGTTCATGCATCACAAACTTTGCTTAGAAAAGCTTCTCCACCAGAACTGTTTATTTGTGTGTGTGTGTGTGTGTGTGTGTGTGTGTGTGTGTGTGTGTGTGTGTGTGTGTGTGTGTGTGTGTGTGTGTGTGTGTGTGTGTGTGTGTGTGTGTGTGTGTGTGTGTGTTTCTGCGTGTGCATGTGCGTGTATGTGTGTGTGAAACTCATTGGCACCCAGTAAGGCTTATTTGCTCATTTTGGCATGAGAATACGAAATTCATTAAGGAGACCTGTGATAAATATTACTGTGGAGGATTAAGGTGTTTAAGCAACACCTCAGTTTCCATCTTGTTAGGCAACACAGGCAAACATGTATTACCCTTTAGGACTGTTAAGACTTTCATTTATTATATCTTTCTTTCTTTCATTTTTATTTCTTCTTCACTGTGATGCTCTTCATTGCTGTTTTTTCCCCTTTTTTCTTCCTCTTCTGTCTTGTTCAGATCAATTCCTTCCTGCGTCTGCATTTTTAATGTAGAAATATTAACACATTTTTAATATTTCAGAGGAAGTAATGAGGGCACTTGACCTCTCAATTTGAATTTAATCTCTGCATGCACAATTCCTAACACGCCTTTCCTCTCTTTTCTCGTTCCTAACGTTTCAATTAGAATCTGGGGGCGGTGATCAATCCTTTGTGAAAATATAAAGTCTGCACTTTGCAAGATTCATGAAACAAATTTGTGTAGTCTTGATATTGAGCCCCAGGCTTAATTTCAATATTAGTTGCGGTGTTCTGTTGTGTTAGTTGTGAAATATCCTGATGAATTCAATTTAAATGAAACACTTGGTTAAAAAAATTAAGTATGTCAGCACAAAGAACTGAGACTGCAATGACAGTGAACGATCGATGAAAGCACAAATAGAAAGTTTTACTCTGAGTGCATAGAAATGCATCTGTGTTATTGCAGATCTGTCACAATGCACACAGACGTCGAAGAAATATCAAAGAAGCTACACTGTCTAGAAATAAAACCAACTGGAGGGCACTATAGAAATGGGAACAAGGTGTAAAGATGTGAATTTAAAATGTGATTCACGCCGGTATTTATCTGTTGCCGTCATCATGGGCATTATAGGAAAACCGCTGAACACCTGAAAAGACATGGTTCTACACCCTTTAATCGTTGTAATCATAACTACAAAAGCTTTCAAGAAACACATTGTGTTAGATGTCAAATACATCACTGTTGAAATGATCCCAAAGTTAGGAGGAGGAAATAGGATTCAATCATGTTAAATGTTCCCTAAGGGTTTGCCTTTAACAATAACCCTTCATGTTCAAAGTTGTTTAGGATAAAGTGTTTGTGGTTACAGTTTACCATATGGAGATGTAACAGTCACAGACACGGTTTCATCAAATGACTCAATTTAGTTTTTGTGACTGTGTGTGTTTGTGCATCTCTCACTACTTTACGTAGTCTACTCTAACGTAGTTAAGTAAAGATGTTTGTAATTGGAAACACATGCTTCATTCACATGAAGCTGTGCTGGGTGGTAACTTTAAAACAGCATGCCCTGTATGTGACCTGTGTACCATTGGTGTTGGTGTTAGCGTTGGTGTTGGTGTTGGTGTTGGTGTTGGTGTTGGTGTTGGTGTCGGTGTTGGCATGGCTGAGCCCATGATGTGCGTCACGACCATCGTGTCTCAGAGCCCCAGAGCCTCCTCCTCCTCTGATGAAATGATGCGGCTAATCAGACGTGAGCGCTATTAGTCTCTACGGTGAGACACTCCCAGACACACACCAGGGTCCTTCACATATATTAGTGCACACACGCACGCACGTACGTACACACAGACACGCGCACACACACACGCACACACACACGGGCATGCACACTCCCGACACACTTGAGCACAGGACAATTGCATGCCCATCACTGCAAGAGGGAGAGGGAGAGAGAGAAAGTGAGATAGAAAGCGAGTAAGAGGGAAGGAGAGAGACAATGAAGAGCGCGAGGAGAGTTGTGTGTGAGTGTGTGGAGTCTGAGTATCTGTAGAGGCGGCCATGTCTGTGAATCTCATCTTGTGTGGCCTCCTGTGCTCTGTGGAATGCACAAATCTGTTGCTTAAAATGGTGTTGCTACTGCAAGCAGCAAATACCACCACAAAAACTATGCCATGGTTGCTGTCCAGCAGATTACATACTTAATTACACAAAGTGGGCTCTCTGCCTTAACTTTCTTGGAATTATTTTGGTACCTGGCTTATTGGTTTAATATGAGGATACCCACGACATTTACGACATTTTCTTTTTTTTTTTAAGGAATTTTCTCACTTATTATGATCATGCCCCTTCATTAAAAGGGAAAATGTCACAGAGTATTTGTCACCACGCAGTTAAACACCAGAGGGGTGGAGACGGGGTTGCGGCGGAGGGGAGGAGAGGGGAGTAATGAAAAATAGCCCTTTGCACATCGCAGATTGCTCCGTGTGGTTCACATAGCAACGTGAACCTCGAACCTCAGGAGGTCAGGCACCAGGGAATTCTGGGAAGCTCGGCTGTCAGATCTGGCAGCCACTCAGGCGGAGGGAAGAGGAAGAGAGAGAGAAAGAGAGTGAAAAGAGATAGTAGGGAAGAGAGAGAGAGAGAGAGAGAGGGAGAGACTAGGCCAGCGGCAGTGAAGAAAAGGTAGAAAACACAAGAGATGTAGGAAAAAAGCAAGGATGGAGAGGAAAGGAACTGAAAGAGAGAATGTGAGGAGAAGGGAGAGAGTGAGACAAACAGAATAACAAAAGATATAAAGAGGCTTACACAGAGAAAGCAATGAAGAGAGAGAGAGACAGACAGAAAGGGAAAAGACAGAAAGTATCACACAGACACACACACACACACACATACACAGACATCCGCATGCACACACACACACAGACACACATAGGTATAAACACACCTTCAAGCCACACACAACACACATTCCCTCTCCTGGTATAGCACAGCCTCACACTCTCTCGCGACCGAGTCAGAGCCCCCGCCATGAGATTAGTTCTCGCCGAGTGCGCCCCTCTCTTCACGCCTGACATTTCTGCTCCCTCCTCCGGGTTAAATAGATCCTCCAGGGACCCAGAGAGATGAGTCCAGATAGAGAGAGATAGAGGGGGGGGATGAAGGGGGGGTGCATCAGAGTGCAATGAGGGCATCGTGGGACACAATTAATACCCATCGAATTGCCCCTCTTTAAAGTAATTCGAAGAGAAAGCCTTTTATTGGCATGTGGCAAAAGGCGCAAGTTACGGACAGCCGACAAGAGTTTCTGCAGAGACGAGGTGGCGAGATGATTGGGAGACAAAGGGCGAATTAATCACAGTAACGAGCTTGTAATATTGATTACTCTGATGAGCTGATATCAGAGGATCTGAGATGGCCTCTCTCTCTCCTTCTTTCTCTCTCTCCATCTTTCTCTCTCTCTCTATCTCTCTGTGGACCTATCAATTGTTAATAATAACAAGACGAATAACACTGCACTGGCTGTACAATGCATCTCATCAAGAATTTATGCCAGTGCCAAGTAATTAAATTTAGCCCAGGCTCAACACAACCCTGACATGACACCAGTTTTTGATGGTCCAGCATTCTGAGAAACATTCAATACTAACAGGACGAGCAATGTATGCCTTTCAAGGTTATAATGCGTATTATACAAAAACTCACACAAATGTGATAGTTCCCTGTCAGGATGCTAAAAGTAATACAATATTAATTTCACAAATAACAACAAACTAAAATATACACATTTCTCTTCATGCGCTGTAGAGCCAAGGACACACCAACCTGACATCAAGGAACTAGTAGTGATGAAGGCAGGCTGTTGCATCGCCTCACATCGCCTGTGTTGGGGCTAAAAGGTTGCACTTGAACACACGGTAAAGACTAAAACCAATTACCAACTAGCACATGTGTTCTGCGCCTGCGGAAAAGGAAATTACTCTCTATACCAAACCACAAACAAAGCAGCGTTTGCTTATCATTTTCTCACCACTCTCACTCACCACAGACGGTTTCATACTATAGCTAAGTCTAATCGAGAATATGTCTGATAAGAAGTTACAAATGGCTCTGGCATTGTCAGCCCTTGGTCTTGTGGTTGTGGAAAAAGAAAGGTAAAGTTGGAGGTGAAAAATAAGGAGAACCACACTAAATGGGTGCAGTCATGGATAGGCCTTCATCAGTGACAGGCTCCCGAAACCTGTGCCGAGAGCTGGAGATAAATGAAACCACCGATTTAAAAAAATGTCACTGAACCACCTCCAATCAGAGTGATCTCTCTCACCGATGGGCTCTGCCGCTAATTCAACATGCTGAATTGGCCAAAAAGCCAGCCAATCGGGGGTCTGACTAGTGCCAATGGTGCAGGACACACCGCAGAGACTAGGGTTGAAGACGCTCACCGACTGCCCGACATTGGCCGACGGCCGAACGTCGGCTTGGTGTGTCAAGGGCTTAAGATGGCATTATGCAGTAATTGTACTTCAGGATTAGGATAAGCAGTTTTACCTTAAAATAACAGCTTAAAAAAAATTGGGGCGCTACAATGACTTTTAATATGGAGAATCGCCTCCGTGCCATTGTCCGTAGGCATATTACTACTAAATGTAGGTTTGAAGCCGGCCGGTTTCTACGGTCTGCCGAACTAGTAAGTAGCTTATTTGGCGTCTTGCTTTGTCTTGTGTTGCACTTGCTTGATGTTTGACTGTGTTAGGACAGTTGTTGACTAACTAGTTTGTCATAATGTCAAAGTCAGCACATTTCAAGAGATTTCGTAAGTTTTAGCCGCTAGCATATCGTAAGCGATTAGCAATTGATCTGTTATGCTACTTTAAAACAGTCCCACTCACTTTTATAACCACTGATACATCAGAGAGGACAGAGCCTGAATCGGACCCAGCATGCTAGGGTCAAGGTCACTGGCTCACCTGTCTCATAGGTGCATCTGGAAGTGCAGATACAGTGCAGAATAAAGAGGGAGAAGCTTTAATGTGAAGAGAGGAGTGTGTCTGAATGCAGAACAAGCCCACGGATCAAAGAGAACAGTCACACGCATCCATATGGATGATCTTGGTGATAACATACATGAACGTGAATATAGAATGGATCTTAAAACACAGAAATGCCTGTGATGTTTTAAAATGCATGAGATTTTCATATCCCATTTTACTATTAGTATGCATTCAAAATCAGCAAAAATATTAGGTGTTCTCCAAAAGTCAAAAGTCACCAAAAACAGAGCTGCCAACTCACACGGTTTCGCCGTGTGACACACGCTTTTGCATGTTTTCACACGCACTCACGCCACACATCCAATTTCTCACGCCAAAAAAAAATGAGATTTTGGGCCGAGACGCGTTCGTTCCTTTTCAAACTCACCGAGGCCTAGCTGGCGCTAAGGAGCGCATCTGTAACCCTATTCGCTGCATAGACATCTTATTTACCCCAAGAAGTCCAGAAGTTAGCGACAGAAGAAGAGTTACAAAGAGAGACAAACGCGGTAGAAACTCGGGAAGAGAATACATCGCTGAAGAAAATCTTCATCTCCAAACTGAGCAGAGACTAGGTATGTTAATGACATGTGGTTCAATTAAGTACTCACTCTCTTAAACTTTAAATCTTTAAAGAAATTATTTGTTTGTGCGTGTGAACTTGATTTTGTGTGGTGAATGTAAACTCAACTGTTATCTGCAGGCATGGGCGTCGCCACAATATAACTTGGGGGGGTCCCCCTCACTTTAAAAAAAAAGTCGTTCGGATCCCCCCACATTTGCCATAAAAATATTAGTGCATGACTGGTCTACTAGTTCAGCGTTCTTTCCATTGCTTCACAATCAAATCTGTTTCACTTTATCAGTATGGGGAATACCCATAGCAATAGAAATCCACTCCGCGTTTTCCTGGTTTCCTACACATCACGCACCAGATTCAACTCCCATATACTCTTTGATTGAAGCGTTGCGCTAGCTGTTCCACAGATGAGATGGAAGGAGGTTTTTTTTCGAGGAAGAGTAAAGTAAGTCAGAGTTGCCCAAGTTTTCCCTTTAGTGGCCGAAGCACCCTTATGAGACATTATCTGGCTATAATAGCATTAAGTCACAAAGATCCTTCTGCAAACATTATGATTATAGCTAGATAGGCAAGCTATTTACCTACAACTAGCACTAGGCAATACCATACTTTATTTACCCATTACAAGTGGAACAGCATTTCTTGATTTCTTATTCTGGGACTGAAATATGTTGTGCTTTTGGCCGTGTTCAGACCTAGGCGTCTGTTTCAGGCAGAAAGCGATGACCAGGATGTTTTTTTCAAGTAGCAAAAAAAAAATGAGGTGGTTTATTTTTTAACAACCGTGAGCTAATCTGGAGTTAACGTTAGCTAACATTCTAGTTTTTCTAACGACTTTTTAAATCCTCCTTTTAAATATTTTGCTCTCATTAAATGGAGAATAAAGTGCCAAAGTTGTCAGTGTCAGTCCTCTGTGTATTACACCAAAACATTATCCTGGCTATCACCAGACCAAGCTCAATCTTATTTAAGATTGCAGATCGGGCTGGGTTTACCCAGTCTACCAGAACATAATAGTAGTCAGTAATTGCAGACCATGCCGACTCCAAGGAAAAACAATCAAAGAGAGAGATCATTTTTTATCTAAAAACATGGTAAATGCACCAGAATGCGGGAAACTGCATCTACATCTTTCAAAATTTTCTGGGGGAGAACCCCCAGAACCCCCGCCAAAATATGTCCCCCCCACTCTCAAAATGCTGCTGACGCCCTTGTCTGCAGGTATCTAATACTAGTTTTGTAAATGTCTGTCATATATGGTGAAATTTGTACGCAAGCTATGTTCCAAATGTATGGTTCCAGCAGCTCTGCAAGGCCATGAGGAGCCTTGTGAAATAGCCTATAAAGAGAAGGCAAACCATTTGCCAGGTTAGTGTTTGGCTATTAGTATGATCATACACTGTGATATGTGATAGATAAAATGTGATATTTAGTCTTGTACCTAGCCTTTTGCCACTTCATGAGTAGAAACCTAAGGTTTGTGGTAGTCCTTCCAACAGTGAGCTTCTGTTTGGATTTATTGCCCTATGTGTCAAGCTGATATTGCTGCATCAGTAGCCTATGTTAAACCATTTATGTTAAGCTGATATGCTGTATCTGTACAGGGAAAAAGTTGAACATTGGGTTCACAACCAGGGCTAAACTTAACAGATATCTTGATGAGGGTGACATCACACCACGGCAGGTGGATTCATTCCATGAAGCTGTGTTGATTTTCATTTTGATTTTTTTGAGATGCTTGCTGCCGTCGCCAAGCTGGTCCTGGTGTTGCCCATTCGAATGCAGATGCTGAGAGGGTGTTTTCAGTTGTGGGACTGAACAAAACTAAGACCAGAAATAGCCTGGCATTGGATGGCACCCTGTCCTCAATGATGGCAATAAAGATGGGAGCCCTGTTTCAGATGGGAGCCCCCCTCAGAGGTCATCAAGGCCTCCAAGAAGGCCACAGGCCAGTACAACCTTGCCCACAGATCTTAGAAAATGACTAACTAGCTTCTGATCTGCATCTGATACCTCATTTTTTTTGTCATGTGTTGATCCATTGTATTGCTTAAAAAGGCTACTGTTTAAGCACTTTATTTGTTACACTTTGTTGTTTGATGGAACGTGTGGTGGGAGGCTTTGAATAATGAAAAATATTTCTCCCTAACTAATCTTGTGTAATTTTTTTCTGAACATAAATCATGAAGTGCTCTTAAGAATACAATTATTAACAATCTAGGTTAGGTTTCAGTTAAGAATTAGTTGAATACCATTGTAATCAAAATGTCAATCAACCTATGGTCAAATCTTAAACACAGGTCTATTGATTAGGCTATATTGTGGTACATAGACAGTCATTGAGGCACAACAATAGTTTTCTGGTTGAATGTTCAGCTCAAGTCTAGAAGGCCCTACAAGTCATGATCAGATGAACATGAATCAGAATAAGTTCAGGTATTGCACATCTTTAGCATACCACCCAAAAATCCACTAGAATGCAGGAAATAACATCTACTTAAACCAAAATGTCCTGGGGGTGGACCTTCAGCTATGTCTTTGCTTCACAGAATGTAACCAATGTTGTCCATCTCCAGTAGGCCGCCCCTATCAACGAGTTTGGGCCCCACAAACCACAAGAATGCAGGGCACAACATGGGTACAACGCCAAATTAATTCCAATTCCCTGATATTTGAGCCACCAACGTGTGTGGCTGCGTGCGCGGCAAAATTTTGGTCACCCCCGACAGAATCTCACTCCAAGGTTTTTTGAAAAGTTGGCAGCTCTGCCAAAAAGTATCTCCCAGGTGCCAAAACAGTTCTGCAAAAATCACACAGAATCTTTTGTTTATGGCTGCAGGCCAGCTTCAAACAATGATCTGTGTACAGAACATTAACAACATTAACATTAACAAAGCTTGATTAAATGTGGTCATGGAAATAAGACGGGCCTTTAGGCTATCTTTAGGTTGGAGAGTGCGATTCAGAGACTTTGCATTGTAAACACAGTACAAAGATGTTAAAAAATCTGCTTGTGTTCACAGCTAGTTGCTTGTACAACCAGTCATGCATAACACTCCAATACAGTGCTGATGATTAATTTGAAAATGAAACAAGATATAAGAGAAAGCATGAAAGTATGAAAGACAGAAATAATTAGCGAAACATTGGACAGCCTACTTAATGCTTTTTTTCAGCGGTTATGCGGCTTCACAGTAATTAGGGACATTAGTGGGGATAAGAATGTGTACAGACAATATACGTATAGTATGCTCAATATTTATCATTAAGAATGGATATTCCACAATAATTATTCAATTCTTGAATTGAGTCTTAGGACAGGTCACCACATGCTTGGTCATGGGGTAAATACAACAATACCATCCGGACAATATAAATATTGTAAGCTTATTGTTGCAGCAGCTGAACCATTACATCTCTAGATAAAAATGTCTGACAATTTCGGATAGTCTAAAGAAGAATCACAGCATCAATATGAATGTGAAAATGAATATGCATTTATTGTCATTTGGTGAAGAATTAAGTAATGCATTTATCATACAAGTACCTCAAATGTTGACTTGTTTGTCCATGTTGGTGATATCTCTTGACTCACAATCAGTCCTGAGCTTTTTTTTTTTCCTGAGATGGTTCAGGAACTAAACACCAGTGAGTCTCAGGTGCCCTGCGACAGTTGGTCCCCAGATGTCCCTTGAAAGGCAACCCGATTCTGATAATGTATTCCTGTCAACAATCGGAGCGTTGCCTTTTTAATATGTTCCCTGGGGAATTACGAGGACAAACAACCCGAGTCAAACTCCATTTTAGCCGAGCTGAGGAGAGAGCTGCGACATGCTCCACTGTTGCCCTGCAGGCACGGCCAGGCATGGAAGCATGTAATATATCCCACTTTTAAAATGGATCCTAGTTGGTTCCTTATAAAGCTGAAGCTTCAACTTATAACTTTTATTTATTGTTGCCAAGACAGGCTCTGTGTATCCCTAAAGCAATGAGGTCATCAAAAACATTTCTCCTGGGGCTGAAGTCTAGCACAACAGCTGTGTGGTTAGACCGGTCCCCACAGTACACACCATCCATGTGTGTAAAGTGTTCTTGTTCTCTTGAGCACCTTTGTTACCTCTTCACTGCTGTTTAACACTAGACTGCTATACGTTTCCTAAATTTCCCTCGGGATTAATAAAGTATCCATCTATCCATCTATCTATCTACGTTAGTTCAAGTTTAATACATTTGTTATGTTTTTTATTAGTTCATGTCTAATACATTAAGTTTCATCTTGGAAATATCAAACGAGTTTGTGAACTTCTAACATTACTCAGAAAAGCAATACGGCCCCTCACTTCACCTAACGAGACCTTCCAAGGACTTACATCGTCATCCATACTATGGTCTGGCCACTTCGGCCTTACTGCTGAAATATCTATCATTAATCTAACATTATGAAGTTCACACATCCACACAGGTTACACACAAAATGAACATAGTCGCACTATTGGTCAGTGCCCCACATTGAACAAAAAAACAATGTAACGTGTTATCATTACCTCTGCTACTGATGCTGCTTCTGAAATAGTAAAGTTACCTGCATTTTATTCCTTGTTCGCCTGTTGTACACAAGTTGTGTACCCTTATTTATTTTCATAGTCATTCTCTATAAATCAGGCACATCTTTGCCTCTTGCTCATCCAGCACTTATGGCCTTTGTAAGTAGACTGGCAGGTCAATCCTGTCAAGTGCGCTACTCTTTCCCTGGCCCCTCATCAACACAGGTATGAGGCCGAAAAACAACACCCTGCTGCGTGTCCTGCTTCCTGGAGGTGAGAGGCCGGAGCTCTGTCATGTAAAGGTAATTGGACAGCAGAGGCAGAGAAGTCTTCAGGTACGCCCCTTTGTTTAATTGGTAACACTTTATTTGGGTAGTCTGCCTACAGAAACTTTACTGATGGTTTGCTGAAGTTCAGTCTTTGTACGTGTTTACTGAACGTCACCTTAGCCAAAACCAACCCCTAACCCTACGCTTAACCATACATTGTAGGTAATAGAGTTTCAACAGATAGTGTGTTATAATCTGAACAGCTGTAGATTGTCTATATAATTAATTACTAACAGCAGCTCTGGTAGAACTTCACAGCAAAGCTGCCTCTAATGTTTACAGGGCTGTTGGCGTGGTGCAGGTGACAGAGAATCAGACGGACCTTCATGTCTCTAATAAACAATTCTATCTATGGTACACCAACAGAACAACATCTCCGTCTCTACTGTCCACATGCTCAGAGGACCAGAACAACATCTCCGTCTCTACTGTCCACATGCTCAGAGGATCAGAACAACATCTCCGTCTCTACTGTCCACATGCTCAGAGGATCAGAACAACATCTCTGTCTCTGCTCTCCACATGCTCAGAGGATCAGAACAACATCTCTGTCTCTGCTCTCCACATGCTCAGAGGACCCAACTGCCAGCTGTATGGACGGAGGAGTAAGAGCACTGGATGCTGCTCTTCTGACTCTAAGCGTTAGCATGGGTGTGAGGACTGGGTCGGACTGCATGCTGGGCCTCCTCTAGGATCCTCTCAGGCCAGTGTTCCTGGCACAGCTGGGCAGACTGACCTCCAAGGCGGCCAGTGATCATCTAAAGAGGCCCCCCCCCACCCCCATTCGCAAGGGAGCGCAGCTCCTCATACATTTTGCATGGCCGGCAGTCATTGGTTGCTCCTGGAGATTGGCAGTTTTTGCTTTTGAGGAGAGGGATTGTGGTGAGAAAGTGATGGATCTTGTAGGTGGTTGGTCCACTGCATTTCAGATAGGGTAGCTATCTTAGCATCTATTTTATATGAATGTATATATTAGTTAGTGTGTGTGTGTGTGTGTGCGTGTGTGTGTGTGTGAGACAAAGAGAAAGGGAAAGAAAGCGTGAGAGTTAGAGAGTGTGTGACTGTGTCTGTGTGCAGTATGTGAGAGAATTTGAGTGTGAGTGCCTGTGTGTGTGTGTGTGTGTGTGTCTGAGTGAGAAAGAGAGAGAGTGCAAGAGAGAGAGAGAGAGAGAGTGTGAGAGAGTGTGTGTCCGGGTGTGTGAGAGTGTGCCTGCCTGTATGACAGAGAGAGAGAAAGAATGTGTGTGTGTGTGTGTGTGTGTGTGTGTGTGTGTGTGTGTGTGTGTGTGTGTGTGTGTCTGAAAGAGAGGGGCAGTATGTGTTCACAGCATGTGGCTCATTCATTTCAATGGTGCATAAGCGCAGGTGATGAAAATTGGACGTACTCCTGCATGCCAAATTACTTGATGACCTTTTCAAAAGCCAGATTCCTGCATAACCTTGTTTTTTCCAGTGAGTCAGTCAGTCAGTCAGTCAGTGAGGGGGGAGGTTGAGTGAAACTTGCATGTGTCATTTACATAAATGAGAACCAGCACAGCATTCGACAGAAGGAGAGGGAGTACAAGCCACCGCGTCCAATAAGACAGTATGAAATGGCTGCATCCAATAAGACAGTATGAAATGGCTGCGTCCAATAAGACCGTATGAAATGGCTGCGTCCAATAAGACCGTATGAAATGGCTGCGTCCAATAAGACAGTATGAAATGGCTGCGTCCAATAAGACAGTATGAAATGGCTGCGTCCAATAAGACCGTATGAAATGGCTGCGTCCAATAAGACAGTATGAAATGGCTGCGTCCAATAAGACAGTATGAAATGGCTGCGTCCAATAAGACAGTATGAAATGGCTGCGTCCAATAAGACAGTATGAAATGGCTGCGTCCAATAAGACCGTATGAAATGGCTGCGTCCAATAAGACAGTATGAAATGGCTGCGTCCAATAAGACAGTATGAAATGGCTGCGTCCAATAAGACAGTATGAAATGGCTGCGTCCAATAAGACAGTATGAAATGGCTGCGTCCAATAAGACAGTAAGAAATGGCTGCGTCCAATAAGACAGTAAGAAATGGCTGCCCAAATGTCTGTGAAGTGAATCTCAATCAAGTCTCACCGGTCAAAACCTAGAGGATATGAAAATGCATTTGAGGCGGGGTTACGAGCACACACACAGAACAAAGGAGGCCTGGGGATAAATATTGCCTATCAACAAACGAGTCATACTGAGTCACACATGAAACAAGAGATACTGATTTAATTATAGAGTCCATTGGGCACCTGTGGATTGAAGGTGTCAGCAGTGGTCCTGGAGGCATACTTGAGCAAGGAGGGTGGAGTGGTGCAACTTTAGGGTCTAATGATATTAATTAAAAGACAGGGATTATAAGAGTCCAACTATATAGAGCTGGATAAATTATATACGTATATTAAAGTGTTAAAGTGGTTTGATAAGGGCCAGAATTAATTACTACCTCCTAGGTTCAAGCACTAAATCTAAGACTTCCCTTTGATGCATACATACATGTCTGAGTCACATTTGGTAACATTTGGCTGCATCCAGATCTAAGACATTTCCATTCCATCCAGAAGTCATTCTGTAGCCATGGCTGTATGATCAGTGAAGATGAATGGGGTTGTCCCAGAAGCCTTCATGCGCCAGAGGAAACTGCACTACAGCCTACACTGCTATTCACAAATGAAGTCTTAACACTCAAAGCCACTCAGATGAATCAGAAGCACAGGACAGAAAAAGGCTTTTCTCTACAAGGAAGAGCGGAACAGTAAAATAATATGGTCTACTCAGTTCTACTTTACGCATTTCTACTGTGTTCCGCTCGATTGTACTCTATTCAACTCGACCCTAGCAAGCAAACTAATAGGACTTTACCAAGCCAGGTATCCATAACGCATTATAAATGTATTATTAGGGGTCATCATCATACATCAACATAATCATCATGTGTTAATGTTTATACACTTTTGTAATTGTGCAGTAACGTTGAGAATAACATGCGTAGCACATTTTCGTTTTGAATTGTGTTATTTTGTGTTTAAAGCCTAATGTAGAGTTATAAAGCGTTATATAGTGTCAAACATTATCATAAGTTATTAACGGATTATAAGACCTTATGAACTCATAAATCATTACAAATACATGCTTTGGAAAAAAGGGATTACGAAACTATGTTAATTGCCCTTGTTTACAATGTCATTTGGACAGAACGGTTGAAAATTCATAGCACAGCCCAGCCCAGTGGTCTCGGTAACAATGCATCAAATCCATGGCAACGACAAATCAGTGTGTGTCTAAGCTGTGTTCCATTTAATGAAGCACTTTGCTCTGTAATGATGGTATTGTCTACTCTTTTTAAGAGCACAAAGCAAATAGCCCTGGTTATCTTTTCCTCCTTTGGTAAGGCGGAGGAATCTCGGCATTTAATTTAGGTCTGCGAGATTAGTTTTAAACATCAAAGTAGCAGCACAGTCCTCTGGGGGCTAAGGCTTAAATGTTTATGTTGTGATTTATTTTTCTCTCTTGTTCTTTTTTTACAGCCCCCTTTTTTGTTCAGCTCGCTTCAAACACACATCTTTCCCCACCACGCACACACACGCGCATGCACACACACACACACACACACACACACACACAATCCATCCTTCAATTGGACAAATATTTTGCTCACAAATAAGGTATAAGAAACAAATTTGCATATAAATTAAACTCCAACTATTTCAGGACAGAAATACATTTTTTTCACTCTACAACTCTGTCTGGTAATAATAAAAAAAATTGTAGAATGACAGTGGACCTTCTCACACAAGCGCATGTACGTGTTCCCTGTCCAGAGATGTTTATGTTTGTCTTTAAGTCCTTTATGAAGTCATTAATGTCACCATTGTGGATTGTTGATCTGTGGAATGGTTTGTTTCTGTCATTTTGCTAAAAGTTTGAAAACATCACCCCTTTTCTTCTGCAATTTTGCTACACTCACACACAAAAGCTTTTTGTGATTAATGAACTGCTATGACTACTACTGCTAATAAAAAAAAAACGATCAGCTAAATATTAATTACAGGAGTAATAATGGAAATAATACTTTAAAAAAAAGAAATGACCCAAAAGCAAAATAGTATGTGGACATGCCTCTTTTGCCACCCCTTGTCACCAGTCTCAATTACAGACTCAATCCCTTTTTGTGAACTTTCATTCGGTTCACACACAAACGTGTATGAGTAATTAAATGACCCTCTTTCATGGGTGTCTGTTCTGTCTGCTGTTTGCTGTATGTAATCTTCAGACCCCTGGTTAAGCTTTCCTTCCACGCTAATGAAACAAGAAACTCATACCCCAAGGGTGCCTAAATGTTTATTGATTGCAATCTGACACAACTGCAGTTGGACTGAGGGCCCCGGGGCTACACACGTGTGTGTGTGTGTGTGTGTGTCGGTGTGTCGGTGTGTGTGTGTGTGTGTGTGTGTGTGTCTGTGTTTGTGTGTGTGTGTGTCGGTGTGTGTGTGTTTGCATGTGTGCGTGTGCATGCTAGCACACAACCTGATTACACTTTCTGCAATCAGGAAAAAAAGTTGTTGAGAATTCAGTTACACTTAAGACCAGTGTCGAGGCACACACACACACAAACACACGCGCGCGCACGCACACACAGCTATTTTTCACACCTGCCTTTGTGTTAAAATTTGTCTATGAATACAAATGAATCATTAGTAATCAAAGTAATTCAAACACATGACTTCACACAGAAATCCAGAATTTGCAGCAAGTGCACTAGTCAGAGTATTAGACTACAGTGCCCTACAAATATATATAATGTATTGTAACTCACTACAGAATTACCAAAAGATTCATTAATAACCTTACTGCCACAAAAGATTACACTATTATTTGTATCACTACGGGGTCTCAAACAGTAAGATTAATCAAATAAACCCTTGTCTAATCCGTAGGCAATGACCACATGTTTTAATGCAAGTCACATAATGACTCAGTCATGATTTAGCAGGTATAGTGTCTAAAAATTTAGTCATAATGGCTTACGACATAATGCCTTGTATAAGACTCCAGAGTATGATCATCAAATGTTTCACTATTGCTTCATATTTGTATTTGTTTAAGGGCAAATAAACGGAATGAATTGCGAGGTATTACCAAGGTGTTACTAAGGCACTGTTGTCGCAATGTGTTTGGTCTTGGAACAGTGAGAATCTGGTGAGGTTCGGCTGTCAAGCTGCATTTGTGGTAGAAATAGTGGTGTGGATCTTTCAGTGTCTTCATGATCAGATCATCACATGGTTTCACAGCAGAAAATTGCCTCTTTCACACGAAAACATGTCTTGTTGTGTGTCTGTGTGTGTGTGTGTGTGTATGTCTGTGCATGTGTGTGTGTGTGTGTGTGTGTGTGTGTCAGACAGAGAGAGAGAGAGGGAAAAAAGGCTATCCATGTTAGCTTATGTGCATATGATGCGCATGTAGACATGCATCTGTTGACATGTGTATGCTGTGTGTGTGTGTGTGTGTATGTGTGTGTCTGTTGTGTCTGTGCCTGTGAATGTGTGTGTGTGTGTGTGTGCCTGTGAATGTTTGTGTGTGTGTGTGTGCCTGTGAATGTGTGTGTGTGTGTGTGTTTGTGTGTGTACGTCAGTGTGCAACCAGGTGTCACATGCCAGGGTACATGATGCAGCAGCACAAGGCTGGGAGCTCTCACACCTCAAGCAGCTCTTGTTGGCAGTCTGGCTGAGGCCTTAATGTGACAGAGAGATAATGAGACTCTCTAGCCCCCCCACAAAGAAAGAAAAAGGCAGAGAGAGAGAGAGAAAGGTGAAATAAATGGAGAAAGTCTAAGAGAGAAAGTGGTAACAAAGAGGCCAGAGAGAGAGAGAGAAAGAAAGAGAGTGTGAGAGATAAAGAGAAGAGTTAAAGCATGTGCACGAGTGAGAGAGAGTGGTGAAAGAAATGGAGAAAGAGAGCTAGAAAGAGAGAAAGAGAAGGGGAAAAGACAGAGTGGGGTCAGAGGTTGTAATGTGAAGTGGACAGCAAATCCCACAGGAAGACAGTGACGCCCCCGGCAACTGGCAACCGCCAACGAGCCCAGGGCAGGTTGCTGGGGTGTGAGAATGCGGGTTGCAAACCAGTGACAGCTGGAGGTGCCCTCTCCTGCCAGATCCCCCTCTCTTTAAACACACACACTCACACACACACACACAGTTAAACACATACACCTGCCCTCTCACACAGTTACCCTCTCATATACACACTCGCACAGTGACACTTTCACCTGCATTCTCTCTCTCTCACACACACACACACACACACAATCTCACATCTCCATTCTAGTCTCACCTCCTGTTTCATCTGACTGTATGCTTCACTGCAAGTCGGAGTGCGGATCTTCACAGGGCAAACAGTGGCTTTAACAGGCCCGCTCTCAGGTATAAATATCATATGGCTGTGAGGCTGACCTGATATCTTGGCTAACCTTAATTACCTCAAACTGCTCTGTACCCTCTCCCTGCTATCTCTGGGTGCTGCTGTACTGCTAACTGCTAACTTTGACGCAGTATGTTACATTCTAGGGGTAGGAATTTCCACAGAGGTGATGTTCCAATCACAAAATCTGGTCACACTTGGATGGTCCCCTATAGACTATCTACAGATGCTAAGATTGTAAACAAACTATCTGTTGAAACTTGTTAACTGCATTTTATGGTTAGGGTTAGGGTCAGGGGTTGGGTTTGGTCAAGGTGATGTTCAGTGAACTTGATGTTCAGAAAGATTGAACTTGAATTTCAGCAAACCTGAAATCACTGTGCAAATAAATAAAATATAGAAATTAAAGATTCTTGGCATTATATGATACAGTATTGTGATTCAATTCTGTGTCTTCTCCCATTTATTATGTTTCATATACCAGGAGTCTCTTCAGCCATCTTGGCGCGGTACATTTGTTGACTCTGATTTCCTTTACAATTTTCGCTGTGACGCAAAAGAGGAACGACGGGACTTCAGAAGCAATGTTATCAGAGTATACATTTTTACCTAATTAAGATTCAAATCATAATATTAAATAAATATTGCGATAATTGGCGCCATTGTTTCGATATAATACAGTGGCAAATAAATATTGCAATTCAATTTCCGCGATACATTCTATGGATGTGCATTGTTGAGTCATGTTATGTTCATTCAGTTCAACGGTAGAAATAACAAGCACAACGCAACTGCCCTGGGTTTAATACCTAGGCAGTTAACATATTGCTAAAATATATACATTTCCCTATCTGATAACGATAAAATAATCTGTTCAAAAACAATGATGGTCTACACAATTTCAGTGCACAGCATTGCTGTTGCATATTTTCAGGAATAACTCCTCTTCTAATTGCATTTGGTATTATGCACTGGGATCGTTCTGGGGAGTTATTGCTTGTAGCACCTCCATCTCCAAGCACTCAGGGAGTATCACCAATGAAATATAACGCCCTCTCTTCACTTCTCACCACTGCAACTTGCACCATTATCTTGTGCTTCATTGGAAATCTCATCTAACTGATGTTGATCACATTAACAGTTGTGTGCTTGTACTGCAAGCTGCTGCTCTTGCTAGTCACTTTGCATGAAAGCCTCTAGCAGATGCATACATATTCATTAAAAGTTAGCACTCAAGATCTGGAAAAGTTATTTCTGTTTCTGTATACACTGCACTGCAGGTGTTTTACATGTTTAACACACAGAATCGTTTCAGCTTGGAATGATCACTATACTGACAAAGGTATGACCAACCCAGTAAAGGTTAATGGTCACCTGTTATTAAGAAACAAAGTTTTATGAATTGATTTTATTGATTCAAGTGTGATTTAAGTCATCATTGTTGAGCATTTACAGTAGCCAATGTTCTCTTTACTTAAAAAGAAAAGTGTTTTTTGCTGCATAACAGAATTTGTTCGGATGGTGAGTGATAGGATCCCCTGTCTTGGTTGTGTGATTAAAGAACGCAACAACATCTGTACACCATCTTCCAACACTTGCGATATTTTTGACACTTCGTCAGAATGCGTGCGATTCAAGACAGTTCCCACCTTCTCTCCTGACTGCTCAGCTTCCACTCAGAAGAGACAGTATCTCAGTGATTGAGCTCAGGCGCCTCGGGAGAGGGGATACAGTGGAGTCAGTGAAATATCTGCCAGTCTTGGCAGGAAAGAGGTAACAGTGAGATCACATTACCTCGCAGAGTACATCACGATCAGCACGTTCCGCCATACGTGGAACTGACATCAGAGTCTAAAGAGAAGAAGAAGAAGAAGAGAAAAAACAGAATGTTCTGGATATGGACACCTTGACTTTGAAAAGGCTTGCCCTTGTAAATGTCCACCGGGGCTTAACGCTCAAATCTGTTAAGAGTCTTTGTGACCACAGCTGGCCAAAACCACAATTGATATGCATAATGCATTCTGTTCAGTTTTTTTTTTCTTGTCGTTTACTTAGCGTGTCTGTGCTATTGCTCAGGTATTCACAGGGGGCGTTTGGTCACATTCTGTACCAGCTGTCCCTTACTCTAGGTGCCCAAATGCCCACTCGATCCGGTCGTACCTTGTTCCCTTTTCCAGTTGTGCCCAAATCTGTTCCCTCAGACAAGGCCATGTCAAGGTCATTCATTCACAGCCTTCTCACAGAACACCACTCACAGATGCTGCTCAACAGCCAGTCTCCAGCAGTATGTAGTTGAGCCATATCTAAATGTATGTGTTGGTTAAATAAAGTCATCTAGAATTGCACTCTTTTATGAACTTTTGGCTGTCAGGGTGTATTTGTGATTCAAGCACTGGCTTAGACTTTTCTGTGATCCAACAGTCATTATTTTTCTTCAAAAGAGTGTCGCTTTCATACCAAGTCAAATAAATGTTCCGCTGTGTATGACTGTTTAACTGTTGTGATATTTTAGCATGGAAACTAAAGAGAATCAACTACCCATGAGCTCATCCGAATATGAGTTATGACACAATCCTAAGCAATTATGAATAGGTGACAAACTTCTCAATGTCTGCCTTTAGGTGACGACATGGTGAAGCTACAGTTAAAACTGAGATCTTACTTTCCTCTCCTGTTTCCTTACTTATAGAGGTCTATGGCTGTTAGAGTAGTTGGTTTTGCATCATCTTTCCATGCTCCGTAGTAGTTCCCACTTCCTAATCACCCATCAATATCACCTGTGTCAAATAAAACACTGTGCCTTAGCCTTGTGGCTTGGGTAACTGTCCAACTGGTAAGTTATCATTTCAGCTCATTCCTTTAGTCAAGTGTTTAAATTGGATGTTGTTGTCTTGGTTGTCTTAAATTGGATGTTGTCTACATCGAACAAGAGTATTAGTGGGCACATTTGTCCACATACTTTATTCTACTTGCCATTTTGATTATCTTCACCTCATACTTTCGAAGATGTATACATTTGTTTTCTTATGTTGTGACTACTGTTACGAACGCACGTGAACGGTAACTAATTGACCCATAGGATTTTACTTGAGGCTTTTTTCACAGTGAAGTGGTGTTTAAATTGGCACATTAAGACAGGAAAACTGAGTGTCGGTACTGTAACTCTTTGGCCTGCATTCCATTTATTGGTCCTTGGGCTCAAACTTGGTCAAGGTTGTGGTTTCTGTGATGGGAGACCCATAAAAATGTGAAAACAGGACAACGGTGACGAGGTCAGAGTGTGAGGTGTGTGTGTGTGTGTGCGTTTGGGGAGGGGGGAGGGCGAATTGTGGTGATCGTCAGTAAGGTGACACTCGCCCCCTTACCGACCAGAGGCAATTTGAGGGGGGGAGTGATAGGGATCACATTGAGATGAACTTTGGATTTTAAAAGCTCATTCGTCAAAGCACAGTTCAAATCTCTCTATTCCTCTCAGTGGCCTGCGAGACTCTCCGCCTGTCTAAATGAGTGATGGCGGTCACAGGCTCTGGCTGGATAATGGAAGCATCGCATGGAGAGGAAACCCAGACTACCAAACCCATCTAACACCAGCCGACCCCATCATCTGTAGGTTAGTGGTGTTCTCAAGCAGATGGATAGTCTGAGACAGAACAGGACCAATCTATCACAATTAAGACTTCTTTGTGATTAGTAAGCTATTCTTCGTACAAATGACATTGCTATAAAGTGAATCCTTTCCTGGAAAAAAAAGTATTGTTCACAGATGAAAAGGCTAATTCCTGACTGATTAAAAAAAAAAAAAAAAAACATTACAAAGTTTTAAGTCAAAACATTTCCAGGAAGAACCCTTCATGAAGGTTCCAAAAATAAGTTTTACTGTAGTAGTTCTTTAATAGGTTTCATGCATCATAATGGATCAGGATGAAACCACAGGGTTGTACGAGGTTTAGCAAAAATGTCCAGTATATTACAAAATGAAATGCTGAAACCAGTTTAACACAATGCAAAGCTCATATCACTCTAGTTTGCTTCGGGAGAATATCTTGCTGACAGTGTAATTCTCACATATCTAATTTGCTTTGACGTGAGAAGATATCCACAGGGATAGGGCAAGTCTGTGGGATCAATTTAGTGACAAAAAGATACAAATACCCCAGAAAGCAGAATGTGATTTATTAATGTCCAACAATTTGCAAATATGCACACCATGTTTTACAAATAAAAAACACACCTCTCAAACAAACACAATGTGCTTTGCCAATACAAGACATGTCTGTACAATGTGTTTTGCAAATGCTACTTTCAAACAAATAAAGGACAGATTTCACAAATGTAAACCAAGAATGGAAATAAATAAACCACAGTTTGCGTGTCTGTATAACCGGTTTTACAAGAACCAGCTACACCTACCAAGTACACAGCAACCATGTAATTCGTGGATCAGGTGATTTTTGGCACTGTTTTCCTGCTGATATGAGTTGCAAATGTAAAGGCACCAAAATAGCAGGTGGTGCATCTGCCTTCCATTCACCTCATCAAATGGCTGGTGGATTGTGTGACTAGAGAACAAGAAAGCTGATTTGTCTTATTTTTACATTAGTCAGAAACAATCAATATTTGTTATCAAGTATGATTAGAGATAGCTCTTATAGATCTTCCACATTGAGTTATATTGCACTGATAGCAACACATTTCAGACATGTAGCTAACTATATTGTTAGCTGTATTGCTATTGCTGTATTGCTGATGCTATAATGTTAGCTAGTTTGCCCCGGTTCGTACAGCACATCCGAATGCAGCGTTTTTCTCTTAATTGTTCTATTTTTGATATCTGGATGCCCAATAAAGTTTCAGTTAGCAGAGCTCAGTCTCCGTATGCATTATTTATGTCTTTGCACTCTGAACAGTCTTCATGCCAGGACCTCCTGTTCCACCAAACCCCAAAGGGTTGCAGTGCAGCGATTATGTCACCTACGTACACAAACATTAGTGTGATATTTGTGAAACCTCAAAATGATTTCTGCTCGGTGTGGTGTGTGATGTGTGTTTAGGGATTCTGTTCTGAAGAGGTTGTCTTCGTCCTAATGACATTTATCTCATTAACAAGCTCTTTCCACCCTTGAAAAGTAGGCTATGGTCCAGAATCCGGTTTGTGATGATAAAACCACCACTGTCTGGCAACAAAAAGAATGTCACTTATATCAATATCTTTGCAATAATGTTTCCCCATTGTAGACTAGAAGATAGACTATTTTGCATTGACTAAAGTTATTAACTTAAGTAACTTAAACTGTACCTGATAAGATGATGATGATGTTATTATGTTCCCAACCAATAGCATAGCATTAACATTTCCTGTGTGTAACTAAAAAAATATTGTAATATAACAATTTCTTTATGTAGGCTATAACGTGCCTTTCTAACAGGAGCCCAAGGCACTTCATTTGAAGTTTCAAATGTTGAGTGTCTGAGGTATTGGGGAATAAGTAATGGGTGTCTGGACGGTCTTTTTGAAGTATGTCGGTCCCATGGATGTTGACACAGCAGGTTATGTAATCAAAATGGGTTTTGTTTAAGTACAACAGGGAAGGACACACACAGAAAGCAAAAACAAAGTAATATTGAAGACCGTAGGACCGTAGAAAGAAATAGACCTAGTGTAGGGCTATAACCTTACTTCACATTATATAATACATAGCCTACCAAGACTGAGCTCTGCAAACTTATTGTGCAACCAGATATAATTGAAAGTTTGGATGTGTTGTACGAACCGGGGCAAAGTAGCTAACATTATAGGATTAGCAATACAGTTAGTTACATGTCCGCAATGTGCAGCTATCTGTACGATATACCTTACATTATGTGGAAGACAGAGCTATCTATACTAACAACTGATAATAAAGATGTAAAGAAAATTAAGCAACAGAATCAAAATAGTTTCTAACTAATATAAAAACAAGACAAATCAACTTTCTTGTTTTGTAGTCACACGACCCACCAGTTATTTCATGAACTGAATGGAAAGCAGATGCCACTGCTGTTTTGGTGCCTTTGCATTTGCATCTTGTAAAAGTGGAAAAAAACGTGCCAAAAATCACTTGGTCCACAAATGTTGTGGTTGCTGTGTACTTGTAGAAAAAACGTGTTACACTTGTAAAGCACATTATACAGACAAACAAAACATGGTTTATTTATTTTAATTTTTTGTTTACATTTGTGGAATCTGTCCTTTATTTGTTTGCGAGTAGCATTTTTATTTGCAAAACACATTGTATTTTTTGATAGATGTGTCTTGCATTTGCAAAGCACATTGTTTGTATTTGTAAAACATGGTGTGCATATTTGCAAATCATTGGACATTCATAAATTTGCCAATCGCGGGATATTTGTAAATCTTTTAGTCACTAAATTGATCCCATACAAGTCTTCAAGCTTCTCAGTTTGCAGTAGTGAATGCATATAGCAAAATTGTAAAAGGTCAAGCACTAATTTGCTGTTTCAAAATGACCTAAAGTCAGTTTATCATCACAAAGCATGTATCGTCTCAAATGTCTCCCCCAAAGCCATTACAAGTTGCACTGCGCTTTTAACGTCCATTAAATTCTTGAGCTCATTTAATATTTACAGGGCCTGCATTCAAACTCTCTCTCTCTCTCTCTCTATCTCTCTCTCTCTCTCTCTCTCTCTCTCTCTCTTTCTCTCTTTCTCTCTCCAAGCAAAGCATTTAAGTTTTTTCCTTATTTGCTTTCATCCAGCAAATTAGTCTGTATCTACCATTTCCTAATGACAAAAATATTAAGGGAAATGTGATGAATTTGGAATGGTCTGTTTAATTGGGGTGAATCACAGTTTTCAATGCACATGTGAAAAATAGAGAATCACTATTAATTTCACATAATAATTATCTATTCAACTGGGCAACGGCAGAATAAAAATTACTTCTGGTATTGGAGTGGTCTTCAGCTAATTAAAAGGGAGAATGGATGATTTTAAGGAATAATTACCATCCCAATATAAGATCCAAATAAAAGGCGGTTTGTTGTCATCCCAATCAACGTTTTTGATACATTTTACTTGTCTTCCTCAAACCCATGAAAACTTTGATGAAAGCTTTTAATGAGGAGCACTGTCAATTTAGCTCTGAACTCCAAATCGGTCTCCTTATTAATCAAAGCATAGTAACAAAGCAAGATCATTTTTTGTCTTGCAGGTGAGACTGTCATTGTCGCATTCCCATATTAATGAGGCATCTGTTGTTCTCTTTTATATGTTGAACTGATGGATTATTTGTGAGCACTATTAAAACGCTCTGAGCATCTTTTTTTTTGTCACTCAATTTACATGATTAACGTGTCAAAAGTAACCTTGAAATATGGCTGACATTTTGCCGTACCTAGCAACGAGCTCTGGTAATGTCGTTGTCATTAATTCCTCATCAATATTAACCTTGGCCAATACTGAAAGGGTGTGCGTCAGCTTCAAAAGTCCTGGGTTTGTCCTCTGACAAAGTCACTTCAGGCTGAGCCCATCTCATAGTCAAGGACTCAATTTGAAAGTTGACTGAAACAAATATTCTTAAATCAAAGGCAACAGGCCTTTACTTCTGGCTTACTCAGCTGTTACAAAAAATCACTTTCCTCCCCAGGTTTCTTTCCTGGTCATTGTCTTTCTTCTTGTATGTTTCTGTTCTATCCATGTGTTTGTGTAAAAGCAACAAAAAGTTATATCTATATATACAGTATGTCTATAAACGTTTTACATATGTTTCAGTTCTCTTTTCCAATGAAAACATCACAGACATGCCCTATAAAAGAAAAGACTTAGACGTGAAATGTGCAATATGGCAGCAGCACACTATGGCTCCTGGCCATCCTGTTTCTGGGAATCATGCCTGACCTTGTCACTAAAGAGCTTTTCATGTTTCCCCACTCTGTTTGGCACTATGACTAGTCTAATGTGTCCCTAAGTTTGCACTACAGGATAGTATGTCCCTGAGAAACGTGCCATCTTACACCTCTCAAGTTCTTTCTGACACCTCAATGTTGTCCATGAGTGAGAGGGAGGAAAAAGTTGAGTGAATGACTAAAAGAGTGAGCGAGAGAAGGAACAAGGCTAGAGAATAATGGAAGAAGGACAGGGATAGAAAGAGAGCGAGAGAGAGAGAAGGAAGAAGAGAGAAACAGAGCTTTGGGGCTTTAAGGATGAGACAGGGAAAGAGAGAGAGAGAATGAACCCATAGAGAGAGAGAGAGATGGAGAGCGAGAGAGAGATTGGGGCAGAGAGAGAGAGAGGGAAAGGGAGAAGACATGGGTGAAGTGATTAACTGGTGTGAGACTGGCTATCAAACAGGGAGACAATAATTACTCAGAGGGGGATTGTGTGTCTCCTTGGAGAAGGAGAGAGGGAAGAGAGAGAGGGAAAAGACGTGTGCCACAGAGGAACACGGTGGAAGTGGCGTGTGTGTGTGTGACACAGAGATGGTGTGTGTGTGTGTGTGTGTGTGGTGGAGGGAGTGGGGGTGGGCTCCCATCCATTTCAGCCCAAGCCTTGTCCTTCTCCGAGGGAAATTGATCTGCTTTTCATCTGCCTTTAATGAAGTTGAAGGGGATATAAGTCACTGGGGTACTTCAATGTCATTGACTTGTCAGTGGCGCCAGCGTTTCCCTCAGCGAACGCTCTCTGTGACTGCCTGCCTGCCTGGACGACGCGCTCCAATATCCCTCAGAAAGAACAGTTGTGTTGTCTCAGACCCTCTGGTGTGCACGCCAGAGCCTTGCAGGATTACACTCCTCACAGCCTCTCTCTCTCTCTCTCGCTCACGCTCTCTCTTTCTCCCTGTACGTCTCTCTCCCCTCTCTCTTTCTCTCTCTCTCCCCTCTCTCTTTCTCTCTCTCTCTCTCTCTCTCTCTCTCTGATCACTCACAGTCTCATGTGCCCATGGATTATTTTGGTCTCGTGGAGAGTTAAGAGGTGCGAGTTGTAATTAGTTTGTTAGAAGCAAATGTGAATATTGCGTGTGGTGAGAGTGCACATTTAATCCCCCTGCCATGTTTTTTTTTTCTTCTTTTTTGGACAGTTGATGCTCCAGAATCCCGAATAGGACGGCTTATTTTCAGAACGAGCACAGCGTGACACAAGGGGAAGTCTACACCATGGACAACATACAGGACAAGCAAGCTGCATGGCAAAATTCTATTAAGATCTATTTCATATGCCGACTACAGTTCCAATTAAATGCACATTACTGCATTTAATTAGAGGAAAATGAGCACACTACAGGTTAGCTGCGACACCTCAGTGGAGATTAATCATGCCACGCAGAAATAGCACGGCGCGATCATGTTTTCACAGATTGATGTTCATGCTATATTTAATCATTTTTGGTATCAAAGGGGTCGGCCTTGTGCTCCCTCCTGACTCATTCCTCAAACAGATCTCTTCGCAAATTGAGGATTCACTGATTAAATAACACATCCCACATAACCTTTTGTATGTGGATGGGAAGGGTGAATAAACTTTACAGGATTCATAAGGAGAGGTTGTATATACATGACATAAGTCTTGGCATGGAGGACTTCTGTATTCTGAAGTAATTATACTGCAAGTTCACTCTGAGTTCTCATTGTGATATGCTTAGAGTCAGAAATAATACCTGCCATGCATTCTCTCACAGATTGATGTTCATGGTATATCGAATCATTTCTGGTAGGTGAAGTAGTGTTCTCATAGTGCAGCGCTTGGGCGATGAGAGGGCTTTGGTGGTATTCTGAAAAGCGAAGGCACACTTAGCTTCCCAGCTCGGTGAAATGGAGCGTTTGGTTGGTACTTTGAGTCTCTCTGGGGATGCTGTGGAGAGCGTAATGTTATTCTGTCCTGTAGACGTATCATGTTTATGCCCCAACATAGAGCACAATATGAACAGTGGAGAGAAAAAATGAAATGAAAAGAAGATATAAAAACTGAGAGAGAGAGAGCAGAAAAGTGTGTGTGTGTGTGTGAGAGAGAGAGAGACATACAGTACATGTGTGTGTGTGTGTGTGTGTGTGTGTGTGTGTGTGTGTGTATGTGTGAGGGAGAGAGAAAGAAAGAAAGAATCAAACAACATGCATTATAACATCTCTCCTCTCCACACATCTCACAACCTTCCTCTTTGGCGGCCCCAGTAGGCTCTGAGTTTGACCTGAGGTGGTGAGGTGTGTTAACGAGGCTCCCCGCGTCGGTCCACGGTCACCCTATATTTACCTCACTGTCATGTGTTAATTTCCTCAGAGGTGCATCTTCCAGCCCGCTGGTCCCAAGATGACACTTGAAGAATCCAGAGGCTTTGGAAAAACAAGGCCTCAGAAAAGGAGTTCTGACACCTGTTCCAATGTCAGAGAGATGGCGGGGGATGTAGTATGTTCATATAATATGTATTTAAAAACTATAATGTATAATTGCACAGGTCACTCTGTGCATTCTTCACAGCAAGGCCACAGAAGACCCGACCACTTGCTGTGCCTACGTATACCATCATGTAAGGCTTTGTTTCACTTTGAAGTACATGCATATGTTAATCATATGCAATATGCCTTGCCGCTTCTAAGATCATAGTAAGTGAATAGGAGCCACATACTGTAGGAATTGGAAAAGGATTCTCTCGTTTTCATGATTTCTTAAATAGGAGCCTCTATAACTCCTACCACGTGCAGAGCTTTCAAATCCTGCAGGTTTTCTGTGCAGCACAGAACAGAACAGAACTTTAAAGGGTTGAGATTGTCTATTGATTTCACCAACAACAGAGCTGGGCCCTGACAGAGGTTCTGGTCCATGTGTGATGTACTGCAGTACTAGTTCAAATAGGCTTTGCGTTTGTCTCATTCATTGCATGTGGTTTTGCAAGTGAGGACTCTGGAACTTTCCTGTAATGTAATTAGATGATTTGAAAAGAGAAAAAAAAAAAACAGCCTGCAGTGTGGCACTTGCTACAACTCCCACATCTTTTATTCTCATAAAAAAAACATCTGAAACTATCAACTTAGTAACTCTCAAAGTAAACTAATGAAAAAAAACTGGAAAACAAAATTTACATTTCAATCTCCCACCCATTTCAATCAACACCCACACATTTCGGTGGAGTAATCCTCCAAGCAAAATAACCTAATCGAAAAACCAGAGAACCATATTGACTTTTCTATCTCAGCGATCTTCCACATGTATACATATATATTGAGTGTCCAAAGTTAAATTTGCCAGTCAAGCTGAGTCCAGAGACCATACTGGGACTGCAGTGAGTGTGAGACGACAAAGGCAGCTTCTTTAGCACGGGTGCGCAGGGGCGAGCCATGGAATCCCCGCTGCCGTTTGGATCCTGCCTGACCCCTCTCCCCCTGCTAACGCCGTGCCCGGGCATACCCTCCCGCCTGGCTCCAGTGCCAGGGAAACCGCCGCTGGCAGGCCCAGGCAAGCAGGCAGGCAGGCAGGTGGGCAGGCAGACGCCATCTCTGGCTGCTCCCACTCGTTTCATTCAGGGGAGGGGGTGGGGCTTCAGATTGGCAAACTGCTTGCTGGGATTAAGATGAAAGAGTTGTGTGAAGAGGGGTCTGGGGCATGATCTCTGAGAGGCCATGCTGTCTGAGCTCCCCGCTAGCACGGAGCAGAGTTGTGAAATGATAACCACCAGGCACTGTTTTTTTTTCTTTTAATCTAAAAAGTTTAACCAAGAGTTGAGTGAAGATGTGTAAACTCTTGAGATTTTTCTTTTTGATTCTCTGGTCTGAACATGTTCGAAGATTGTGAAATTTTGTGTGTTCTGGTGGTTGTACCACACAATCATAATTAAACACATTGGCTATTAACCTGCTGATTTCAATATGAATTATATCCAAATATGATTCTATCGTTTGGTTTCCATCATATCACCACAGAGAGTTTTAGCAAACTAGATCCAGATAGCTGTTCTTACCACTGTTTCTTTTCATGACCCGACTGTGTGATTGTATCCGTTGAGTAGTCTGACTTAACCACACAAAGCTGATGTCTTCCCTTTTCTGCCCTCTCCCATTGTGTGGTATGACTGTTCCACAATAACATTTGATCTGCAAACCAATTATTAGTACAACAAAGCAGGCCCTAATCTTATCTTTCGGCAGAAACAGCACTATAAACAAAACTATCAGATGTTCTTTTGAAGTTTGAGTTGGAATAAATGGTAATGGGACTTCTGAACGCTGAAAAATAATGATGGGGGCGAACACTAAAACACTGAATTCTGGACTAATGGAAATGATTTGGTGAGATGTTTGTTGCGTTGCCTGTAACAACAGAGCAGTGCTGTGTACATAAAAAAAAAGAACAAAAAAACCTCCAGACACCTATTGGATATAATTAATGCTAGGTAAAGGCAGGGAAAGGGAACCAGCTTGACCTTTAACTTGATTAAGCTGTAAATGTATTTTTTTTTATTCTGTCACAAATTCTGCTTGACTGTTGTCCAAGTGCACCTCAAAGATGAAAATGGTATGGTGATATAGAAGTGTGTGTGTGCGTGTGTGTGTGTGTGTGTGTGTGTGTGTGTGTGTGTGTGTGTGTGTGTGTGTGTGTGTGTGTGTGTGTGTGTGTGTGTACCTCACCTTTCTCCTCTTTGACAGCTTAACAAGCCATGCCTTCAGAATGCTTCACTGTTTTCTCCATGAGCGGCTGTGCTGTCTGCTTCCTAAAAGGCCCGCCATGCTTAACATCTCAACCAATTACAGCATTTGAATAGCCTTTTATTTCATCCCTCGAAAACACGTCTCAGCCTCAGGTTTTTAGAGAACAAACACCATCAGCGGTTCCTCTGGGAGTGTAACAGAGTGTGAAGCATGAAATTGTGAACTTGAGAAAGCTTCTTTTTTTTTTTTTTTTTTACTTTTTTTAAAAAAGTTTTAATGGTGACTTCTGTTGATTTTTTTGGGAAACAAATTGACTAATTGAGACTAATTAAAAAGTATGAGACTAACCTTGAACAGATTCCAGGTATCACATATTACTGCATTCGAGCATTACATGATCATGCTCCTACCAGGAATTGTGAGAGAGAGAGAAAAAATTACACCTTAGGTGGTCTTAATACGCTTGTAAGATGTAAGATGAGCCAGCTAGTTGGAAAAGTGTCCTAAACTAACATTAGCTAACTGTAGCTAAAAAGACAGTTTATGCTAAACAGCACATCAGCAGTTTCACAAGAAGACAAAATGATGGCTATCCTACCAGTTCAGCGAAAAATGTGTACAAGACCTGTGTTTCTGGTACAGAGTTAAGTCTGATGTTCTAACTTCACGCTTAAACTGCACATTTACTCATATGCAAGGATCCTGTCGACCATATGAATGTTTGCTGAAAGCAAGTACATCTTTATCATTGTAACCTCTCTTGTTGTCTGAATGCATGGAATAACCTAGCATAACTGTAGTGCTTACAGAGACCCACAGAATGTTGTGAGAGTGATCAAACACTGTAATTTGTCAGACTTACTGTCAATCATTTTTACATGAACGCGCAATGACTCTTTTGATTCAAAACGACAAGGCAGCGATTCACAGCTTCAAAACCTGGACAAATGGGCAGTTGACCAATACAAAAATAGACTACACCTACACTAATCCATGTATGTGCTTCATGCGATAACATTTGGCAAGTGAGTTTATTTATGCCGGTGGTTACCCAACTTTTTATTGCTGGCCCCCCTTGACAAAGAAAACGAAATTGTATCGTTCCTTTCTTTGGATCGGTAAATGTTAGGCGCATGTCCGTTGTTTTAATAATCAGGCTAGCTATTCCTTCTTTCATATAGACTAAGCGATAGGCCCTGACCATATTACATAAGCTGTTAACTCATCACCGGATAGATCAGTTACAGACTACTATACTGTAAGAGCATGGCACTTAATTCGATCAGTACTTGTTTTCATTCAGGGTCCTAGTTCTATTTTTTTTTCAGGCCTCAACCCACACCCTACCCCCTGGGGGGCCCTGTACCAATCTTTGGGAACCACTAGCCAATGCAATACTCAGCAACACAGGCAAGTAAGCAATCGTTAAATGTAACTGACACACGCAGTCTGAGTCCATGTGTGTCGCTTTGTGAATGTTTTGTTAAGCGTTGCTTCATCTGCTGAAATGGACGAGCACCCATGGTCCACATACTACTGCATCTGACAGTTGCACCTGGAAACGTAATAGGGTGGTGATAGACTGAAATAGACTGAAATACAATTTCAGAGAGAGCAATAGAGACACTGTGGCATAGAGTTAAAGAAGAGAGAAAAAGACAGAGGAAAAGGGAATGTAATTATGGACAATATACGTTCATATATGTGTGTGTGTGTGTGTGTGTGTGTGTGTGTGTGTGTGTGTGTGTGTGTGTGTGTGTGTGTGTGTGTGTGTGTGTGTGTTGATGTCTGACCATGAACATTTTGAAATAAATTCAGGTATGTGTACTTCTGAGGGGACAGTGAGAATGTTTCTAAAGAGAACAGTGCCCCCTATCTGTAAATATGAGTGTCTCCCCATCAAAGGAATTCCCATACAGAAGCTAGAATAATTAATGACACTGATGATTTTCTCACATAGGATGATGGGTATTTGTTTCAATGAATTGGCTTTTAATTGAATGTAATCTTGTGGATTTGCACAAGCATCAAGAACGTGATTAGAGCTTGTTTCATTAGTTGACTCCAGGCGAT
The DNA here is from genome assembly GCF_900700415.2 of Clupea harengus. NCBI lineage: Eukaryota > Metazoa > Chordata > Actinopteri > Clupeiformes > Clupeidae > Clupea > Clupea harengus. The sequence goes on along the minus strand of NC_045167.1, from coordinate 11,568,886 downwards.
GTGGCGTCTTCAAATCTAGGCCTAGATGAAGTCATTGCAATGCAATGAAATGCAATGAGTCTGCATATTAATCTAATCTGAAACTACTTCAACTTTTCAACTGCATGTTTTGGGTGTCTTCAGATATAAATCCAAACTGTTCTGTCCTAATTCACAAATATTTTTGACCTCACACACAAAGGGCCATTTTCAATATTCTTCTTCTTTCTACTTCTTCTGTGGTATTTGGCATTATGGTGGGCCTATGATTAAACAGTCTTAATGTAGAACAAAAATGTAAATGTACAAAAAATTTATAAAATTCCCAATATCAATAAAATTGGGCTACAGACAGCGCATGTTGTACTGTGAAGGAGATTTCCTACCGATCCTGGGGACAGCATGCGGCGCGTGTTGCGCTTGTCGTCAGCCAGTTGTGCACTGTTGTATTCTGCCACCCTTGCTATCCTTTTCTAACAAAATCCGCTTGCACCATGGCAGCCAACCATAACTATACATTTACTCATGAAAACTAAACATTAAAAAAATCCAATACACCTTGCTGGGCAGCCTCTTCCTCTCCTTCTGTATCATATTAATCATAGCTAATACTGATACTGATAAAGTGGCCATATTACCTACTGTTAATTGTTTACCTAAATGTATCTCTTTATCTGTTTCTCAAATTGATGTTTACCAACCAAATGTTCTCTCTCACATAGCGGGACCCTTTGCTCGTAAATGCTGATGGCTGTGGAAACATTGTTCCTCATGACTATACCCATTAAGGACATACACGCATATTAGGCAGCTAAGCTCTGCCCACTCACTTTGTATCTTTCTTCCCCCTCCTAGTTCAAACTGTTTCCGCTGTGGGGTGCTGCCGTAGTCTCTCCACCTGATCCACTTGTAGAAACCCTCGCCCTACACCTACCCACCCCCAACACACTGTCATGCATTCATTCTACCCCGTTCATGATACATCTCCATCTCCTCCCTCCCCTCCTGCCACAAGCCCCAGAAGGAGGCACAATGGGATTCAGGCCGTGGGCTCTGTAATGCGCCTTGAGACAATTTTATTGTTTTGGCACTATATAAATAAAATTTAATTTAATGAATCAGTTCAGACTGCTGAGTCCATTTTCATACACAAGTTTTATGCAAGGATTTCCATTCAATTAACAACAAATTATATGACTTGTCAGGTGAAAGAACTGAAGAAATCTACCGCTGTTATACAACACATAAAGACCTGACAGACCACTACATCTCCATGATTCATATAACCCACTTCAACACACAAAGTGAACACTCAGGGGAGGACGCTGCGAGGGAGCTGCGAGCATGACAGGACAGGAAAGAGAAACAACACAACAAATAGCCACAAGACAACCGAGAAGACGAATCTGAAATTTGAAAAGGCCTACTGCGCTGGCAGCTTTGTTCTTGCGCTGGATGCCATCAGGGGTATATGCAGATTTGCACTGGAATATTCCACCATCGCCTCGGGCCACGCACAACAGTTCTAAAGGCTTTCTGGTGTCGGAAGCGGAACACGGGGGAGCTCCGTGGCACGAAAGAGTGAGATGAAGGTTAAATGGAAACGTTTCATAGCAAACAGTCGTGCCAGAGACACATGAGCGGAGGGAAAAAAAGGTTAATGCGAGTCTTGTTTGGGGCACCAGAGCAGCTTGTCTCTTTGGGCATGGTCATCAGAGGTTCTCTGCACACACGAGAAGCCTGAGGGCATCAAGCAGATGATTCTCTTTTGTAGTGTGACTAGGGTGCAAATGAACACTCCCCCGCTGTGGATGACGGGTCTAGTAGCAATCATAGTTGTATAAAACCAGGCCACAGTTGCTTTGAAATGAAATGAAATGGGGAAAAAAAACAACAACATTTGTTTATGTGTTTTATTCAGTGATCACTTCATGTTGAATAGGTCTATACATACTGAAAAAATGTATTTTGAACATGGACTTCAGTGTCACTCTACACAAATGTCTGGTAAAATAAAAACTTTACTATAATACTCCATTCATGGATATTCATCCTACATGCAACTATAGCCACTTGCTGTACTCTAGAGTTTAACAATAGCCTTGTTATTACAGATATTCCAATGCTCAAAGGACAGTTAATTTTAATGGACACAAATAGCTAGTTTTTAACTATCCAAAGTAGGGTATTGGGTAGCTTCATGTGATGTTTGAAACAATCAGGTCCCCACAAACAGCTTCTATAAGCTACTGATGTCAACATGTAACAAAATGATATGTAGCAAACCAATTCAAACCTTGCTAGTCAATTCAAACACATAATACATCTTTCATATTTGAATTGCCCACTGTCCCACAACTCTTAGGGCTTGTAGTCATGTCCTTTTTCTGAATCATTTTGAGCGCACAAACTTCCCATGAAGCTCTACCCACTCTGACAAGCACCATGTCCTGCATTTCAATGAGGCCCTTGCGTCTCCTACAATCCATCACAACAGCGCTGAAGGGAAGGTGCTTCTCCGTGCCTCAGGTTGACCCGTAAATGCACTATTAAAATGTAGCCTCCAACCTCGCCTAAGGGGCTACGGTCGTTGTCTGTGTTGTCTGTATGCAGATGCTCGCTGACCCTGCATTTCAATCAGGCGTGCCCCCTAGTGGTCAACAGCGGTGCAGTGCCCTGCGTCTTGAGTTGCTGACACACTCGCAGGATTTATACTGCAATGCGAGGGAGCATATTTCGTGACAAAGAGTTTTAAAGAGCTTGATGAGAATGATTTGATGCATTTTAATCAGAAAAACATGAGCCCTCAAGGCAATTTGAATTCAGTACAAAATGGTGTAATTAAAATCCAGTTTGTATGTTTTGGATTCTCAGATTTGTGGGATGAAGGAATTTCGCTGTAAAATACTGTGTGATTTTACACAGAGAATGTGTATACTTTGCACTTTAAATTATCATTGTTTATATTCTGTCTTGAAATTGGGGATCAAAATTGAGTTAGCAGTTATGAACTGGTTCGTCTTGGCTGTGTGGAAGCATAGGGGTGCACACTTATCGCTGACACTTCAACAAACATTTCACTGCACACTCATTCATTTACCGTTTTATTGCCTTAATTTACTGTTAAGTTGCCTTTACATATAGCATGTGTGTAAGCATGGACGGATTATGAAACCATGAGCCCCTGGGCCTTGACGTGTAAAAGGCCCCCCCTTTGCACACGAGCGAAAAACCCATTGCCAATGGCAGCGGTAAACGTTGGGGTGGGCCGGGAGTTTGAGACTCCTGGTCTACAGGGACGACCACCAGAACCTCTTCAATCACAACTATACCTTTGAGATCTGTTTCGCGGCACTACTCTCGTGAGTAATTTTGATCACCTGATTAGTCAGCACGGCAACTAGTTCGCTCGTTTATGTATCTTAGCGGTGGATGTTGGACTGCATTTTCACTTAGTTCGTCAGTGACTTGCAGCAAAGTATCACAAACATACAAAACGTGTCTGATTTTGCTGGCTATATCGGAATTGAACCGTGTGCATTACTGTGCTGCCTGCATTCTTGTAGTAAACCCACAAACGGCATTCTGACTCTAGAGGTGTTCTTGCCGACACACCAGTGCGACACCACCATACCCGAAGCACACCCTTTACAGTCATTATTAATCAGTTACTAGTTTTGTCAATATTATCAGTCTTCTTGTTGACTGTACATGACCTCACTGCCTCACTACACGAGGAATAGTGAAAGCAGCTGATGTTCGCATGCAGTATATGCATTTTTTCATATCATACCATCTTATTGGTGTTGTATTCTTTTCACAGTCTTTTTCCTGTTTAAATGTTTTCCATGCCACCACTAATCATCTCTACTGAGACTATTCTCATCTAAATGTGATGATACACAGGACCATAATATTGTTATTGGGCAACAAAGTTGTATATGTCAACGGCTAACTCACGATACAGGTTGCCCCAGCAACGTTGCTCATAAAGTCACCATCACCTTAATTGTTTTGAAAAAGGCAACAGCAGGTAAGGGGAACATTTTATGAATAATGTGTGTGCTCCCAACCAATCCTTTGAAGTTGAAAGACCATAAATGATGTACTATAAAACATTGTTGCACACATTATTCATAAAATGTTCCCCTTACCTGCTGTTGCCTTTTTCAAAAAAATTAAGGTGATGGTGACTTTATCCCATTGATAAACCCTTTGCACGCGAGCGCCTGCGCCCTAAAAAATGTCTTGTGCACTCGCAAAACATTACTTAAATATAATGAAAAAAAATTCAACAGCACAATAACTAAATTTACCTGTACCTCAAAAGGATTTACAGCGCATATACACATTTTTTAACACAGCGCAGGTACACTCAATTAAAGCCAACAGCAAATTTACAAAATACACCGGCTTTCAACCACAAATAACAGATACATTTAAGACATCTTAATATTAACAAAAACCCATATCTAAAACAAATTGACACAGGAATGTTTAGGATATTCCTTCAGTTTTTAAGTAGGACTTTTGGGGCTCTGTTATTGACATGAATGTGTTAAGCCTAAAATACACCAGCTCTGCCACGGCGCGGCGTGTCATATAGTTTTTATCATGATGGAACAACATTTTTCTTTATGTAGCTAGGTGATTGTCATAAAATGTTGAAAGGTACACGTAAACTGTATTATAAACTGATTACTTTATTATGACTCGTGAGAACTAACACACATGACTGATCTTCCTCTTCCATAATATAACCAAGAATAGAACTGTGGCGGCAATAGAGCAACGCGCCGCCGCCAGGGTGCGTTGTTTATATGAAATATAATGGACGCGCTGTTTTGACACGCGTCGGGGGGTGCCATTGTATTTTAGCCTTAAGCCCTTTGACAATGCAACAAGAAATGCAAAGTTAATAACAGCGACTTCACGCAGAGGCTCTGTCTTAGGGGCCCCCTGAGCTCATGGGCCCCTGGACCTGTGCCCGGTAGGCCCGTTCGGTAATCCATCCCTGGTTCAATGGACAATGTTGGATGATTGCCTTGGCGCTATTACATCGTCCTTGTTTTCTTAGGAAGTGCGCTGCCATCCCGGAACAACTTCATGGTTTGGGCAGGTTCATGAGGAACATGGTTTCACTATAGTATAAGGTTTCCAATGGTGAATCAGACCTATAACTATTGTTATCAATATTGGGAAGCCCTGATTGAGTTATAATCATTGTTTGTAGCATTTTAAAGTTGTATAATGTGTATTTCTTCTGCCACATGACATCACCCCTGAGCTGTGGGCCTGTGATGGTATTGGCCAATTAGGGTGAGTTCAGTTACCTCTTAAAAGGGTTAGCGTGGTAGTAGTGAGGAGGCTTCTGTGCTGAGAACTTCTTTGATGACAGTTCGTTGGTGAGCTATATCTATGCTCTTCTCTATTTTCCTCAGAAGAGTGAGGATAATTCCTATGTGCTGTCTCAGTGTAGGGACATAGTGTACGACATGGTACTATTGACTGTACATGTACAGTTTGTAAATAGCTTTTTGTTTTCATTTATATTCTCAGTCTTTTTGTTTATATTTTTCTCTTCTTGGATTATGCACCCATGGTGGAGGACAAATACATTTACATTTGTCTCCCTGCGGCCCTTTGTGCCTACCCTAAAAGACTCTCGCTATGGTTACCCCTTGACATTTGGTGGCAGCGGTGGGATGGCTTGGTACGGTTGGTAAATGCGCGAGGAATGCCTGTGTGGGGAGGGCAGAGTGACGATGTGCCGTCACTACACATGAGTATGTGCTCTGACTGCCATATCAATGAGCCTGGCTCTTTGGCGTTGCGGTCAGAGTGCATGTACGGCACCCTGTAGACCCGGGTTAAAGTCCAGGTGGGGTGACTATGCTCTTCCTTCGCTACAGAACATAATACCAAAAAACCTACAATACATTGCTGAATATGCATGTTGTAAAATATGCACGTTGTCTGCTAATTCATGTCAGATAGACATTATCTGTGCACCACAAAACAAGTGCACTTTCATTTGTCAGAAGGCCTTTGATAAACTTCAACACTAGCATGTTTGATGCATCATGGGTTTATAAAAAATAAGAAACTCAAACATATGCTTTTAATCATCACGATATCAGCTAATGCCATCACTACTGTTACACTCACTCATACTGTTAAAATTCTGTAAAACAACAGTATGACAATATATACCCTTCTGATTAACCACACAGACACACACTCTCCACCTGTACACAAACTGTGAATATGCAGCAATTCTGCAGCAGACAGGAAATTAAGAGTCAAACACAGGAAGTAGTTTGAAACAGCTGTGATTCTTTATTGAACTACTGTTATCTGCACTGATAAAACACTGGAATCAGTGGAAATACATGGGATGTCTGGATACCCGTCTGGCGTTTTCCCTCCTAAAGCTTAAATTCTGCAGAGGTAGAGGAAGTATTGACACAGCAATCTGGGGCTCATCTGAACACAGGTGTTAGTGGTGGGCGGATTGAATGGGAGCAATACACTGACAATTACAGTTAACTTCAGCGTCAACGAAGAACTGACACCTGATACAAAGCAATGTATAAGTATGTATGAATATATTAGATAGATTGAACAAAATGAGCTCACATTTGAATATATAATTCCATAGCACAACCTTATGTACATTCTGTGAGACACACAAGATGAAATGCAATCATTTCACGGAACAATACATTCCTTCTCTTAGGAACCTAGTGTTGGTACAACTATACTAGGTCAAAAGACTTTCTCCTCAAGATTATCTGTAAAGTGATTCTTTGCTGAGTATGCATGGGACTGGTACAATTACATGGGTCACTATTACTAATTTGAGGTTAATACACTGCTTTTCTGTTTCCGGGGACAACAATGAGAAAGATCGTGGACATGTTGATTTCACATGAGACAGGACATTCAAAAGCTTGCTTCAGCACTTTCTCAATCACCCTTTCAGGGCAAAGGCGATGCTTACATTTATACTCTTTGCGCTTGTCTTGGCATGTTTTTAACATGTGCGTATGATGACAATGACTTGTAAACCTTAATGTGATTCAAAGAGGTAATTAGCAAAAATCACCTGAAATTTCAATATTCCTCTTTAAGAAAAGAAAAAAAACATTACTTAGGGGAGGCAAGTAATAGTCACTTCCTGATAAACTCAAAAGCAGTAGTGATATTATACTTTTTGGGTTCAGTAAGGCACAGATGCATGCTAACTCAATCACATATTGCTAGCTAGTCTACTTGAAGTAGCAAGATCATGTTCACAATTAGTCTCATACTCCTAGGGAAAAAAGGGAGAAGGTTTCTCTAAAAGTGTTATGCGTGTCTTTATGCGTTATGTGTGGCTAGTTTTAATTCTCAATTACAGTGCATTAATGTAATTAACAGCCTTCGTCATTGGTGACAAATTGGGTCAAGATGACATAATAAGATATTAGGTCTGCTGACATTCAAAAGAGCTTTTACTTTGACACCTGGTCTCTGGATGGCTGTACTGATGCAGCTGCTGCAGCTGGCCTGCTTTCATATTCACATTCATGGCACTTCAGTAATTTAGTGGAGATGCTGACCAGTACCAACTGTTGACAACCACAGCCTCCCAATGAGAAGTGAACTTAAAGCAAGGAAGCTGTGATTTAGTGGTGTTTTATTACATAATGGCTAATTGCATTTGCAGACAAAAACAGATCCCCACCTCATATGCTGACCAGAAGGTTACTAAATTGGCATGTCAATCCTCAAAGTATTTCACTAAAGTCTAATTATATTAGTTATCAATTTTTGGCAAACTGTGAGGAAGTGTTCAGAAATGTCCTTTAGCATTTAATGTCATCAATTGTACAAAAGCACACAGTATGCTGTACTGAATGAACGATACAACATGCAGTTAGGAAGAAAACAGGTGGCTAAAAGTGAACAGCATAGCTTGACATGCCATAAAACTTAACTTATAACCAAACATTTCACAGTGCAACTGTATTACAATCTGAACTACTGCTTGAGAGAAACCATAGATCCTGAATTAGTCCTGCTATGAGTGCGTCTGACAAAGGTTAGTTAAAGTAAGTATAGTGGAGTATATAAGTAGATTACATTATATTCACATTAGAGGACAAATCTATGCAAACAAAACTACTTACATTGTATTATATCAGAGACCCACACAAACATCAGTGAGTATATGATTGACATATAATTATTCAATTATTCCTGGGGTTAGAAAAAAAAGACAACTGATTAAATGATTTTAAACAAAAGATTCATCATTGTTTTCATCCATTTGACCAAATACTTTGTTTGGAGACAGAATTACAAAGTCTTTCTTTGAAGACAACAAAAGAGTGTAACTCTACAATAACCCTGTGTGTATATACTACCATTAGTATATATATGTATATATGGAGAGAGAAGGGAGAGAGAGAAGGGAGAGAGACGAGGGAGAGAAAGAGAAGGGAGAGAGAGAGAGAGAGAGAGAGAAAGAGAATATAGAAATAATTGAAATTCAATTAATATTTTATAAGGCTGTTGGTGCATAATTATGAGTTCAATTTGTACTAATTTCAGGTGTTTCAAAGTGTGATAACAAGCAAAACTACAGCCTTTTGGTCCTTAGAAAAATACAAAACGGAACAAACAAAAAGGAAAATAAAAGTTGTTTTTGTATTTCACAAAAGCTTATACAATTGTGGCACAAATGAAAACCTCACCACACAAAGAAGACCGCATTCAAACCCCAGGGCAGTGACAGACAAATGAACAAAAGCGGTATCATTCTTAAATAGTTATTGTCAATAATATCAAAAGTACTGGTTTGCATCCCAGAATCCTTATAGGGATACCTATTACATCTAAAATAAACAACGAAATAGGACAGACACACTTGGTGATTTTACTACTCAAAACAAAAAAGAATTCTCAATAATAATAATAATAATAATAATAATATAGCAAAGGACAAAATAAATCTGTCTTACAAAATCCACAGCTCTAGTATTTTACAAATTTAAACAGTGATTTAATGATGCATTGGCTTTTCAGCTTTGCAAACGTCCTATGTTACACTAGTGTCAAAGGGTGAAATGCTCACAATAGCATACCTCTGAATAAAAGTAAAAATAAAACTATGTGAAAAGAAGAAAATGAAGACAATGTTTAGAAAATTAAATATGATTCAGATTCCTAGTAAATCCGAAAGAATTGCATGCTATGAAGTTGTTGTTTTTTCCATTTCTGTGGTACACTACTGCCTATAGGGGGCAGTGTTACCTGCCAGAAAAACTGACAATCAATTAATTAATTCAATGAATCATAGCCTTGAAAAAACAGATTCACACTGAAATCACGCTGATTGACTGTAATCACATTAATACTACAGAGCTGTGAGATGCAAAAGAACACAGCTGAGGTTTAGCTGGTGTAAAGTTTTATAGTCCGTCTTCGCCTACTCACAATACCCACAGTGTCATGACTGACAATGAACTATTTTTATGGCCACACTACCAGTCAAAAGTTTGGAATCACCAGCCACAAAGTTGGAAAGTTTTGTTGCACATAAATAAACAGTAACACTTCAATGTTGTAATCTTACACATTAAAAACTACCTGGAAAAGAAACAACACTATTTTAACAACAAATTCTATCCAGAACCCTATGTCATTTCAAGTGGGGATCACATCTAGGAGCAAGTACAGTACTTTAACCATAAAATACCATTAAGTGATTGTATTACCTATAAGTTCATTAACGCTTGTGCAAAATATTGAGCAACTGGCCCGTTAATAAAACACAGAACCTTACAAACCACTGTGGTGTCAGTGTCACATTGTGATTATAATAGCTACTGCAACAAGCTTAAGCAGTATCATCACAGGAGATTCCAAACTATTGAATGATAGTGTAAAAGTGTAACAACGTGAAGTAAATAGTCAATGGTTTGGATGGCATCGTTAGAATGAATAACATGGAATATTGCACAAAAATGTGGTAGTAAGCATTTCAGTTCTATTTTTTGCATACGATTGTGTCTGATCCCCCTGTACTTGTGTCAATAATGCACCAAACATGGAAAGTTGGACTATATCTTTTCAGCTAATCTTCAGCTTTGTTTCACCACACAAGAGTTACACAGCACATATTTTGTGAAGGTCACCTTTGTGAACGTATTTTTAAATATCATTGTTGCACTATGTCTGTAGGTGCATTATAGGGTGATGACATTCAAGTATATTAAATCAAATTCAACCCAATCAGAGACACAAACAAAGCAATACCTTAATCAGACTGGCAAAAAGTCGTATTTAACACCATAATTGGTCAACCCCTCATTAAATATTTCATAATTTGTTAGGTACATGACATCAGCTATACTGTATACTGTTTATCATATGCATACATAATATCATCTTATCAGTTTCAATTTACAATTAAGGCAATCCATCATTGTTGAAAGTTTCAATTCATGCAGCTTCACTCTCAAGAATGACCATTTACCATTGATCAGACATCAAATGTATGTATGTTAATTATGAACACGACTACCACATAGCATATTGCTCATAAAGCCTCACATTAACAAGCAATCACTGGTCTAGGAATGCCTTAAATCATAGATCAGTGCCATCAAAGCATGTTATTTGGATGAATGAGAATTTGGTCAGGAACGCACCAAACTGCGTAAGGCCCACACAAGGATACTATTGCATACTTTTGCAGCCGTTTAAGCATTTACATTCAACCGCATTTAAAAATTGGATTGAATTGCATGTGTCTTTCATTTGAATCTACTGGCAGACTGAAACAGTGCAGCATACAATAGGTGCAGCATGTGGGGTAGATTAGTCAAACGTACAGCACACACACACACTGGACTTCGTGTGCAAAGAAAGGGCAGCATATTACGATACATAACAAACAAGCCACTGAGCACATGTATTCTCTTTTTCCACATCTTATCTTTTTCTTTTTTCTTTTCATCTTCCCATCTTTTCCCTCCACTCAACTTATACCCTGACCTGAACACCAAACGTGATGCATAAAGCCTATGTTTTTTACCTGCTGGTTTGCAAACCTGAAAGACCGTACTTATTTAAGGAGGAACTTAGGCCTTGCTTCACTAGTTCTCAATGGTATTTAGTGCTGTGCGCTAATTTGAGGAGCTAGTAAGCCATGTGAGATGAATGAGAATGAGAGTTGGTAAAGGATATCCCCCACGGCTGTGATTTGGCTGTAGGCACAGGGTTGCACCAGGGTATCCCCACTCATAAAATGCCTCTTGCCAAATCAGAAATGAATACATTGCCACTAGTTCTCAATGCTATTAGTGGTGTGAGCTATTTCAAGGAGCTACATCTACTCAGAAAGTGGTTGACTTTGGGTCGGACCTGGTCTATATCTGGCTTGAATTAGAACCTGACCTGACCTGTTCCAACTGACCTCTGGGAATCATTCACATTCACACAATTTTATTCAAAGCAAAAAAAATATGTCGCAGAACTTCCCTAGTTCCACTCCTTTGCCATAAGTTCCTCCATCTCCTGAAATGTTCCAAAATGGTTCACCTTCCCTAACGCAGTTTATAGCATATATAACAGCATTGCTGACAGTAACATGTTGGCTTCCTTGTTGCTTTGGCAGTTTTACATTACGCAAGACCCACCCACAACACATCGTCTCCTAAACATAGTTCAGAGAGAGACATAGAGAGAGAGGTTTGTGTGTGTGTGTGTGTGTGTGTGGCTGGATGTGGTCTTCAAAAAAAAAAAAAAAAAAAAAAAACAGAAACAGAACCCAGTCTAAATATTGGTCTCGCGCTGCATAGCATCGTCCGGTTTCTCTGACGTCTGGGCGTTCCCGTCGGCCTCCTTGCCGTCGCGGTCGGGGTCCTCTGTCTCGGCCTGCTTGTACATCTCCTCTTGCTTGCGCTCCTTGTCCAGCAGGCGGTAGTTGATGTAGTTGCCGATGAATAGCCAGATGCTGGCGATAACCACCACCACGCCACAGCAGAAGTACATGTACTTGTAGTTCTTGGTGACGTCCACCAGTTTGCCTGGAAGTCAGTGAAACTGTTAAGGTGCCTTGATGGTGACTGGCACACATGTGGGGATTTGCTTACACTGTGATTGAAAATTAAAGTCCAGTCTGCCTATGTTGGTAAAACATTTGACAAACTGTCTAAGTCTTCACCAAATCTTTCAAATCTTACAAAATGTATGCCCGTTTGTAAATGCCTGTTGAGCAATCTATAACTAATTCATAATTCTGCTTTCAATCTTACAAAATAAGATGATGGCGTTGTTTACATGATCCTGGTCATTTTGGACAACTGAATCATTCTGTTGAATTCTCCATAGTATTTCACTCTTTCACAGAATGGACTACTATCATATATTTACTAATAATTAGAGGCTTACAATCCTTAGAAATGATCTGACCAATCATGCATGCAACAAATGCATGATCCATAATTCAGGTAACAAATAAACTTAAGTTACTTAACTTGATCAGGTACGAACGCAATCTTGCAAAACACAATTAGGTGGCTAACTTGAATACAAGAATCTGCTTACCTGCAAGCGGTGGGCCAATCAGCACCGGGCCGCACTCCACGATGGTGGTGAGGCCGACGGCGCTGGAGAACCTCTGCGGCCCAACCAGGTCCATAAGCGTCTCAAACAGGACGGCGCTGACCATCCCGAAGGCGAAGCCGAAGAACACGGCGTACACCACCATGCCCGTGTAGGTCTCGACCTGCGTACACATGAGGTGGCACACCCCATTGTAAAGAACGGCGAAGCTGAAGAAGTACTGGATGCGTGGGCGCACCCAGCGCGAGTTGGCCAACAGGCCCATGGACGGTCGGGCGAACATGTCCACGAAGGCCAGGATGGAGAGTAGGAAAGCGGCCGAGTACTCGTCCACGCCGTTGTCCTTGGCAAACGGCGACAGGAAGACGATGGGTGCGAAGAAGCCCACGAACATGATGACGTTTCCCGACAGGTAGATGAGGAAGCCGCGGTGCTTGAACAGCGACAGGTCCAGGTACTTGTTCACCGTTTCCCAGCAGGTCACCTTCTCAGTGGAGGTGGTGGCGGGCGTCAGTGCTGGCATCTCCTCGTCTTTCTTCTTCTGGTTGATCGGAGGCTCCAGGGGCCTCATGAGGGCCCCGGCCACGCAGCAGTTGAGCACGAGCCCTCCGAGGATGAGGAAGCTGCCGCGCCACCCGTAGGCGTTGATCAGGTACTGGTTGAGCGGCGCCAGGGTGCTGAGGAAGACAGGGCTGCCCGCCATGGCCATGCCGTTAGCGATGGGACGCTTCTTGTAGAAGTACCTGCCAATCATCGTCACAGCAGGTTGCAGGTTGAAGGCTAGGCCGAGACCTGGCCAGGAAGAGCAATGACACAGTGTGAATGAAAGAAAGGAATAGAGAAGTGTTTTGTACTGCTAACCAAACTAAGCGCACATTACGTTGTATAAAATGTATGTGAAACATTTAAGGCCAATGTAATAGAAATATAATAAAATATGACAAAATATGATTTATAGCAGGGCATAGCAGACTAAGATAGCATATCTGGGCACTTATGAAACTACAGTATAACACAGCCTTCATTTCAGCATTAAAAACATCTCAGCTTTTCCTCAATGGGTGAGTGTTTGTCATTCTGCTCAAAGGAAGGCAACCCTAATCAAATGAATAGCTCAACAGGATTAGTACAGGCTCTCTCTCTGAACTTACCCCCCAGTACACCGATACAGAGATAAAGCTGGATGACATTGTTACAGAAGGACGCCAAAATCATAGCGAAGGAAGAGATCATGCCTCCCATGATCATGATGGGTCGGCAGCCATATTTGTTTACCAATATGCTGCTTATGGGGCCTGTGAGGGAAAGAGAAAAACACGACAGCAACAAGAGATTTATTCCAGTGTGGTGTTTGTGATAAGCAAGGAAAAAGTGTATTAAGAGAAAGAGAGTGAGTTCAACTCAAAGCAGACTCTAAATGTCTTAAGAAGATTACCCCTCAAGGATCCCCTGGAAATTAAATAAATAACGCTTAAAATAAATAACGCTTAAACTAGCCGCAGGGGCTAATTAGGCTGAAGTCAAAACCAACAACAAAGACAAAACACACAGAGTAGCAGCTAACATTTCAGGGGAGGAAGTTGGAAGGACAACAGAAGCTGGATTTTGTAAAAGTTGGATGGATACCTCTGGGGTTGGTACAATTCAGGAAAAAAAAAACATTAGATGTAACACTTCTGTGTTTTATAAATGGGAGAACTGAACTCTTGAATTTGTGGGAAGAGAAGCATACTCAGGCTGAAAAAAATATATTTTCTCCTTCTGATATACCTACAGGACAGATTAAAATAGCATTATAACACATTGCAGTACCCGAGAGTGTAGTTTTGTCCCTGTGCAATCAACTACAGTGCAACATCATGACCTAGAGTAGGTTGAACATTTTTTTTTTCAAAGTGACCTCTCCTTGATCTTCACATATCACACAGCTGATGTAGATGTTGAAATAAATATCAGGGCAAAGTAAATACCCAAGGATCCTTAATGAAAATATGCAAATACATTAAACAAGCAAGAGTTTCTGTAGCGAAGGGAGAGCAGGGTCACCCTACCCGGACTCGAACCCAGGTCTACAGGGTGCCAAAAATGCTCTCTGACCGCCACACCAAAGAGCCCGGCTCGATGGCATGGCAGCCAGAGAGCATATTTATCCGTAGTGACGATCACATCGTCACAGTTTCATATTAGCATTTGTTTTGTTTCAGCTGCCCTTTAATGCCTTACAACCACTGATTCATTTTGCCAGTCGGATCCTTCATTGTATTTATACACAGTATAAATTAAGGAAACCAAAATAGTTTACTGACATTTACACATCTACCACTGAGCATGTCACCTTTACATTAAGCCATCTGGATGGATACACAACGGACGCGCGAATGACGTTGTTTGAAATACGACCCCGGACTGATTGAATACAGCATCAACCAAGCCCAGTCCTGCCCTAGTGGTGATTTGCGATTGAGATTTTGTCACGTCATCTAGCCGTGTTTTTTTTTATATGGATGAGCAGCTGGTGTGTGTGACGTGCGATGCCGCACTGAGATGGCACACTGAGATGACACACTGCCGGTGAGCAACACAGAGCAACACAAAAACACACAAAGGGCATCTGACTCAGGGACAGATCAATGTGGTGTGAATCCGCGTCTGATCAAGGCCATATCTCTGCCAGTCATGCACTCATTTCAGCTTCAGAGTAATTCTGCCGTTAATTACGAAATAAAACAATGACAGTTTTTATGTGACACTATGGGTGATTGGGTTTGCTCTTGTAAAAATCTTCTCTAATTCTTGTGCCTTAATTTACATCATACTAACAGCCGTATCCACTAGTATCCTAACCTGGGAAAATTGCCTTTCCAAGGATCTCTATTTCAAAGAGCTTGGGAAAGTCACCGTTATCCACCCTTTGGAGTTTGATATGCCGCATTAATCCAAATGGCTTCCTGCCTAAACCTCACTAAGTATAACCTGTGTCTAAATATAGCAGCCAACAGTAGGACATGTGATCCAGGACTGGGTGCAGCACCTGAGCTGTGGCTGGGCATTGCAAACTGACATGCTGTAGCCATGGCGACAGGTTAAGACACTCTGTGCAGGACAACAATAGAAGCGTTTTCTCATCCACAATGGCACGGTGACACAGATCACGGTCGTCAAACCCCCCCGCACCACACTCACAAACACATAAACAGTCAGACAAGTCATAGAAACACAGACACACACAAATACACACACAGTCTCTATGGATGAAGAACCTCGAAACATGAAAGCAACTCTCTCCGGTGCATGCCCTCCACCTACATTTTAAATGAGACGAGTCTAACAACTCAGAATAAACTCTCTTAAGAAATTGACATATTCAGTGCACTGTAGTTTTATGGAGAGGAACAGATCGGGGGCAGGGGGGTGGGGTGTTGACACTTTACTGAAGCATAACCAGGAAGTCCAAAACCATCTACTGTCACACTGCCTGTGAGCCCAGAGATCCACTGACTATGGAGAGATCTGCCTCTAATCTGGACCAGAACTGTTCCAGCATCAGCCGCTGAAGGTTATGAGACTGATATCCCCCTGCTATTGCCCTGAATGTGTGTCAAAACATGCAGTCGGACCAAATCCAACCACCTCCTCAATAATCCTCAATCCTCAGTCCTCAATAATCACAACACATCATAGATGGACTCACTGAATAAGGCTCACAGGACTTACAGTCAAATGTGACCTCATGGATTTCTCTCTTTGCAAACATCTGCAATTGCCTTCATGTAATCTCTCTCTCTCGCTCACTCTGTGTGTGTGTGTGCATGTGCACTTGTGAATGTGTGTGCATGTATGTGTATCACAGTGTGTGTGTGTGTGTGTGTGCACTTGAGAATGTGTGTGCATGTATGTGTATCACAGTGTGTGTGTGTGTGCACTTGAGAATGTGTGTGCATGTATGTGTATCACTGTGTGTGTGTGTGTGTGTGTGCACTTGTGAATGTGTGTGCATGTATGTGTTTGTGTGTGTGTGTGTGTGTGTGTGTGTGTGTGTGTGTGTGTGTGTGTGTGTGTGTGTGTGTGTGTGTCACATAAGGCCAATCAAAGATTCAGAAATGCAGAAGGTAAACATGAGAGCTGTGTAAAGTGCCCAGCTCCATTGTTGACATAATGATAATGGCCATTATGGTCGGTTAAATTAGCCATATGTCACTTCAGACGACTCATATCTAACTTTCAGTACTTCTACACTTGATTAGCAGCGCCAGCCCTATACAATCTACGGAACACTAAATGCGCACATTTTGCAATGCTTTGTTCCGAGCAAACGCAATCACCCCGTAGATTTTTTTCACTTTTGATACGAGTCAGTTTTATCTTGCAACGAGTAAGATTTTTTTTCTGTGATGATGTGAAATGACATTAAATCAACTTATTTAATTTCACTCGTGGAATGAGCCTGATTCATCTCATTCCATCTGAATCCATTTTACACATTAGCCTGCAAGCAAATGGGAGACCAGGTGGACACACTTTAATCCAATTAAGTTGTAGTCCAGACCCAGTGAACGACGGCTGGCAATCCGTTTAAAGCACGCTGAGGTCTTTTGAGTAAACACACATGTTTACTTCCGTCATGTCCGAGCTGAGCTGCCAAAGCTCTACACATATAGTCATAAATGCAACGGATGAATTGTCAGCTGTTTTGCTTTGTCGTTTTCCCCTCGTTTATGACATTAGCGGAGATGTGGAGGAGCGGATGGCATTCGTCCTTTTCTCTCTCCCCTCCCCCTCTCCTTACCCTCTCCTTACCCTCTCCTTCCCTACTCTGTTTTTCTCTCGCTACCACCCTCCCAAGGGAATGAAGGATGACTGACGTTTATCCCTGATCAGCATTGACGTGAATGTACAGTGGGAGAATGTGGATGGAGCGAAGAAGACTTAAAAGGGCCTAACATATTAACATGTCCGTCTGGAGACAAACATAGTGAAAAGGGGATGTGGGTGTGAGAGGGGATGATTACAGCATTACTGGAATTTGACATTTCTAAACCAACCTGAATCACCTCGGGCGAGGCTTGATGGAAAAGTTAAAGTCTTTGTCTAAAAGTAAAAGGAAATATGGAATTTGGTGCAGAACAGGGTGGTTCTAACCCAAATAGTCAGTAGGCGCAGCCAGGTTGCCATTCAGTTTTGGAAGCACTTCTAGTTAACATGTTCGATCAGCTGTCTCTAAACATCTAGTGATGTCAGTTTCAAGGTCATGTCAGGCCCTGTGAAACGAATGAGTGCCTGGTCAGCATGTCAAGACTTAAAGGGGAAACTTCTGGATTTTTTAACCCTATTTTCCCATCCTTTTGGGTCAAAATTTTTACTAGGGACGAAAATAATCTAAATAGGTCCAGTATTGAGTTAGAACGCTATAACCATTAAACCCAAAACGGCTACACAAAGTAATACTATGGGGAAAGCATCTGCCTCATGGTAAACCGCTTTTTTCCATGACTGACAGGCTCATAATGTTTTTATAAGTGTCTGACTATATGGAAAGAAACCCTACAGAGATAGACCTGGGTCTGTTTACCTCAAATATATAAAAACTGAAGTCTCCCTTTAAGGTTGTACTGAAACACTTAGTAAAATAGCCTAGTAACATTTGGGCATAAAATATTGTCTGAACTGTTATTACATGCGACGTGAAAAAAACAGATTTGGTCCGGTGACCTGAATTTCATGGGATTTGCTTTCGGAGAACAACTAGGCGTAGTCACTCTTGTAGTCACTTCTTTCTATGTTTAGTGCACATGTGTCAAACTCAAGGCCCAAGGGCCAGATCCGGCCCGCCAAGCGATTTCATCTGGCCCACCGGTTCCTCTGAATGTTGCAAAAAGTTCCATTGATTTGAATCAGCCACGGTGTAATTTTATTTGGCCCGCCATATAATATCTAATGTCTATCAGAGTTGGCCTGTCGTGGCTGCCGGTATGTCGCACTCACCACTAACACGGCAAGTCCCACAATGCACTGCCACCGCGTTGATAGCCTACGTCAATTTCAGGCCCGCAAGTGCAAGCTTCATATATTTTAGAATCATTAGACATAAAATGGCCTGTTTCAAGCCCTTTTGTTTTAATCTTAATGATTATGGCTTACGGCTCATCGAAATCAAAAATCCAGTATCTCAAAATATTGGAATAAAGAATTTAAAATACAGAAATGTCGACCTGAGAAGAGCTCTAATCAGCTAGTTAACTCACTCATAAATGTTCATTTATGCACTCAATACTTGTTTGGGGCCCTTTTTGCACAAATGACTGCCTTTTTTGTTTTAATCATCAAGATTAAAACAAAAAAAGTCTTGAAACATGCCACTTAATGTATAATGATTCTAGAATATATGAAGGTGTCACTTACATAGAAGGAATCTCCATATAGGTGGTGGTTGTTTACATTGTTTACATAGAGGACACGTTTGATTTTAGGCTTATTTACAATGTTCCCAGTAATTAATTAATTTACATAAATAAAGCACTTTACATTGGATTTAACTGACAACAATAATATCACTTACACGTTCACTTTTCATAAACGTCATGCCCAAAAAATAAGATCATTCACTTCATGCAGAGATTTACCAGTCATTCATTCATTTATTTTCAGTAATTTACATTATCTCTCTCTCTCTCTCTCTCTCTCTCTCTCTCTCTCTCTCTCTCTTTCTCTATCTATCTCTCTCTCACACACACACACAAACACACGTGCACACAGGCCACAGGCAACATGTTATTCTCTTACAGTCAGACTAATGTAACCTGCAAATGCATGGTCTGTATGACATATATCTGCATTTGAGGTCCTGGAACCCCCCCACCCCCACTCACTTCCCCTGTGGAAAGATAACGGTCTGTATGTCAGTTTTGTTGTACGTGCTTCCTGACACGGGGGCCTGCGTTGTTGGATGTTGTGTACGTGATGTAAAAAAAATAACTGAGAGATGTAAGACTGAACGTTCGCAAACGGAAGACGGTGCAGATGCAGAAAGCTGTCCAAAAAAGTAACTGCAAATGTACGTGAACACAGTGGTGTACATGAAAAGGATTGAACCATCTGTTACTGTATAATCCGTTTTTTATGGCTATTGCTGTGGTGGCTCTCTGAGCTCTTTGAGCCAACATGTGTGAGACCAGAAGGGAGAAGCAGAAATGTGTTTTTGACCTCTGCCTGATAAACGAACCCTGCTTTTGCCGCATCCCTTTTGGATTTGTCTGCATGATCTTTTAACGGCCTGCCTATGTACTGAACCCCGACCTGACCCACACCGAACCATGTCGTCGCTTTCTCCTTGTTGGATTTGTTTGTCTGCCTTTGTACTGTCTAGCCTTGTACCGAACTCTGCTAGTAAAATATATTGCTTATTCCTTACCCCTGTCTCTGAGTCGTGCGATTGAGTTCTGCTGTCTGTCACAACACAGATCGTTACACTGGGGCTTTCTGGGCCTCCTGGAGCTGTGGGCTCATGCTAAGGTGATGGACTGTCCACCTTTCTCCAGGGATACACATACTCAGACTAAAGTGAAGGACTTGACAATCCAATGGTCACAATTAAACATGGCCCTTGGATACGTGTACACTTCAACCTGCCATCCACGTGCTTGGAAGACCACCCTGGAAACTGTTCCTGATGATTTAGCACTTCTTGTCATGGTAGAGACTGCCCACCCGGAAGACACTAACATACAGGTGCATCTAAAAAAAATTGAATATCGTGGAAAAGTTCCTTTTTTCGTAATTTAATTCAAAAAGTGACACCATATATTTTAGAATCATTACACATAAAGTGGCCTGTTTCAAGCCTTTTTGTTTTAATCTTGATGATTATGGCTTACAGCTCATGGAAATCAAAAATCCAGTATCTCAAAATATTAGAATAAAGAATTTAAAATACAGAAATGTCGACCTGAGAAGAGCTCTAATCAGCTAGTTAACTCAAAACTCAAAAAAACTGTCTCTCTCTCTCTTTCTCTATCTATCTCTCTCTCACACACACACACAAACACATGTGCACACAGACCACAGGCAACATGTTATTCTCTTACAGTCAGACTAATGCAACCTGGAACCCCCCCACCCCCACCCACCCACTTCCCCTGTGGAAAGCTAACGGTCTGTATTTTCGGTTTTGTTGTACGTGCTGCCTGACACGGCGTTGTTGGATGTTGTGTACGTGATGTAAAAAAAAAAATGAGAGATGTGAGACTGAACGTTTGCAATCGGAAGACGGTGCAGATGCAGAAAGCTGTTCAAAAAAGTAACTGCAAATGTGGCTATTGCTGTGGTGGCTCTCTGAGCTCTTTGAGCCAACATGTGTAAGACCAGAAGGGAGAAGCGGAATCAGATTTCCCTCTAATATGTAGTCTTCTTGGATGTATTCAGGTACTTCTTAAATATCAACAACAAGAAATAAACATGACTCAGTGTTCAACTAAATGCCAGATGTGAGAAAGCACTACATCACGTGTCAAACTCAAGGCCGATTTCATCCGGCCCGCCGGCTCCTCTGAATGTTGCAAAAAGTTCCATTGATTTGAATGGGCCACGGTGTAATTTTATTTGGCCCGCCATATAATATCTTATGTCTATCAGAGTTGGCCTGCCGCGGCCGCCGGTATGTCGCACTCACCACTAATACTGCAAGTCCCACAATGCACTGCCATCGCGTTGGTAGCCTACGTCAATTTCAGGCCCGCAAGCGCGAGCCCTTGTCCCACTGTCTGCAGCCTCATCACCTGAAAGTTTAGCTTGCGGCCTGTCTAAAGCAGCCCGACCCTTTACCGAGGGAGAATTTGTCAAGAACTGCATGATAAAAGTTTGCGACATCGTGTGCTCTGATAAAAGGCCAGCATTTTTAAACGTGAGCCTGAGCAGAAACACCTTGCTGATTGTGTATGTGACCTTGCCACCGATCTACAGCTGATGGGAAAGGGAAAAGATTTAATCGCACACTCCCTTGCTGTGGATGAGAGCATCAAAACATCTGATACTGCCCAGCTGTCAATCTTCATCCGTGGAGTGGACTCGACTCTGTGCATTATAGAGGAACTTTTGGGATTTAAATTAATGCATGGCACAACAACAGGTAAAGGTCTCTTTGAGCAGGTATCCAAATGTGTAAATGAAATGGGGCTGCCTTGGGAGAAACGTGTGGGACTGACCACAGATGGAGCGCCTGCGATGTGCAGAAAAGAGAAGCATAAGAAATGAATGCCACTGATGTTTCATTTATTTTGAAATCTGTGTTTATAGGCAATAACTAATAGGCCTAAGCTTGAGGCTGCTTGTCCCAGATTCAATAGGGATATGTTAAACTTAAGTTCATGTTTACATATAAAAAATATAATATATCTTTTTTTTTTTCAATGAATATGTCCGGCCCTCGACTTGGACGCAGTTTAAAATTTTGGCCCTCTGTGTATTTGAGTTTGACACCCCTGGTTTATTGGGAGACAAATAATATCAACAAAAACAGTGAAAAAATCCCATATGAATACTTGCTGTGCTGGTATATTTATGATATTTTAACATCAAAATAAGGGATGATTTGACCATGTTTTCTTGTAATATGTGCTTGCAAAATACTAGTCTACCAGGCAAGTTGTGCCAAAATGTCAGCTCGGTCATTACTGGTTAATTGGCAAAATAAAAGACCAGTCTCACTCTAGAAGGGCTCCTCATGTGTGTCTGAGTGCCGTTACATTTTCTCCACAGAGAAAAAATGTAAGTAAAAAATTACTTAAAAGAGACAAAAGTTGTGTCTGTTAAGGTGTCCACGTACATCTCGAATTTTGAAAGGGTGCAGACATGGAAAGTGCTCTGATTGGATAAAACGAGATTACAAAGTATAAAAATGATATCGTGCTGTTCAGGATTGTTTCTGCCTCTCTTCTGTGGCCAACACGATTTGAACTAGTTAACCTGTTTATTAGTTAGTTGAGTCATTGAAATTACACATTCTGGTCTGAGCCCGTTTGTAACCGTAATCAGCAACAGACTACAAAAGAACAGAGGTGCTGTGCTGTCGCTAGACCCCCTTCAGTTTTGCCGAGCGACACACTGGCCTTAAAACACATCTTATTGATTATTCTGCCCATTAGATGGTTTCCTAACAACGGTATTGATCCACAGGCAGTATTTCTTTGAGGGTGAAGTCACCTTTTTATTGGCCGTATAAATTGTACTTTTGACTTAATTGCTTGAAAGCAATTGCAAGGACAAGCTTAAACAGTAAAAATGCTTTTGGACAAAGTTCTAATATCAGAGTTCACCCTGAACTAATTTCATATATCATAGTGGACCAGATTTCTAAGAGATCAAAGCAGATGTAGCTGCAATTTCTGAAAATGTCCTTGCACTGTATAGAGTTCCTTTTCTTTGTTTTGGTCACATTTTCACCATTGTCTTCTCTGTCCAAGCCCAAAAAGGGTGGCAATGCAGTAAAAATGCAGACATGTATCTGACCAGGTACCCACTACTAACAAATTGAATCTATCTGTATTGACAAACAGCTCCTTAGAAGACTTTGTCCTGGCCCTTGACATTGATCTATAGTACTCCTAAACATTTAAATCCTTGTCACACGGCTCTTCCTCTTCTAATAAACAGAGTGGTGTGCACATCCTGTTTGATGTTTTACTTTCACTCTGGTGCTTAAACATGTCAATCAAATCCATCATAGGCACTCTCAACACCATGCTTCATTTTCCTTCCTCTTTGCCCCCCCCCCCCCCACACACACCTCTCTCTACCCCATTACCAGGTTAGCCTCAAGCAGATGGGTTCCCCCTTTTGTGCTGATTTCTTCTCAGTTTCCTCGTGTTAAAAGGCATTTCCTTGCCACTGTCGCCTATGTGCTTGTTCTGGGGAGCTCAGGCCTTGGGCTCTGTAAAGCGCTTTAAAAATAAACAAAATGGAATTGAATTATGACCATCACTTACCTCCGGCGTACATCACAGCCAGCATGATGGAGGAGATCCATGCCACCTGGCTGTAGGAGGCGTCGAAGATGGTCTGGATGTCCTTGAAGAAGACGGTGGTGGCCTTGGGGAAGGCGTAGGAGAAGCCGATGGAGATGAAGGATCCACACACCACAGCCCAACCCCAGCCTCCGTCAGGCGGGGGCACCGCCGCTGGTCCTGCAGCAGGTGGTGGCATCTTTGGCCCTGCTCGCTCTGAGAGAGAGAGAGAAAAGGAGAGAGAAAGAAGGGAAAAAAAGAAAGAAAGATGAAAAGAAATTCAAAAGAAGGTATTGCAAAAGAAACCTGTAGAATGGAGCACTAGGGATAAGTGGATACCTGTACCTGTATTTTATTATTTAAGTATGAATAAAATAATTATAATGAAATGTTTTTATACAACAAAATTATACATATTGATTTATGTGATATTTACACTATAAATATATACACTTAACATTACATAGTTTCTTCTGCTCTATTAAGGCCACCCCTGGGCCCCAGGCCCAAATTACATGGGCTGCCTTGCTATTTAGTTCAATTTGGAGTGAGATTTTCCAAACACCAAGCGCCATATGAACAAGTAATTACCATGAAGTCAGACCCGTAAATCTAATCTCGTTATGTGGTTGCGGCAGACAACCATACGTCAATCGCCAGTCATTACAGGATTTACAATAGGAAGCCCTGCAGTGAGTCAGACAGGTGCCATGTTCTCCCCAGTAACATTGTAGGGCTATTTGACCTATTTCCATCACCTTTACTGAAGGAGAGTGTTGGGTTTTCAGTAGACTGAGCCCGAGTTAAGCCTGAATCAGTCACAGGACCTTAGCTTAGCAGTCACGTACAGAGGTCATTCATGTTTCCTCTCACAAAGGTCATAATCACTGATTGCCGTACGTGTTTGATCCATAGATACAGTTTGTGTACAGTGTTTGCACCCCATTGTTCCTTAAGAAGTACAGCATACCTGACAAGGCTGGCGAGAAATCTAAGACAGAGGAGTATATCTGACAGTATTGGCCAAATCTATGACTGCAAAGCATATGACTTTGGCCAGATCTCAGATTGAGAGGTGTGTCTTCCATGAGCAGCTAGATCTCTAGCCAACTCTCCAACAGTTCACCTTGAGGCTTAGCTGCCTCAGGGGGGAGTGGAAATAAAGGCTGGACCTGCAGTGGGGGCCAACTCAGGAACACTGTTTACAAACCAAACAGATATTTATCACGTGTGTGTGTGTGTGTGTGTGTGTGTGTGTGTGTGTGTGTGTGTGTGTGTTTGTGAGGGTGACGCAGAGCTGAGGGAAGAGGGCTTTGATTTCCATTGTCCGATTTCCACACAACACACACACTGACATTTTAACACAACACACACACTGACATTTTAACATATTTGAATGCATATGTCCGTACTCGTATACCCTTGCACACACACGCTTTGCACATACACGGCATGCAGACACAAAATGTATTCAGCTGATCCAAAAGCTTTCTAAGCTTTTTCTAGATGTAGTGGTAGATAACATGGACGACTACTGTAGCCTGTAGGCTAAGTGTGTGTGTGTGTGTGTGTGTGTGTCTAGATTAATGTGCGTTCGGAATTTTCCGAGAACGGCAAATGTATTGCAACTGGGAAAACTGTAATAACCTAATAACACTTCTGTTCTTTTTCCCGTTGTGCTTTGTGCATATGAGAAGCCAATGAACCGTTTAAACATCATCATTACTCTGGTTTGAGACAGATTTTGGTGTACTTCACATATCTGTGCACATTGTGCATGCTACTTGGCTGTAATTTAATCATCTCAATAATCACACAACAAGCAATGACACAGCATTTTTGGGAACAAGGATAATGTTTCTTTCCCTGCAGAGCAGTCACGTTCCAGTGTGTCTGTGTCTGTGTGTTTGTAAGAGAGAGAGAGAGAGAGAGAGTGTGTCTGTGTGTGTGTGTGTGTGTGTGTGTGTGTGTGTGTGTGTGTTCACTCACCAACCCCACCCTGCTCTCAGTATATATCAGGCTTCACCTCTACTGTCAGCCTGGAGAAACAGGTCACGTTCTCCCTTTTTCACCATGTCACAAAAATAAGCGCAAATACACAGACACATGCGTGCACACACACACACACACACACACATTCTTTCTCTCTCTCTCACACACACACATTCACACACACAACCAGAGAAATGCAATGTCACTCAGAAAAAGCACGTCAGCAGTTATAACTAAAGGTCAGCACTGTTGATGATAACATCCCCAAATATAATCACATCACTTAACTGAGCTAAATATGGCTGTAATAATTACTCAGGTACATTAGCGAGGGCCCTGGCAATGGCTCTCTGACTCTGCTCCGTCTCAGCCAAGTGACATCAGCAAAAAGCAGGGTCACTAATATTACGTACTACGTACCCTGGCTGTCAACCGGTTTGGCTGTCAACTGTGATTGGTTCAGCTGAGAGGGCACATGCTATCACGGAGGGAGTTGTCATGAGAATACCAATCCAGGCTGAGTTGATGGTGATGAGAGTCATGGATGGAAAATGTAACACATGGTGCTGCCACTCAAAAGGTGAGCTTGGTTTTGATATATGTACATGTAAAGATGGTTCATTTCTATTGGGGAATCTCACTGGAAATCTCACTGGAGTGATTGCTGTTCTGCTATTTCCATGCCCCCTCCCTTAATATTTGCTTATTCCTTTTAGTTTATTTTTGTATCACAATACTGGCCATGACAAACCCAACACAAGGAACAAAGGCTTTAAAATTACATCTACAGTGTCTTTGAGTAATGTGACTAAAGCAGTAAAGTACACTTACTGAGGTCTACGGCACAGCGTCAGGAATCCTACTATGTGTCCTGGCTGTCAACGGCAATCGGTTACAAAGAGAAGACACATGCCAGCACTAGGGATGTTGCCATGAGAATACAAATCCAGGCTGAGTTGATGGTGATGGATGTCATGGAAGGGACATTTAAACACATGGTATTGTTACCTCAAATGTGCACTTGGTTTTGTTGTTGTAGAGGATTGAAAATATGCTGTGAAGCTCTCATCTCCATTGGTGATTTCTTTTCTAATATTTTCAAGCCACCCCCAGATTTGTGGTATCGTTCAAGAGCCCCACAAAAATGTTAGAACCCCAGCATGACATTGCCGAAAGACATCAGCAAACTAGCTAGCTTTTATCAGTGTCCGATTTGCGGTTGTCAGTGTTTTCAAGACTGTCTGTCAGTCTGCTGGCTTTTAGCTAGTTAGCTCACGAGTTTAAGACAAAAACTTCATAAGAGTCTTTAAAAACAGAACAATGCTAAAACTGTCATCTCTTGCATTTTTCCGTATTGTTAACTAAGTTTAATCTCTTCATGTTCTCACGGTCTTTAGGAAACAACCATATGGTGATATGCAGTAATCAGATTAGACCCTGACAGGCCATAACATGAGTGGGACACCAAATGTGTCAACAATGCACAGAGGGGTGTAAGGAACTGTAAGCTGCTTACACCGGGTGCTATGGTCATGAAGTCTGCCATGGCTTCCAAAGTTAGTGACAAACACACGTCAACACATTTAGCTATAATGAGCATACGAGTGAGCTGAATATTTTGACTATGGGCCAAATATCAGTATGCAATGGGATGAATGTAGCCACATGTGTAAATTCAATATACTACACCTTATAAATATTAAATATATACATATTAATGAATTTAACACACACACACACACACACACACACACACATACACACAGTGCATCATCTATCATATTATTATCACTGAGCCTGCTTAGGGCCATGGTCCATGGATTTAACATGAAAGTTGAATGTCTCCAACTTCAGCAACTAATGAAGACATGTCATCACTACGAGGGGAGACAAGGTTCAGTTGTAACACGGGCGTAGTTGTAACACGCTTCATTTCTCAGATCGTGTATAGTGTATTCCAGTGAAATTCACAGACAATATGTGTGATGGCATTAGCATGCTACGTTCAAAATGTAATCTTGTGTTTCAATCTCTGTCAAAGGTTATAGACAGAAGTTGTTTGTGGGGCAAATTTGTAACTTTTTTTGAAGCAGTTTTTTCTGCCTAATTGATGCGTTTGACTGGAACACACGTAACACGTGGTTGCGATCAGTGACTTCCAATCTAGATAATGGTATAATTATTAGCTGCATACAATGCATTACATTCCAATTATCTCGGGTTAGGGTTAGCTGGTTGGCTGGGACAATTGTAATAGGCATTACATACGATCAGTTGCAACCAGCGAGTGTAGCTAACAAGTTAATTTGATTCACCACTTTTACCCGAAGCAAAAAGCGCTACAACTGTACCTGGTCTCCCCTACAACTAAGGCATACAAACATCTCCCACCATTTAGTATAAAAGGACACATTCACACACTTCAGGCACTGAAAATAGTAGTTCAGAGGTGGACTGAGGTGGAAATAAAAAAATTTAAATGACACAATTCAACTCCTGCTCTATCAGACACACTGCAATTAAGAGAGACGTGTTGCCATGGCGAAGAAAGCCTGTATTTATGGTTATGTTGGTTGCCCACACACCAAAGACGATTAACCGCCCTCACTAGAGGGGCGTGTCAGCAATAGGCCAATCACAAGGCAGAGCATTTGTCTGCCCTTGACTACAGTTGTTGTGTTCAGTAAGATACTGCAACACAGTGCATGATGCTCAGGTGACTTGGAAAGTCATACGATAGTGTTACCTATGACCTAGGTAGATACGCACACATACTCAAATACATACACACATACCAAATAAGGGCCTTTTGGAGCTTGTAAGCAGCTCAATAAGGACATGTATGTGTGTGAGTGTGTTTCTGTGCGTGCGTGTGTGTGTTTTCTGTGTATGTGCGTGTGTGTTGCTGTGTATGTGTGTGTCTGTGTGCACCTATGTATAAGTGTGTGTCTTTATGTTTTGTGCACTTCTCGGTTTCTCTCTGGTGCAGTTTGTTGCTAATCTTCCCTCAAGGTCACTGAAGAAGGACTGCTTGGAAGTGTGCCTAGAGCCAGCCTGGGAACAGCTAATCATGAATTTTTAATTAGTGCACTCTGCATTTACACCCAGGCTCTGAGCCCTGGGTTCACCCACCTGTGCTGTATTAGTACTCTTACTAGTATTCTAGAATTAGAACTATATATTGCACTCTTTTTTCATTGTGTGTTCATTTCCTATAATGTTGGTTCCGCTCCCACATTATTTTTCTATGTATTTTCTGGCCTCTATAATGGCTAAGTTTTTTAGCCTTTCACAGTTCAGCCAAAGGTCACCACAGCCTAGGTCACTTCAGTCCTGACGCTGTGTAATTTGCTAAATACTGGTGGGTAACATTTAGTTGTCTGAACTGACCTCACACCAGGAAGTATGTTTAACTTTGCAGTAAAAGAAGCAAGTCACTGTGTATCCATGTTGCACTACCTGTTACAGGATACCATACAGTGCTTCTCAGGCAGCGCCCAATGACTTTGCGGTGGCAGTGGGTGGTAATTCTGAATGACTTGTGAAAAGTACAGTTTCAATACAACGTCTCTACCAACTGTTGCCCAATGCCTAAAAAAAAAGCTTCACCCAGACGACACATTCAGTTTGACATTAAGACATTAAGTTTGAACGTTTACATGGACATCCAGTTTACCTACAATTATTTTTACATTACTTTGCACATATTCCTACATATTCCTATATTCCTACAGAACAAGGTGCTAACACCAGTGCCATGGACAGGACATTCGCAGGGAGCACACATGCTGATACAACATATTCCATGTATTATAAGTTGCTTTGAATGAAGGTATCTGATGCATTAATTCATGTAATGTAATGTGATGTGATGTGATGAACAGTAATCAATTTATCAGATGAATGGTCAGACGCAATGGTCTGGAGACTTAAAGTACAAAACTGTAGTGCTTGCGCTAGTCGGTCTTTGCTTGCGCTAACCGGTCTTTGCTTGAGCTAGCCGGTCTTTGCTTGCGCCTGCTTTTAGCATCTGTGCTAGAGGAGACAGGTGTGAGCCTAGTGTGAGTAACTTAAGAAGGGAGAGAAGGGGACCGCTGCCATGGTGACACAGGATACAGAGACAGCAGAAGCAAACCTTCAGCCAGTAAATGAGCTGGATTCACTGAATGAGGCTCATCAATACACAACCAGCAATGGTGTTTTAACAATGAAAGGGCAGAACATTTGGAAGTCTATGAAAACAATCAGTCTCCACCCAAAAAACATTGATGCACATGATGGATCACCTACTTGTTAAACCTATTTAAAAAAGTGGAAAACCACCTACATTACAGAGTAAAAATGCTTAAATAAGGTGTGATCTAAAGTGTGATCGCATAATGATGGAAACTGGCTGTGAAACTCTGCCATACTCTCTCTTAGCTCTGCACGATTCTCTGGGGTGACTCCACTTGCAAGACACACTCTAGATAAGTACACCCATGATTCATTATGGAACTAAGGTGTGATCAATAAACAGCATTGATCAATTTCACCACAAATCAAATTGTGGATTTGGAAATCAATCAAATATAGCCGTGGGGTATATTACTAAAAAAATACAGTCGGAAATTGCATCTGCCACTTAAACAGGCATTATGGAGCTTTGGTCTATTATTGGTCTAATACTAGTGAGCTACCAAACTAGTCCTAGCACCACCAACAGCCCAGCTGGCAGTGATAAACGCTTGCTAACATGCTAAATGGCGTCATTTGGCGATATTGTTGACGATGTCATGTAGTGAGGGATTTTCTTACATTTTAAAAACATTTGATGGTGCTCCGACCTGAACCACAGAGCTACATAGCGCATAGCCTGCACAGGTAGTGGGAACGACAGGTGTGTTTATCTGTCCTCCACATGACCATATTCCATCACAATTAAGTGGAAGATGATACCAAACGTAGTTGCTCATAAAAAAAAACATACCTCAAAAAGTTCTGGTTTACATAAAAGAAAAAACCTTCTCTCACTTCCTTTTCTCACTTCTCTATCAGAAATGACTCTCCTAAGTTGCCATTAGTATTTCAGTAGGCTGATCACATTCACTGTCCATACTTCATGCCCCTCTGAGAAGGCTTGAAATACACTACCAGTATGCCACTTGACTTCCCCAAAGAGAGCTATTTTAGATTTACTTCATCCTCTGAATAACATCCCTTAAGAGTGAGCACTGCAGTGTGTGTACTTAACCAAGACAACAACAAAGTAAGCCTTTACACAAAGCACTTTTACAATTACTGTAAACACTGTAATAGCTCTCATCTTCTACACTCGTGTGTGATTTGCACACGGAACAAGGTTTTCTTGGCAGCCCAGCTTGAACATGTGAGAGTCAGAGGTATGCAGTGGTGCACCTGATGTGGTGTTCACCCAAGCGGATTCTGTGTCGTCTCGGTGGGGACGGTGCCCAGGGGACCAGAGCTTTGACTAAAGTCACAGCGTGGACCTTAGGCAAGGCAAGTTTATTTATAGCAATTCATGCGCATGGCATATTTAATAATATAGCACAATTTTTATACACAATGGTTTACAAATGAGCAGATGAGGAATAATGTATAGTCCGCCAGTATCGGAAAAATAAATCCTGACGGGACGGACAGGACCCCGGCGCACAGGGGAGAAATAAAAGATTTTTAAAAGAAGCTGAAAGAGCATAACAACTAATAAATAAAGGAATTAAAATTGTCAATAAAT
The DNA here is from genome assembly GCF_900700415.2 of Clupea harengus. Lineage (NCBI taxonomy): Eukaryota > Metazoa > Chordata > Actinopteri > Clupeiformes > Clupeidae > Clupea > Clupea harengus. The sequence continues at coordinate 11,537,566 of NC_045167.1, read as the reverse complement.
AGAGTGCATTTGAACAGTGCAGGTAAGACTCTCTGACAGCGCAAAGGAGAAAGGGAAGGTCATCACATAGCAGTCAGTGAATGAGCCACTGAAAAAAAGCAAGAGACCAACGAACAAAGAAAGAAAGAAAGAAAAGAAGGAAATACAATACCCCAGACTTTTAGACAAAGCCATAGCATGCTATTCTCCACTTCTTAGGGCTGAGCCCACCTTTATTTCCTCAGGCCCTCAATGTTCACTTTATAAAATAATATGCAAATCTGTTTTCATGTATATTCTTTCTGTCTTTTCTGCACAGAAACACATTCTCCAAAGCTGGCTGTACTGTTTACCAGAATAAAGACAACTTATACAGAGATACTGTGCCTCAGCAAGTTCAACACCCTCGACACTTCCTCCACTTCCTCCACACTTTCACACTGTGCATTTTCACTCCTGTGGTTTATCTAGAAACGTGGCAGTTGGCTGTGCAAACAGTGGCAGTAGTTGTGCGGAGAGAAACTAAGAAAATTATCATTTTACATGCCCTGAGGTCTGCTCCAATCCTAGACCAGACGTGGACACCACAGCCCCAGCCAGGTCTTTAAAGCCTGTTTAAGCCAGAGGGAAAGTCTCTGGATATCTGTGCAGGATATTTCCTTGTACATATATATTCTCGAGAAAATTCTTAACTGTTATTTATTCATGCCAGTGGATAACTAAGATGAATTCAATATAGGAGTCATTTGCATAGATCACAGTTTTTGTCAAAGCACTACAAAATACCACTAGGATCCCAGAAGAGGACAGTGAAGTAAGTAAAGCATTTAACAATGTCAAACGGCACTTTTCTCAGGCTACCCTGAGGCTTTGTTGAATTTGAATTTCTGGTTTGACTTAGCTGTGGCCTTACATTAGCCACATGCTCAAGGAATGTGCAGAGGTCAAAGGTTCAACGTCAGACTGTGATTTAAGGAGAAAGTGGGAAACGCCCCACACACGGCTCTGCCTCCCCTGCAGGTCTTTTAATATAGGTAGCTTTGAGCTCTGCGCGCCCTAATTCTTCAAACCAAACGTCTGCATGCTAACCAACATTAAAGGCAAATGTAATTTGTAGCTGATTTGAATGTGTTTGCGTAGCTCAGAAAGTACAGCAAGCTGAAACTGGTGCCAAGATCACAGGCATAGACCAGTCTGACAGAACAGTGTCCAGAATGACTCTGCCGTGGGTTTGGCCCTGATCTGACCCAAATCTGGCCCTGTTCTGGCCCTGTTCTGGTCCACAGTTTGTATTGACTGCCCTGCCAAATGGTTGGGCTAAGGGCACAATGATATGTTGACATTAGGAGTGAGTCTTTGATGGGAAGCCTGTAGGTGATGCCATGATGCATTTCTGACTGGCTTCTCTGGTCTTGTTCAACGAGATGTCTCCAAACTCTGAACTTTTCGTGTCACAGTCACATCTGACACTGCAAGATTATACTGAACCTAACTCTTTTTTTCCCCCTCCTGAGCCAACTTTGCTCAGTCAATTAACTTCTCAGTATACAAAATCATCACTGTTTTCTAAGGGTCTGTGGTATCTTTTCACTTAATTTACACATACTCACATGTAAATGGATGCTTTCAGTCCATATGACATTAAACTTTAAGCTCTTTTTTTTCTGACATGGTTTTAAATCTTCAATTCCATTACATAAGGGTTGTTTTCGTGATCATATTTGAACCATGTGTAGACTTGTCACCAGAGGTGTGGGCCCTTGGGGCAGTTTTCCCCATTCCTTTGAGGAGTGACATTACTTGGATGAAAAACATTTTGCATATATCACACAGTGGCAGTCAGAGAACATGGTTAATTGTGGCTTATGCCTATTTCAGCGCCATGTATTTGCAGTGTATCAATGGGGCAGACAAAACACATTTAAAGCAGACATTTAATCCAAGCAAGTGGATGAGGTCATTTGTCAATGTGGGTGATCAAAGGCCACTTTTCTTCAAACAGGTTCTGAAAATCATGAACCTGCTCTCTAACACTCTCAAAGTGACCGCTGACGCCATGGTGTCCAGAAGAAAAAGAAGAAGGAAACATAGTAGTCTCCATCTTCAGAAGCTGGACTATAAAGTTCTGTAAATATGGGCCACTATCAGAGAGAAACAGGAGCTGGCTAAAGTTCCAGGTGGCCTTTGAAGACGAAGGTTTTTAGCATAAAGCACAGCGAACAGGAACTTCTGGCTCTAAAGTTTCCCCATAGATGAATGGCTCTTAAGGAACAATAGATCCATTGAGGTTTGGGGTAGATATCCCTTTTGCTTTTCAGAAGCTAGATGAGAAAGGTCTTTTCTCCAAAATAATCAGTGGGAGCTTGGTACACCTCTTCACCCACCCCTCACGAAATGCAGTTAATATTTGAATTGTGCAGATCATTCAAGACGATGTGAGAAAAACAAATTGTTTGTTTTTGGCCGTGTAGCCTTCCCATACTCCAAAGGGTCTATGATCAAGTACTAAACTTCCCTTTTTAATGTAATAAAGTAATGTGCTATAAAGAGACTGTTCTCAAAAAGCAGGTGATCAGACACCATTATTTGTATTCCAATGTGCTGGGCTGTGATATCCTAAACATATACGTTTTTAGTCATAATGAATATAATTTACATTTCAAAATGTGTCTTTAATACTGCTGTATCAAAGTATGACAGAGGAGCAGGAACCGGTAGTAAAATCTTGACACACACCAAAAATAAACAAAGACCAACCCATTGGTCTAACTAGATCAAATTTGAATATATTACCCTTGTGGTGAGGTAGTGTATCTATGTTGCTCCCTCCATTCTCATGTATGACAGAGCACCACTACTTTTCCCATCTCTTCAAAAGCCAAATAATCAAACTGATGTGACCCTAATAATGTTCTTTCCTGTCGCCCTGCTCGCTTTCTAACAGGTACCAAACAAATGTTTTTCACACAAAGCAACACCTCTGACCCAGTTGAAAAACGTGAAGTGTTTCACCAATGCAAACTGCTGTGAATAGGTATGGCGTTGTGTCTATTTACTTTCTACTCACCTTTCAAACTTGAGAGACGCCCACTGTAAAAGCAAGAGGTCTCTGCGAATGCAATAAACAGCCGCTACCTTGCCTGCTTGGTTAAGCAATAAAGAAGTAACCTGAGATAGTAGGGAAAACAATAGATTAAACCGGGATGGAACGGTTATTTTTACAACTAGGATGCCTGTTGCGTCTTCCACAGGGAACCATTTCACACTCTGCGTGACGGACCAGAGCGAAACAACAAAACCTACGCAGTGGGATAACTGGAAAAAGAAAAATTCTCTTTCTCTGACCTTCTACCCGACTGAATGATCGTACTTCGTGGAATACACCTGTTGTGTGGTGATGGTACTCACAACTGTAACTAGGCTAAGCAGAGACCTTATCACAAAAGAGGAACGAAGAACAGCAGAGTCACATAGAACATGTGACTGGAGACACAGAGAGGACAGGAGAGTGTGAGAGCTACATCTGCTCTACTGACCAGATGTCAACTTTTCAGCCACGGTTTCTTTTAAATAAATTAAACAGGGGGGGTTTACTCACCACAGATTACGGTCTGAGCTCTTTCCACTTCCCTGTTTACCAAAGCACGGTGTGACGGCAACACCACTCACTCAACTTCGACTCCAGGAAGGACAACTGAGTAAAGTTCAGATCTGTTTAACAATACTAAGGCAATTACTACAGTATTTTCAAGATGTAAAATACATAAACCATTTAAAAAGCTGAAAACACCTGCAAATGAGTTTGCAATAAAAGTTAAAGTGCCTTCACTTGTAGTCAATGAAGCTGAGCTGTGACCTAATGAAAACACACACATCCATACAGTAACTTGAAGCAGATTAGTTTAGGAAGGAAAGTTACCTTGCCAACAGTCATGCTTGGTGACTACTGAACCGGCAAAGAGTACTACAGACGGAGTCACTACGTCCTCGTCCACCACGTCCACAATGGCAGTGTTTAAAAACTTCTAAAGCTTGCCAAAAAAGTTTTAAAAAATACACAAACACCTACAATAGGTATTGCAGTATACGGGTGGACTGTATATTCACAGCATAATGTTTTAAGGACTGAAATACATTTATAAAATCCTGAATTCACACTTGATCAAGTAAGCATTAACTTACATATGGAAAACCCCACAAATGGCCATAAATGAAATTGAACATCTTTAATGGCCTACAGCATCTATGATGAAACGTATCATCAATATCATCTCCCAATATCCAATTGACCTTCAAAGCCTTTACTTAAATCAAATGAATGGGGCACCAGATGTCTAAGTAGCAATGTGGACATATTCTGTCCTTTACTCCAAGGATGTCATACCTGAAAGTACTTGGAATACCAGCCTCCCAAAACAGAGGTCTACTTTGTGCCCCTATGGCCGAGGTCACTAATAGGCGGACCGCAGTCCGTGCCCGGACCCAGACCTACAGTATAACCAATAAATGACTGAGAATTTTTACATTTTGACTGGGCGTTTCTATTTAAACCGGCACTGGTTTAGCGGCCCAGGAAACTCACAGAACAATTGCGTTCGTTGTAAATAATCTCACGTGATGCTACTCAGCCAATCAAATCTGTGCATTCCGATAAGCATTGCGACTCGAGTCAGTGAGTGAGATAAACACTCAGTGGAGAGAGACGGGATGAGACAGTAGTCCGAGAAATAATTGAGAGAGAAAGGTATACATCACATGGGGTGCTCTAAAAAGAGAAAAGTAGACAGCGAAAACAGAGCTTTTAATCAAGAATGGACAGACTATTATATGGTCATTCTTCCCACGGGCAGTTCAAAACCAGTACGTCTCATATGTCCCGAGACTCTGGCGATTATTAAAAGCGGCAATGTGAAGCGCCACTACGAGACGAAGCACAAATCTTTCGAGCAAACATACCCACTCAAATCCGAAGAAAATAAGAGTTTTGTGAAAAAATGAAGCAAATACCTATGGCAGCATCCTCAGCCACAAAGAAAACTGAAATATTAACTCAGGATGTGCTAGCACAGCTGGATGAAGCAATTCATTAGGCACCATGTGTAGGCTTAGCTGTAGCTGACTCCACTGATGTGTGTGACAATGGTCAGCTGTTTATGTAAGGTTATTCAACAAGGAGAAGAAAAAGTTCTGTGAAGACTTGTTAGGTGACAGTCAGTTGTTGACTACATACTGGGCTATTTTAATATATATGGCACTGAATCATAACACAAGTTAGACATTATGATGTTCCGGACCTCTGCTTGAGGACATTTACTCTAACTGGACCTCGTTGAATTTTAATTGAATACCCCTGCCCTATAGAGTGTTTTCACTCACGTAGCTGAGTTAGTACACCAGTGCGGCGAACGCAGAGTGAGCGAGTGATACTTTTCAAATATGGATCTCTTTTTCGCTAGGAAACAAGCACACAGCTCAGACTACACACAGCAGGAGGAACAATGAATCTGCGCCAACTTTCTATAACTTTCCCATCTCTTTATATGAGAGGCACTTGATGATTACGCCTCCAACGCTTCCACTAGCCATCATGTCAGTGACCCATCATCTTTATTCCATTAAATTGTTCGACACACCATGAGAGAGCACTTGTGGTTCAGGCTGTCTGGAGAAAGGGTTTGGGTCTTTTCCCTGCACTGGTGTTAGTATAGATACTATATTCTCTGTTGAATCAAGTGGAGCAAACGATAGTGTATGCAACATATACGTCATGGCCGAGAAAATTATATGTAAAACGCACAGGGCAGCAGTATATTGCTTCATGTAGGCCAGTGATGTTGACAAACATGTGAAATCAGCAGAGGCATAAAGCTCTGGTGTGGTCTCATAATTAATGTAGTGCCCCAAGCGTTCACTCAGCCTATTTTGGTTTGTGATGTCTCTTCTCCCCTCTTCACTTAATTCACCATCGAGGTGATTACATTGATTAAATGCAAACCCACACGACTCAAACACCCCAAATAGGAATTAACAATCTGTTACTTAAAATCGAAAGCAGTCATTGTGTTTTGCAGATTACACTGTTTAGACACAGTGGTCTTTAGTCGCGTCATGTGACGTGTGTAGACGAACAGTTGTATCAGCCTGCGAGGGATGAAACTGTCTATGGCTTGAGCCAAACCTGCTTAAGGAAAAAAGGTCCCGATCAAATCCTCAGATAATTATAGAAAGATATTTGCGACACTGCCTAAACAGTTGGCATTGGTTTGTTTTGCTTTCTATATCCTCCACGGTAAGTGGAAAAGCTTGGGATGAGTGGACGACTCACCGCAACTCGACACAATGATGCAATACGCCCGCGTGCCCGGTCATCTTTTAGATACACCACTGAAGTGTTGCCGGCCACTGCACTAACAAACCGGATAGAACCAGTTATTTGGGCATTTGATCATCAATATGTACAAACGGAATAAGGAAATACCTCTCGACACTATAGTCTGCTAGCGTCCGATCATATAAGTGGGGCATGGTTGGCATGTTGCCGAGGTTACTAAAACCAATTCCACATGGGACGTCCTGACGTCCTGACGACAAGATGTTTAACATTGCAGCAAGTGAACGCATAGTGATATTTAACTTATCGTATTATTATTATTAACATGTTGCGCATGGTTTTTCAAGTGGTGTTCACAAACCCATGCTGAACTTGTTGGCTTGTTCTAATGCTCATATTAAGAATCACAGCGCATCATCGGGGACACTAGACACTGATCCCTGGTAAAGTAACTTCAGACACCTGATGGAGAAACAGCCTACCATCGTTATCACATCGCATCATCCGAGATCTGTCAGTGAAACTGTAATTACCTTATAGAAGTCTCCAAACGTAGTCCTTGAATGCTGACCTTGTCAGTGTTGTAAGAGGACAGATCTGTGCACAGTTTGAATTCGTCGCTTACTAAACTGTAAAATGACGTAGCTCAAAAGGGCGGTCTATTTAGAGAACCAGCGGGTAGCGTAGGGATGACAGCGAAGGGACCACAGGTCGACTACACCGGCACACAAAGGACCCGGCATCCACCGCTTGGATCCGCCGGGCTGCTCTCCAATCGCAGCGAAGCATATGGGTGGGAGGCATAGAAGGGGCGTAAAAATATTTCGGTTGTGGTTCTTGCCTCCTATGGATCTGCCGGGAATCCTAACCCCGTTCTCTCGTGTGGGATGCACGCAGCTCAGAGCGCATCATCACTCTGTTTGTCTGAAAACGAGGCAGACGTAGAACTAGGTCATCGCGTTTCATCCAGAGGGATTAATCCAGGGTCATGTAAAACCCTATAATTACGCAGCGTTGGATAGGTGCGCTCAATGACACTTCCAACATGCGTGTGATCACAATCGAGAGAAAAAATGTAATGTGGATATAAAGGGGAAACATGGTAGGGTATTCCTTTGATAATGTAACTTTGAGTAATAATCCATATTGTTCAGTCAATATAAACACGATTTGTGAGGCGAGGCTAAACCAGAGGATTTCCAAAGGATGCCTTCTGGCTTCTGCAAATTGACTTCCGTTGCTCTGGCGCGATGGCTCAATTCTGAAATTATCCACTAGGTGGCATTAAGATTTACACCGTCCCTGACAAAGAACGACTGCTCCTAAATAACACCACTACACTCCTACAATCTGTAGCGAAGAGAGAGCACTCACTCTCGCAGCATACTCAACCGTGACAGCCCTTTCCACAGTGTTGTAAGCATGTGTGTGCCACAACCCGGTGTTTGTGTTATTTATCTAATGTATGCTTGCTGTCCACAGAGAGACCAGAACAAGTAATCAGTAGTGCCTATGAGATTCCCCTGGGACATACTGATGTATGTGTTCTGTATGGATATTAACATTTATATTTATACAATGCAAATCCTTGGTATGGAGAAGATGTTCTGTCATATACTGACAAGGACAGAGCCAGACATTCGTCACCTCCATAACCTGCGGTCAGACACCAGACAACAACAGGGATTTTTTGTCACACCCTTAACTGAGATCTCAGGCTGCGTCCACACGGGGCCTGGATTGCCTGAATCCGGTCACATTTTTGGATCCGGTACCTTTTTTTATCGCGTCCACACGGAGCCGTGTCAACAAAAATCTGCGTCCACACGGAAACGCTGGAGCGGAGCGGAGTGGTTGAAAACGCTGTAAAGATGTCATGGAGCATGCGCATAAAGTGACAGAAGTCGAGATCCAACTAGCAATCTTCCGATTGCTGAACGACTTCTTTACCACCTGAAATCAATGTTACCACAGCACTCAAACAGGACGAGTTAGAATCACGCACTTTGCCATAACCCTCGATTGTGTTAAGTTACTGTTTTGAAACTTCCGTCTATAATAAAAATCTTTTCACGTCATATTTGCTCATACAGGCTATTGCTGACACTTGCTGACACAAAAACCGGTTTTGAACAATGGTCTGATGCAAATAGATTAAACAGTGATTGATTAAAGTGTGGCTTGTTAATGTCATCCCTTTGCTAACCAGCTTCTTAACAACGTCGATTTAGTTAATTTTTGACGTGTGACGCAGCAGGGTTAATGGGGGTTCAGGCTGAGGTTGCGAGGCGTTCACGTGGGGCAATTAATTCATCGGATTAAAAAGTGTGCTGATCGGGCGTTTACACGAACACGGATCCGCTGGCGGGTTCGAATCTACCCACTCTGGTGACCGGATTGAAAAGGTTGCGGATTCAGTGACCCAATCCGCCCGGTTCATGTAAACGAGAGGCCGATCCGACAACATTTCTTTCCGGATTCAGGCAATCCAGGCTCCATGTAAACGGCCCCTAAATCTAGGCTGTAAGCACACATTCGTGCTTCACTCTGTCTGGGGTGCCTCACACAGAAGGGTAGGGTTTTTCTCATATTCATCTGAACTGCCAGTAACCACACTACCCCCTCCATATGCTTTGGAAAATGCTTGTGATTATATATGCCATACAGCAGGGTAGAAACATTAACTGGCATGGCATCCTGGATTTTTTGGCCACTGTCACATGCCACGATTAGAAGTTATAAGTGGCATGGTACTGTAAATATGTGGTTCGTTGCCTAGTACCTAGTAGAAATGAGTATGAGAAACGAGAAAGGAGTCTAGTTCATTTGACATAAGAAAAAATACCCACAATCAAACCTGAAATGTACTGTATTCAATTCCATGCATAACGTCAAAATCAAATTTGCTGTCACAACAGCAAGATGTGCAGTGATGTGCAGATATGCCCTGCTGTAGTTGTGTGGTCCCAGAGCTAAACCATATGTCTCTCAGATAAACAGGGTGAAACAGACAGCATGTGAAAGGTAGTGGGATATAAATAGCTGGGGATTGATGTTGGGTGTCCACGGAGGTTTCCTGGAGACAACTTATCTGACGTACAGTCTTGGCTGTGTGCACTAAGAGTCATTGTGATCTTTCTTTTCTTTATAGTTTATTTTTGCCTTTTCAAGCCTTTTATTGATAGGACAGTGAAAATTAAAGAGAGCGTGAATGGGAGAGAGAGATGAGGAGTGGTTGTGAACCTGGGTCTTCGTGGGAACCAGACCCGTATGTGGCATGGGATATGATGCTACTGCTGTGCTACGGCTCCCCTGTGATCTATCAGCAGAAATCTTATTCAATTCAATTCAATTTTATTTATATAGCGGCAAAACAATAAAATTGTCTCAAGGTGCTTGGACCCCCCTGAAGCTAGCACAAAGGCACAACAGGAAGAAAGGGGAGGGGTGGTAGAAGGGAAGGGAGGGGAGAGAATCAGGCATATTAACTCATACATGTATCAGGATAAGCATGCTAGCATACATGTGGCAAATGTACATGATACATCAATCAATCAATCAATTCAATCTTATATAGCGCTTCTCTATATACCCAAAGTCGCTTTACAGAGTCCAGAGTCCAGTTGTCATTCATACACAGTCATACCGGTGGTGGTAAGCTACCTCAGTAGCCACAGCTGACAGAAGCGTGGCTGCCAATCAGCGCCAACGGCCCCTCCGACCACCACCAACATTCATTCATATTCATACGATGCAATGCATGTCTTTATGATGGTGGGGGAAACCGGAGTACCCGGAGTAAACCCACGCAGCTACGGGGAGAACATGCAAACTCCACACAGAAAGGACCTGGAACGACCGGGATTCGAACCCAGGGCCTTCTTGCTGTGAGGCGACAGTGCTAACCAGAAGATGGTTAATACATGATACACACAAAATTGATAGTGGATACGATAGGGAGAGAGCATTCAAGTATTGTAGAACAGCTCAGTGGGTATGCAGTGTGCTCGTAAGGTTACTAGTACAAGGGTAAATAGACCAATGAAACAGAAAACGATGTCAAGTGTGGCAATTATTTACATTACGGGTAAATAGTAATTCATGGCTATGATTATGTAGATGTATCATGAGCATTTCAAATTTATACCTAACAGTGTGATGGGATGGGTAGGTATATGCAGAGGGTTTCTGCAGGTAGATCAGGTGGCAAGTCTGTAGGAGCATCCCACAGCAGGGACAGTCTGGACTAGGAGGGGAAGAAAAGAGACAAAGTGAGTGGGCAGAGCTTGGCAGCCTAATACTGTATGTGAATATGTACTTCATGTGTTGAAGAACAATGTTTTCAAATCATTTCAGGATACATTAAACAATCATGCAAAATAGCAGTGACCAAACAATCTCTCATAAAACCTAACCTTGATCCTGAAAACTTGGTTAACTATAGGTTGGTATATATCCAACCTCCCTTTCTTGCCAAAAATACCCAAAAAATGAATAGCAACTCAACTCCTTTCTACATAAAATCTATATGCAAGAAGACCTCCAAACTGGCTTTAGAGCCCATCACAGCACTGAAATGGCCTGAGTCAAAGGTCTGATTGACCTACTAATCACATCTGATCATGGGTACATCTCAATACTGGTTCTTATTGACCTTAGTGCTGCTTTCAACACTATAGATCATCATATTTTGGAACATCATGTTGGTATCAAAGGCTGTGCCATATCCAGGTTTATGTCTTACCTTTCCGACCATCTTCAGTTAATTCATGTCCACAATAAGTCATCCAATCACACCAGAGTAAGTCATGGAGTTCCCCAAGGCTCTGTGCTTGGACCTTTGCTCTTCTCTTTATACATGCTCCCTTAGCTGTTATAAGGAAGCATGGCATTCACTTCCATTTCCATGAATGATGACACCTAACTAACCTATCCATGAAACCTGACAAAATTGACCAACTGCCTTAGATAGAAGCTTGCCTGAAAGACGTAAAAGCATGGATGACTAACAACTTCCTGCTCCTTAATTCAGATAAAACTGGGGTTATGCTTGCAGACCCTCAAAAATGTAGAATTACATTATCCAGCCATCAACCCACACTCGGCATCTCATTAACATACAACACTAGCATCAAAGACATCATTTTTTCATCTACGCGACATTGCCAAAATCAGAAAAGTCCTATCCCTCCAAGATGCAGACAAACTAACCCACTATTTTATTACATCGCAATTAAGACTACTGCAATGCATGTAGCAACAACTCAATAAAGAGCCACCTACAGACCCTAATACAGAACGCTGCCACTTGCACACTCACTAGAACTGAAAAATATGAACATACCACACCTGTACTTGATTGCACTGGCTCCCTGTCAAAAGTAGAATTGACTTTTAAGTTCTCCTTCTAACATACAAAGCTCTAAACAGCTTGGCTCCAAATGACCTCAAGGAATTAGTGGTCCCTTACTTCCCACCAAGTCTGCTTCGTTCCCAGAGTGCAGGTCTCCTATTCCAAGAATATCCAAAAGCACAATAGGAGGCCTTCTGATATCAAGCCCCCCTCCTGTGGAATAATCTTCCTGTCTCCATCCAAGAAGCGGACACCCTTTCCATCTTTAAATCAAGACTAAAGACATTCTTCTTTAGTGCATCCTATAGTCAAGAACAATGCATTAAAACCTGGCACCTGTAGCAACAAAGCAAGTTAAAAAAAAATTATATATTCTGTATTGTTGATTGCGGTGTATGTTGTCACCATTGCCATTGTTATGGTCAAATGTACATATAGTACAGTAATAGAACATATTAGAGTGAGATATTGTAGACACAGATATGTTTTTTATAAGCATGTAATTGGCCTGAGCCACCATCGCAACCATACATACCATGAGCCACCATCGCAATGATACATTGCCATATCATACCTTTCAAGCTACATATTGCAGCTGTTTTTCAGGTCACATCTTTGCTTCCTCTGTCCGTCACTAAGATATATGTTGTTTCATCTCCACGACATTTCATTGACAGACCCTCAGTTGTAGCTGTCAGAAAGAGATCTATGTTGCAATTAGATGATTGGAGTCTCTGCCGACTGAGGTATCCTCAGTGGTTATTGATTTCATTCTCCCATATGTTAAGTGTACCCTTCTTGGTCATTCAATCTACAGCCCATGCATAAAATTTAACATGGAGAGGTGTCATACTCGCCCTCTCAACCACATGAGCTTTTAGACATTGATCCAGGAAGATCAAACATGTATGTCTGAGCTACGGTCAAAAAGCTATAGCTTTAAATATCCAGCCACTTTAACTGGAGGTAAACTGGAGGTGTAAAGGTAAGAACCTCAGTTGCCTGACATATAACAAAGCAACATTAATGACGCTTTTAGAAATAATGGAAATTCATACCGCATCAAAACTCACGCCAAAGCAGGATGTTTCCTTATACAACATGCAAGGAGGGGGGGAAACCCTTTCTTCTATTGTATGCTCAACAATCACAACCTCCACACAAAAAAGGGGGGTGAGGTTTGAGGAAGTATGGCGCTCCAACAAGTAAACATCTCACACAAAAACAACACTGCCCTCTTATGAAGTTCTCATCACAGTGAAACATATAGGTTTTCATGTGGAAGCCAAACAAAACAAGCGCATTGGTGGGTGTAGGTGTAAAACAATACCTTCTAACAAACCACTGTGCCGATCAGACAAACATCTAAGCTCTTAGGGGTGTTAACTGAACTATAGTAATGTGGGTCAAGCAGGCCCGCCATGTGTCTTGCTCGGGCCCGGGGACAAGGTGATCTCCAAGACACCTCCCTGCCCCCCGCACAGATTGCTGACGGGCACCCCAACCCCCAACCCTCCTGCGCACACGATTTACGCTCCATTTACGCGCAGCATAACAGCTCTCCTCTCCAACACACTATCATACACCTTCGCATGGCCCCTCCTGGGCCTTGGCATGCCTGGGCAAAGACAAAAATACAACAAATTAAATGTGAATTGAAATTTTATCTGTGCTGGTGTTTTTATCTTGTGAGATTATGGGCAACCTGCTAAGTACAGTACCTTTGTGTCTTCTCAATAACTATTGATTAGAGGCTGAGATACATTTAGGTTAACTAAGGATACACCAGTGACCTTCATCTGTGCAGATTTTCTCCTTCTAATCTAGCAGAAGCCTTTTGATTGCTGTATTGCTGTTAAATATTGCCTTTCTGTTTTTAGACATATTCTGAGATAGCAGAGCTTTATCATGGCTTGGCACCTAAAGTAAGGAACCCCTGAAGATTAGATCAAGGAAATAACTCCAAACGATCAACGTTTAGCTTAACGTATCAACTTTAACTTTAAACTTCAACTTTGAAAAGACTGAACATTTGACCAGCATATTCAGTTAGTTGAAAAGCCTGTAAACCATCAAGCTTTTTGAGGCCATTTTGAGTATCAACCATGTCAACCATGTAAATTGCTGCACACATTCTTTTAATGTAAGGTAAGGGACAACCTATGAGGTGGCACCATCATCTTTTAATGGATGCCTGGATGGACAGGTTTGATTTCTTTATGATCAATGCTCGCCAGCAGGTGGCGCCATAGACATACAAAGAACTGGTCAAAGGAAAACTAATTATCAGTTGTTGTCTAGCCTAGCAGTCTAGCATATGCACTTCTGGTTGTTGTTATTGTTGTTTATGAGATGTTGTACTGAGTTCTCATAGTGAAAGAACACATTATCTCTCATAGACCTTGGGATTTTAATGGCCCAGACAAACCAAAATTGCATAGCATTGGGATGATGGCATATCGGACAAGCCAACAGTGGCGCTTCTACGACCACTGCCCACACTCTGCACATGCCAATACTAGACCCTGTCTGAGCCAGAGGCATCCTTCCTTGGCATGGCTGCTTTCACAAATACAGAAAACAACCCACGTGGCTAGTGTTTTGCCTATGTTATTGTCCAAATGCATGAGATCTATGAAATGTGATTTACCCGCCCAGGGTTTGGCTCATGGCTTTCACAGAATCATGACATCCTGTTCACAGAATGCATCACAGCACTATCAGTCTACGCTGTCAGCTGTATGACATGATTGATAGATCTATCAGTGCGAACTATTTCGGTTGACTTGCCAGGACAATTTCTCTCAATGTGCAACACATAGTTTGCCACCTGGGGTCAGTGTTAAATAGCAACATGATCATGTACACCAAATGAACATAGAAATACTGAAAGACCTTGCCCATCATATAGTTTAACAAAAACCATACACAACATACTTCACAGGATAAAGTAGCTACCTGTTGAGGATCATGTTTCACTTACTGCATTAAAAGATTGTACAGCATACTCTTATGGCATACAGTGCTTCTTTCAGTTCTAATAAGTTTTGAAAGATTCATGGCGACTCTCATTCCAAACCTCTTACTCAAATATATCTCCCACGGACATGCCTCTATGTTTCTCTCTTTTTTGGAGCCAAAATGTTTGCTGCTTTTCAGCGACTCTGCAGAACACGGGACCACATAGCCGACCACACACCACTAAATGGGATAACTGCCTCAGTGTGCTGAGAATGCCTTGGCAAAATATTAATGTGTTTACATCCAGACCACTCCATAACTTCACCGAAAAACATTCAGTTTTTGTTTTTAAAGCACTCCTCCACTACACACGGTTACAAATGAGTGAATGTGAAACCTGCTGTGAAATATCTCCACACTTGTACGTTTTTCAAATAATCCAACCCGATGGCTTTCACTTTTAAGGGATCTTAAATCGACTCAAACCAAAACTTAGACTACATTTACAACGCCTCTCAGAGTAGACATGTGATTCATGTGTCAGTAAACTCCAGTCAGAATTGGCCACTTGTATTGGCCTTGTATTTGACTTACTTGTATTTGAATTACTTAATTATTAATTATTTATGCAATTATTTATTTAATAGCTTTCACGGTGACTGTAAGGAAGTCCACCTCGATTTAGTTTTGAGTATTCTGCTGTAGACACTGGGGCTGCACACACACTCAGCAATACAAAAGCCTGAGGAAATGGAACACTGCACATTGGCATATATTGCTCGGCTCAGTTGCTGCCTATAGGAGGCACTAAAGAGCTTGTACTTTGCAGAACAAACAGTCTGGTATCACTTACAGCCACAATTAGCCACAGAAGTTTCGTGAGAAAGATACCACAATAGGTGACATAGGTGATGTGATAGGAATGGATAGTGACCACATTTTCAGATAATATAAAAAGGTGGGTGCAAAACCCCAGCTTGAAAATCTCTCCTATTTGTGTGCGTGTGTGTGTCTGTGTGTGTGTGTGTGTGTGTGTATGTGTGTGTGTATGTATGTGTGTGTGTGTGTGCGTGCATGCGTGCGTGCGTGCGTGTGTGTGTGTGTGTGTTCCTAAACAATGCTATTTTCAAATTTCTCCTCTATGGACAGATTACAGGTTAGGCAGACCCTCATGGCCACTGAAATCATCAAGTGGGTTTTTAATCCGAAAGCTAAATTCAGGTTTCACATCTAGCTTTCCAAGGAACCTGTTGTCTTGTACTGTTTCTAACCATTTCAATACGCATGCAGAGGGTACGCTGGTCAAAACTGTAGAGTCTGGAAAATAATTTTTGGTGGTTGTGTGCCTCTTTAGGGTTTGTGAGAGTACCCATGTTTGAATACAAAACATGAGCTGTCTTTCAATTTTATGCTTACTGAGGGTTTGCCATGATTGAAAATGGTGTTCTATAGTTTGGGCATATATGATGCGACGGTGTATGTGTGGACAGGCTCTTAAATGTAGCTGACAAGATTGGCAAGGAACACTGGAATACACTAAACACACTTACGAGAGAGCACACACACGCACACACACAGACACATATGCACAATTTCACCACCTCCCTCCGAGACAAGGTGGGTGGGTTGAAGAGACATAGAGCAGCTGTGTTTTTACACAGCCCCACAACCAGCACCTCCACCAAATAAAAACACAGACACACACACACACACATATACACACACGCATGCACACACACACGCACACACGCACACACACACACACGCGCACGCACGCACGCACACACACACATGAACGTCATTAGCACTCAACACATCTTTCCCTACCTTTTTGCTGTTCCACAAATGCTTGACATTTTAACAGAGAACTAGTAACAGGTATGCTGTGTGAGTGTGTGTGTGTGTGTGTGTGTGTGTGTGTGTGTCTGTGTGTGTGTGGTGTGTGGTGTGTATGTGTGTGTGTGTGTGGTGCGTGTGTGGTATGTGTGTGTGTGTGTGTGTGTGTGTGTGTGTGTGTGTGTGTGTTTGTGTGTGTGTGTGTGTGTGTGCGTGTGTGTGTGGAGGTTGGGTAGCCCACACAGAATCAACCACAGAATAAACACCACCACCTCACAGAATCGGGATGCGGGGGATGGTGTTTTCTGGGGAGGGGGGGTTGTGGAGGTGGGGAAATAGGCCTCATAATCAGCTCTCTGTTGGGGGTGAACCCCCACCCCTAACCCCTAAACCCCAACCCCCCCCTCTGGATCCACAGTAAAGTGAGAGCCCCTGGAGTGCATCCATCCCTACCCAGCCAGGTGGGGAGAGAGGTGAAGGGATTGGGGGAAGGGTTCCCTTTGTTATTTACTTGTAAACTTTTTTTGTACCTATGTATTCCACCATCCATTGTGTTATAAAACTTCATCAAAATCAGAGGAAAACTCACTGCTGTGTGTCTGTTTTGGCTGGAGATTTGATTTGGTTTCTCAAAGTTCTATGATTTTCATCTTGCAGTAAATATCGTAAAGGAACTTCTCCTGACCATATATTTCACCACTAAGAATTATGTTGACTTTATCTGTGATACAAATACTACATCTTCCATTTCCTCTCCATTTCCAGCCTTTAAGACTGACTATTTTATCTCTTTCCATGGAAGTGTTTGTCACCTTGTTACTATGTAGTGACAGATAAGGACAGAACCTGTTGTGAGTTAATGTTTTATATCTCTCTTAGCTGGAGAATGACTCTAGATTGCAGCCTGGGTTGTCTGCTATGGACCCAATCACTGATGATATGGTATTGGTCTGCCGAAATCTGTAGAACAGGAGCATGGAGGTATTGTACCTGGAGAGAGTTACAGATTACTACTATCATTCATTTCAATAGCCAGTGATATGCTAGCTACTTCCGCCCAGCAAGTGCGAAAATGACAGGCGCCATCTTGCTTCATGGTGCTTTTGGCACCAAAAGTACAAAGATTCAATAGCCTGAGCTGCAAATGCCACAGGATCAGTGCAACCATAGCAACCAAACCCCTACATTGATCAGCCACACTTGATTGAAGGGTTAAAAACAGCCGATGGGACACAAACCTCTTGGCACCAAACTGCCTGATGCTAACTGGCTGAAGCTAACCTTCTGTAGCCTGACCCTGTGATTTGGAGCCCCAGGTCTGTTCTGGAGCCAGCTGTTGTTTGGTCGGTTCATCCATCACTCACCTGTCAGGTCCCCCATGAGGTGTTCTGAGGTTCACAGCACAAGTCTCTTCCCCCCAACCTCCCTTTTCCAAACAACCCAAGAATCCAACACCCAACATAACCCAAGAGGAAAAATATTTCCTGTTTTCAACCACCTGGGTCATGCAACACATGCTGATTACTCATCTGGAGGTTAATTTTAGTGTGTAATGTTTAACTGGGCCCGTGTGAAGGGCCTCTGACTACATTTTTGACTTTCATATTAAGTCACAAGAGAGATATCAATGACATAATCCTTATATGAGTCCAATATAATTATCTCAAGGGATCACTGGTTCGAGAAGGCTTTGCTTTCATCTGTGAGGTAGCTCTCCAACAATAGGCCAGCCATTGTTAAAAGCACTTGAGATATAAATTGGAATTGAACTGAGAATTCATTGTTCTGTCTTCACCATGTCTTAGATTTCATTGTGTAAAAAAGCAAAGGTAGAGAGCATGGTAAATAGATGGAGCTGTGTCTGTGTCTGTGGCCAAACTAAACCACAGATTGTCAGGGAGAAGAGAAAGAGATCTCTTCTTAATCTCTCTAAGACCATTCTCTTATTTCAAAGTTGAAGAGGGATTTTCCTTGCCATTCTTATGTAGGACGGTGCCTTTCTAGGGAACAATTCAAATAACTCCCTGTTGGTTTTGCCTCTGACTGATAGGTGGATAATCTGCGCAAACTGTTTTAACAGCTGCTGATTCCTTATCATTGGTTCGGACTCCATTGCTAATTTCCCTTGGTGGGGAGAGGGCAGTCTGTGGGTCACTGAGTCAGTTTGGTGGTGGGGGGCAGTGACAGAGTGGGAGTTGTTTTCTTTACTCGACAGAGATGCATCCTGACAGAGGTGTTATTCTTCAACCCCCTCACCCATGACAAAGTCTCTGACAACCAAACCATGAGATTGTGCCAATGATCTGTTGGATATAACCACTATTAAACTAAAACGTATATAAAAAAAACCAGAGCAGAGAGTAAAACTCAACACAGGAACTGCCCAACTGATGATAAGATTATTTATATCAGGTATTATTATCAGGTTCTGTTTTTTTACTCTCTTTTAAATAAAGTGAATACAATGTGCCCTTTCTCTTTAGAGGAAATATGACTTCTTCTTCTTCTTCTTCTTCTTCTTCTTCTTTTTCTTCTTCTTCTTCTTCTTCTTCTTCTTCATCATCATCGTTGTCTTCTTCTGTCCAAATGGTTGATCCATGGTTCTGTCCAGTGTTTGTCCCCTGACAGCACATTTCAACATAGTCCATTTCAGGAGGAGCTGAGAGCTACTGTTGATAGGGGCAGTTAGTCTCTCCAGTGACTTATGGTGGTGGGGGTAAAACGAAACTGTAGAGTCCTTCAACGCAAAAGGGGGCTGTGTAGAATGCAGCCACTGTTGACACTGGGCAGCCATTAGTGTCGCAAAGCTTTCTGGGAATATGGAGCGGAAAAGGGAGTGGAGGTGGACGGATGTTGACGGATGCTTGGTTGGGCTTGTCTAATGAGAAAAAGATGGAGGCAAAAGGGGGATTTTGAGTCATGACGACAACTGCCATGTGCACAGGCACGGTTTTCTTCTTTCACTTTTCTATTTCTACACTTTTGGATTTGAGATGTGAGCTTTGTGAGCTTTTGTGCAAATGAGCTTTGTGAGGGCATCAGAATCAGAATCAAATGTGTTGACTGTTTGACTCTGGTCAGTGGTGGTTTTCAGGCAAGGACAATATACAGTTTCTATACATACATTATACAGACAGTATAGGCATGATAGAAAAATAAACAATGTATATAAAGTGCAAGTTTGTGTGGCAGCGCGAGCAAACAGCGATAGGATGACAGGGATCTGTCCAGAATCAGAAACACTGGACTACACCTATTCAATTAGTTAGCTGCTATTTTTGTGGTCCTGAGGGTTCCGACCATTTTTCACAGGATAAAAATCAAAGAAATTGTCCTAAAAGGATATGGAAGAGTAGAATATGCTAGTGCCATATTTTACTAACACCATCCTTTTCAAAGTTTGCATCTTGGAATCAACATCATGACATATTGACATATGACATATATGTGACGTATGAATGACAAGCTGTGCATGGCTTTCACACTTCCTTCCAGTTGAAAAACAAATTCATCCCAGTGTTTCAGTATGCAGGTAATAACATAGCAATCATGTGTGGTGTTTGAAGAGATCTAGGCTTCACACGTGAGAAGAAACATATGATTGTCGATATATATTTCATTAAAAGAAAGGAAAAGGAAAGTTTGTGTGTGTGTGTGGAGGGGGGGGGGGGGGGGTTCTTCCCTCTTGGCTTTGGGATGACAACATAGCAGCAACACACTCTCATTAAAATAAACCGTCAATAAAGCAGTAAAGTAGTACTTGCCCCTAAAGTCATTGTGTAGCTGACTGCGAGCTGAACATACCTAGTAAAGCAGAGTTTGTAGCAAAATGGCTAAGATGTTGTAAATGTCATGCATTCATAAAACATTACATCTTCGGTACGTTTAATAGCAGTGATTATAGGCCCACTGTGACATCTCCTTGGCTCTTCAGGTTTTGTGGTCACTGTGAGGACCAGGTTCAAAACAGTGGGGGCTGTGCGGAGCGGGATTCATTAAGGATAATTACATACTTAATAGATGCATAAGGGGGCATGGATGTGGATGAACTGTCTAAAGTGTGTGTGTGTGTGTGTGTGAGTGTGTGTGTGAAAGAGAGAGAGAGAGTGTGTGTGTGTTTCAGACACAGCGGTTTCATGTCTGACTGAAGATCTGTCTTTTTCCTTTCTAATTCTTGCCCTCGACTCCTCAAAAATGGTGAGGTACTGTTACTTCTCAATAATTTCTCAGTCATAAAACCTTCACCGTTTTTTGTCCTCTCTGGCTTGTCTAGTGACCCACCGCCACCGCCTTGCATTAAATCTGACGGCTCTCTGAAAGGGGCGCAGCCACTGGATGGTCTGAGGCATCCCTGAAAGTCAGCTGAGGTAATGGCATACAGATGGATCTGTGCAGATGGATCGGTTCTCTCTCTGTCTCTCTTTTTCTTTCTTTGTCACTTTCTCTCGCTCTCTCTCTCTCTCTCTCACCCTCTCTTTTCTTTTGGTCATTCTCTCTCTGTCTCTCTCTCTCTCTCTCTCTCTCTCTGTGTCTGTTCTTCACATTCGTCTCCACAGTTCTGATGCGTCACACTCTTCTCTTCTCTCCACTGACGTCATTGGTCTCTTTTTAACAGAGCTGGAGAGCCTGTGTGTGTGTGTGTGTGTGTGTGTGTGAGAGTGTGTGTGTGTGTGTGTATGTGTGTGTCAGAGTGGTAATGTCTTTTGCTCTTTTTTTTTCTACTCACCATTTTCAGAAGATGGATTATGTTGTAGCATCTGGAAGACTCATGCTCTGCTGGCTCCCCTCCCTTCCCTCCCTCCCCCCTCTGGTGACATGATTATGAAGAGAAATACAGACCCTCACACAGACACATTACTTACCTGGGAGGGAAACTGCGGACAGAGAAAATCTCACCTGAGAGAGTAAAGTTATTTATGTCAGATCTGTCCTGCAGTAATCTAATCATTACATTTGGAGGGTCCAGGACTCATACCTTACATTGACCAAACACTGATTCCTCAAGCCATTTTGAATGAAATATAAAACACATAATGAATTTCTCCACGACTTACCAGAGAAAGGTTATGTGTGTTCTTTGGATTCCGACCACAAACAAGTGTAGGCATTCATCTCTATTTTAATATTTCAATTTAAGCTACTACAAAAGTAACCTCACTCACCTTTTAAACCAAATCCTTATTGATATTTAACTGTGAAAAATATATTTACATTTATTTCTCATTCAACAAAGGTAACCAGGACAAGTTTTTGTTGTTTTGTTTTTCCTTTTCAGGGGAAGTCCGATTAGCCATGCAAGGGTTTTGCTTACATGGCAATGACTGCATTGATTAACATTAGAGTAATTCAATTATATGAAGACCATACCAACCCAATTCAGAAGGACTAAACCAAACCAGATAAGGTTACATGTGGGCTTGAACATAGGTTTCAGGCATTTGCAGTTTCCAGACATTTATT
Organism: Clupea harengus; assembly: GCF_900700415.2. Taxonomy (NCBI): domain Eukaryota; kingdom Metazoa; phylum Chordata; class Actinopteri; order Clupeiformes; family Clupeidae; genus Clupea; species Clupea harengus. The sequence continues at coordinate 11,515,646 of NC_045167.1, read as the reverse complement.
GTGATGAGATTAACTTGTACAGACACGCTATTAACTCTAGTTAATGTTGTCAGGCACGGACAAGAACTCCCCCCCCCCCCCCCCCCCACCCCCATACATATTCTGACACAGATCAGAGACAAATCTGTTCTGCTCATTATCCATGTCAACTGCTATTCTTTGATTACTAGATACACTGATTTGAACGTATGTCAATCCATCGTGAAGACAGCAAACCTCTGACTTTATTAGTGTTCAATTTCAAGGTTTAGCTGCACACAAAACTAATCGAGTAAATTATAATGGGTCATGTTACATATTAACTGGTTCAATGATGTGTAGTTCCGCCAAATCAATGAGAGATTGATGGACAGAGAAGTGGGGCAGTGGAGTGTAGTGGAACCAGCTGCACAGGAGGTCACTGAACAGGCCAAATCAAAAACATGGCTCAAGGTGCTCCAGGATCATTCACATACACAGTGAGGTTATCCTACTCCCAGTATAGCTTTGTGGTTTGTATTGATCAGTCCTGGGCACTATGAGTTCTCTACACTTTTTCTTTCATCTAATTTATGAAGAAGAATTACCCCACATGTTGTTGTCTCAACTTCACACTGGCTTTTACGTAATATCTGTGTTGCCACCCAGTAAGGAACTTAGTACATTATAACATGAGCTGTATTACACTCCAGTCGGAGACAGCTTCATTTTTGGCCTCTCTCTTCAATCAGACACGGAAAATTGAAGGCTTTGTGAGGATTGATGTTAATTTAACAGGATTATTAGACTGTGAACAATTGGAAAAGAAGTGCTGGAGGGGACACTGTAATTAGATTTCAGGATAATTCAATACTTCCTCCACTGTAGAGAACAAATTTGTTTTGCCCTGACTGGTGCACTGAGAACCAAATGGGCCTCTCTTTGCAGACATAATGTCAATACATACTATTTAAATGTGCAAAATCTGATTCACAAAAATAATTTGCATGCATTATGCGGCTCTCTGAAAGGGGCGCAGCCACTGGATGGTCTGAGGCGTCCCTGAAAGTCAGCTGAGGTGAAGACAACAGCAAGGACATGGAGACAATTCCTATGATGTGTGAATACTACTCAAAATGTGTGTGTCTATGCTGTGCGTTGTTCTAGATAAAAGTGTAAAAGTCACTGTAATAAGATTCAGTGGAAACATCTAACTAATTCCAACAGACTTGTCTAAAGTGAATTATTAAATGTAATATTGACCACTGATTTAGTATTGCTCTGCCATGATGATTCACACTCATGATACCCAGCAAAAAGAGACATATAAAATGAATAACCTCACCTCATGCCATCCTCTCCTCCTCCATACCTGTGAGTCTGCAGACTTGCCACACAGGAGCGAGGTTCATTTCATATTCATGGTGTCTGGATTTGGATTTGCGGTGGAGAGTGTGATGGGACCTTAGTGTGAAGACCTTGTCAGTGCAAACCTCTTGGGCGATCAGCTGGTGCTCATGCTCAATGCCAGCGTCTGTCTGTTTTTTTTTTTTTTTTTCAGGAGGCACGTACCTTAACCGCAAAATATGTGTGCACATACAGTGCTCTCCTTTCATAAGCTGGCCCAGTGAGCACAGGGGTCTTGTTTTAGCTTGGGCTCTCTCTCACAAGCCTTATTGGTCTCCAGCCATGTGGTACGGGGCTGAAATACTGACCACTTCTCCAGTCACTCAGTCAACGATCATCAACAAACCCTCTCTCTCTGTCTCACACACACACACACACACACACACACACACACACACATTTGCAGACACACACACACACACTTATATGCAGGCAAACACACACTTATGCATCGGCAAACACACAGAAACACCCACACACATACTTATACACACATGTTCACACAGGGGACTAGTCTGTGACTGTGACAACGGGACACTGTTGGGCCCAAGTGCTGAGGGCCTCTGGGAAATGGGGAAGTTCAGTCTGTAAGTTTGGGAGAACAACCTTGTTTGTTTCACATTCGGAGCAGTTAAGATTCCTCGGGTCAGCTTGTCATAAACTGCCTTGGATGTCAGGTCATCCAGCTATGCTGTGGATCTAGCCAGTCTCACCTGGGGATAGTGGAGAATTCATATCAACAGTGCCAAACAGTTTACATGAACTTACTTCTGTAGTTATAAATCATATGGAAAAGGCATTGTGTCTTCACAAATGTACAATGTTGCATTGACAAAATGAGCGAAGTTTCTTAGCAATAGTCACTAAGACTTAAATTGCACTTTAAAGAGAATAAAAACTGAAACTATTCGAATGGGACATACATTTATAGCTCTTGCTCATACCAGTAGGAATGTTGAGTCTGCAACACCATCCATAGCTGAGCACCAGCGATGTCATGTGGCATATTTTAAAGTGTATACACAGACAGGCTCTGGCGAAGGTATGCTGAGGTAAATTTTATTAGTGTAAACATGATCTGCCGCCATAGCCTGCAGAGATCGTATACAGTCAGAGACACACACACACACACACACACACACACACACACACACAAATATATACACTCACACACACACATGCAGAGATACACAGAAATACATAAACACTTGCATAGACACTAACAGACAGAAATTTGCAAATGTAAAAATGCATATTTGCACATACTGTCACACAAGCCCAGACACATAATCAGTCTACCACTCACACATGGGCACCAATACACAGACACACACACACTCACACACTCACACTCACACACGCGCGCACGCACACACGCGCGCACACGCACACGCACACACACACACACACACACACACACACACACACACACACACACACACACACACACACACACACACACACAGAGAGACACACATGCGCATGCACACACTTGCACAATACCTCCTCCTCAAGTCTGTCAGCCTCCAACTTTCCATCGCAGCGCTCCCATGTTTGTTCTGGCTTAGGGGGCTATACCTGCCGCAAAGCAGGCTGGGAAGGACACTTTTTTTAATAGCTGTTGCTATTCTGAGTATAATGACTGGCAACTGGCCACCTTGCAGAAACACTGGCGTTAGCGGCGCACAGACTGAGTGACGAGCCAACCCCGGGACGTGCTCCTGAATACTGCGCTCTGCCAAAGCTATCCCTTTCAGGGTTCCAAGAGAGCACTCAGCTCGGTGCAAGCTCGTCTTTGGATGGGAGCAGCAACAACGCTGTCCCCCACTGCTGGAGCATCCTGGGACGCCCCCCACACCACCACACCACCACCACACACACACACAGACATACACACACACACACACATACACACGGCCGCCACAGTCATGCTCTCCGTGTGAGGTGCCTCTCATCCATCATGCAGGCTTTAGTGAGGCCAAATGAGGTGGCAACATTAGTTTGATAAATGCCCGCCACCTACCGCGACCCGAAAAGCCTGGCATACGTGGTGGAGACAGAGTTATTTCAGCCCCACCTTAAAGGTGCAGTCCGCGATTCAAATTCAGTACCCTTTTTGTCAAAATCAGCGCAATACTCGACGAAGCCCTTAAGCTGTCCATTCAGTTTGTACGCTCACTCTGGTGTGGTTATGTTCATGGGAAACATAGTGGCCTGGAACGAGGCATAAACAGCTCCAGCCAATCCACCCATTGCTTCAGGAGCATGGAACAAAGTGTGGGTTGTAATTTGATTGACTGTTGAGTGCAAATATCAATAACCTTTTGCTGGAATAATAGGCTACGCCTTTAAGTTTTCTCCTAATGCACATCACAGTAAGGTGAACTATAAAAGGCTTTGTTATTCTATAGCATGGTAAGTGTGTTACAGTACTACTATAACTAAATAAATAAATTGTGATAATTTACTTTCAACAATTACTAAAACTGTTTAATAGTCATATATACACAACGTATGACTCTGTGACTCTGTGGATGCTGGGAGACTCCAAAGAGACACATGCCTCTAGATACAGAACTAACAATGCGCTACCCACTTGCAAGAGCAATCAAAATAAAAGTATAGATGCATAGTGAAGAATACTTTTGGACACATCCGTTGTTGCATGGCATTGTGAGTTTCGTTCCATGCACTACTACTCTGCAGCAGCAGCCCATTGGGTACAGGGTAGCATCTTTCACTTTTTTTTCACAAGATTTTTTTGACATTTCCCATTGTGAACCAGATGTGTTTACTCACCTCATTGCCTTCACTGAACTGAATTTTCTTTTTTTTTTTGTCTCCTCATTCTCTTGTGCTCTTGATAGTTCAGAAAATCTGCACACGATAATAACCATCTTACTGTGTTCCAGCTACAGTCATTCCCATCAAAACTTGGTTACTGTCTTTAAGTAAAATCAGATGTGCTGTGGTAACTCTAAAGCCATTCCGTGATATAGTTTGTTTCCCCCATGGGAGCCGCATTTTACTGTACGCTCACAGTGATGTCAGCAATACGTTAGACTTGCATCACTTCAACCAGCGTCTGCTTACTTTTATGAATTTTCTTTTGTCTCATGCCATGTCATGGCCATGGACTCTTTAACATGAGGTGAAAGTCCACCTCCTCAAGTTGCCATTGCCAGTAAGTGAATGAAATCTCAGTTTGCAAGCTCTTGGCTTACATTTGTACTACGACTAAAGTTGAAGATGGAAGGACTGGAAAATTGCCTATGGGTTTTCCAGGAGAGTTTGGAGAAGAGCATTCACAGACACAAGGAAACAATGTACTTTCTTTTGTCTTTGGCTTAACTATTGCCCAGCACACACCTAACACATTCTCTCTATTGTTCGGCATAGGCCAACCTCAGCCTTCAGGTCATATAATGTTATTTCTCTTGCAGTTCTGTCATATATACTTATGACTCACAAAGTGTAGGTTCATTGCCATATATTGTGTTGCTTGATTAACAAACTAAATGGCAGCACCTTTACAGTTTTAATAACCAAATCAGTTTTTACAACCCTCACTATATCCCAAACAAGAGCTAAATAAGAAGGCAATATTCTTGAGATCTGTTGGGGAACTGGACACTATTTCACATAACAGCCAACTTAGCTAGTCTCCGTAGGCCATATGCCCGTTGAGTGAACAACTATTTGCAAGGATTTGGAGTATGGACAATGTTTGACTGATCAAATCAAATCAAATCAAACTTTATTTGTACGGCGCATTTCATACCAGGAGGTAACACAATGCGCCTCACAGTAGGAAAAAGGCGGGGGGGGGGGGGGGGGGTGTTTACAAACACTTGTAAAGACACACAGATTTTTTAGAGATAAATAAACAGGAAATTACGTACTAACCATACTGGCACCGTAAAGGACTGCTCAGCACAGTTATCGTCAAACTAAGAGACAGCTGCTGGGGTGGGTTACAAACACTTGTAAAGACACACAGATTTTTCAGAGATAAATAAACGGGAAATGACGTACTAACCATACTGACACCGTAAAGGACTGGTCAGTACGGTTATCGTCAAACTAAGATATGATAAAAGTATGTAATACATCAATCATGCATATGTTATATCATTCTGTGCCGTATATATTCATGTAACTCCTTTTTGACATAGTGGTTTGTTTGGTTCATTCTAAGGTCCCTGTGCACATATTGTCTTGCACTAATCAATACATGATGATTGTCAATGGATTTCACATAAAATAAAGAGGCTTTTCTTTCTCGTATGCGTGTCTGACAACACAGTGTTGACAGCATGAAACATGCTTACTATTTTTAAAGTTTATTTTCAGGCTTTTCTAGACTTCATTGATGGCACATTGGCGACCAAGCAGGAAATTAGTTGGTGAGAGAGATAAGGAATGGGGATGAGAAATGACCACAGGCAAGACTCAAATCTGAGTCATCACAGACTCTCAGGCCCATGTGTGTGGTGCGGGACGCCAACACGGCCATTTCATTGTGGCTCCCTCGCAAACATCTAAGTATTTATGGTAATTTTTCAATTTGACTGTCATCCCTCCATTTCCTCTGGCTATATCCCCCTCCTCTGATTTATCTCTGTGTGGCTGCATCTCCATTGGCCGGGATCTGCTCCAGTTAGACCATTTCCCTCTAGGGCGGCAAGTGCAAAACAATGACTGGACTTGTCAGTTTGACCACATCATCTGGAGAGCACTCACATGATATGTCTCACTACCATGACACCTGGACGAGTGCAAAAACCAAAGAGCATTGGGATGAGGTCATAAGTGCCTAGGAGGAATAAATAGACTTGTGGTCAGATGTGATCAAAGGACATCTCGTTCCCCTTTCAATGCAGACCAAATGCATACCATTAACAGGAAATAATTATGGCTCTATTGTTTTGGTGTGGATTCATCGGCATCATAGAGGTGATGACAGGCTGAGAGAGAGAGAGAGAGAGAGAGAGGATTAGTTAACTGTGGTGTTGCCTTTAACAGTAAAGGGTGTGAAAGCTGGGTCACAACTAGTTTTACACTTTCAAAGCAAATCATCTTGTCTTTCTAATGCTAACAGAGTTCCTCTCTCACCCATCCCCACCCTATGGGAGTGGGAAGTCTGCGCCCATTTAAATGTGTTAGGCTGACAATCAAAGAGAAGCTCAACAAATAGTGTATTGCCCAGAGATGGTCTAAGTGATATAACCATTATATTGTCAATTATAGCCATCTAATTATGACAGCAATATTCTAGTCTATTTATCATGAAGTTATAGATTAACATCCCTTTTAATCTACAATCGAATGCTTTTGCTCGAATTGTGATCCATTATGTGTAGGGTATTAAATTACTACAAATTCCTGTAATCATGAATTTCATGACAAGAGAAGCCAGGTCTAATAAACATATTTTCCGAGGACCTCAATTCGCAACAAACACATACATTGAAAGTTGTGAAATTTAGTGTGTGTAGGTGGGTTTTGTATTATGACAATAGAAAAGCCTATACTTTTGCAGTAAAAGTTACATTCGTATTCATTATAAAGCAACCAATGTTGTCTACGAATTCGCAAACCTGGATTTCAAATCGGTTTCATATTTGACTTTTAACGAATTGATTACGCACCAATACCCCTAAAGATACCGAATTAATCGAAATATTTTCACATCCAACAACAGCCTCGTTGTTACCTACCTAATACGAATGGATAATGGCAGAAATAAGTAACTACTAAGATTCATAATGTTATCTTTACATTTGTTATGAATGTAGCCATCGTTTTGACGGTCCAGACTTGCGCAATGGTCTACTACGTTTCCCACAATCCCTTTGTCAGACCTTTGCGTCCACACAGTGTTTGTGCATTGCCCTAACAACCAATGGGATCGCTCGCCACGGGAGTCTGGCATGTGCCTCTACAACGAAGTAAAAAAAAGTGTAGTCCGAAACTTTTTTCCAAGGCATGGAGGAGGTCTCACGCAAAGTTTAGGCTCCACACTCTTTAGTTATACACGGAGGAAAACAACCAAAGAACGCAGAGATTTGTAAATCTTTTTCGAGACGAGGTTCTTACTTTGCCACCTTGGAGTTCGATTCTTTTCCGGATTTATCGTAGTCGCTTGGAGTTCGTGTTTTTGGGAACGGAGTGGGAATTTTACCGTGTCGAAAATGTCCTCTCCAACGCGGCCACTGAGGGCTGCGAAGTATGCAGTTGTCTGCCTCTTACTATGGCGAGTGGAACTAATACTTGGAAATGGAGAAAAATCACAGTCGTGTCCTTCTCCCTGCACGTGTATAGATACTTTATTGGACTGCAGTCGACACAAGTTGGGGAAAGTTCCCGATAATCTGCCGTTGTGGATCGAACAGTTGTAAGTATTTCAAAAATTGTTAGCTGTTTTTATCTTTACAGATATGGTTTGTAAACCTACCGGCCTGGTATACCCCTTTTCGATTTTTCGTGGAATATGATATTGGATATTGTTGGGTGGTGTTTTCGTGAATATGCAGAAATTCGTTGTTATAGCGAATCAATCTTTTGGATGTACGCTACTTGTACGTAAGGGTGAGATGAGATTTAAGTGGTTTCAATACAGTGTTGCTCCTCGTAGAGTTTGAAGCTAATCTGCGCTCCAAAGACGGGCCCCGTTGAACATTGTTTCCAGTTGTATTACTTTGACTCTTGCATTCGAATAGCGGGGCTTTATAGGTTATCAGTAACTTCCTAGTGCAGTACAAACACCCTACTATAACCTAAGAAACTTTAGCTAGCTTGCTAGCCTGTTTAGGCAGGTCTTGATGATCAGACAACTGTTTGGAGTTTTGACCTTTGTGAAGTCTAGTTATTCATTGTAGCGTTTGTACTAGTTACACATTTATGGTGACAAAATTGAGACATTGTAACATTTGTGTTGCGGAAACGCGCGAAATGTAAATGGCAGTATTTACATGGCTTGTGGGGGGTAGCTGACACCCGCAAAGAACTGCAGGGTGCTTGCGCACACTGAATAGGGCTTCTCCTTGCGGGGGGAGCTGTCGTAAAATAGAAGGCCATGGGTTTGCATCTCAATCCATCTTTTGTTATTAGAAAAGCCGTAACAGCTGCATGCCATTTTTATAGTATTACAAAATAGTAGTAGTATCTATAAAGATCTTTAGACTTGGTTACTGAGTCAAAGGTTGACTTCTGACGTTTTCCTAAATCAGTTTTCTTAAAGGTCAGATTTTCGTGATTGGGCACAGATTTATTTTTGTAAACAGCGAAGAGTGGTTTATCTCGGTTCATATTGAACATGCATTCTAATTCGAAATACTTTTAATGACCTGAAACATGCTATTATTTACGATTACTCATAAACATCTATTGTATACTCCCAAAATGCTAAAAGAGGCTACGGTTGACATTACTGTTCTGTGAATAATACTTCACTGGCTTAATGTGGAAGAGGAAATTGATATCGAGACTTCATTAATATTAATTCATTGATATAAAAGGCCTATTTGGTTTTCAGTGCAATCATTTGAAAAACCGTGTAGTCTGCATAGTCTTTTTTTTACATTATGTACATTGAGTACAGTCTCCCCCAGAAAATAACCTCTATTTGATAGGAAACTAATTAATAATTATATGCATTCATTTATCCATTCATCTAAGATAATCTGGTGAGGCTAAATCCAGTGTTTTTTTAGGTCTGTGTGTGTATAAGGGCTCTGTTAGTGAGACTTTTAATGCATTGGTGGGTTGTATTCCCTATGGCATGAATATGTTCCACTATGTTGTTTTGTTGCTTTTTTTACCATGTGGAAAGACCTGGCAGAGTTTCCCTTTCTCGCCATCTCTCATTTTCTTTCTCTTATTTTCTCTCTCCTCTCTCTCTTTTTCTTTCTTTCTTTATCTCTCTCTCTCTCTCTCTCTCTCTCACACACATACACACACACACACTTTCTCTTCATGTCTGCCTTCCACACACACATATAAACTGCCCCCCCCAACACACACACACACACACAGAATTCCAGGCTAGGGAGGAATAAATTCTTGGCGCTGTGGCCTGCTAATTTACGAGCCTTTCTCGGGCACATCTTAGAGCGGTGAGCACGGCTAGCCCTTTTGTTTGGCACGTCCCCCATTACTTCTGCTGAACTTGCAGCTGCGCACTCCAGCCATGGGAATGATTAAGGAGCCGATGGTGGGGTTCGCATGTGCAACTCACTCACTCACTCACTCACTCAAGAGAGAAGAAAGGAGGGATGGAGGGGGCTAGAGGAGGGGAATACATCTCATATGGAAATACGTTTTTCTTTTTCCTGCGAGCTTCAAAATAAGGTGTTGGTGAATACAAACCTGAAACCTCCACAGACGTGGCCATGTCCCACACTCTTACTGTAGTGCTTCCTGTGGAGTATAGGAGACGGTATTTCTAAATCTTTTTACACGTAATGGGTCCAGTGACTAGGTGTCCAAAGTCACATCCAGACTCTCAGTGAGCCTACAACTGAAATGCTAGAACTGGGTCACTTTGTAGATAATGCCAAAAGGTGTCAAACAACTAAAGGCCTCAGCACTGCTTGGTGGCAGATCATAAATGTCTGCACTTGATATTACACACACACACACACACACACACACACACACACACACACACACACCATCACCCTGTCCTACATAATCTGTTAGCCCAAGTGTGTCATACATACCCCACTTGAGAGAACAGACATGCATAATCTTATCGCTACAAAGAGGACAGATAGGTTGGGGTTCCCTCAAGCCTGTGTGTGCATGTGTTTTTCTGGGTGTGTGTGTGTGAGAGAGAGACAGCCACATAGAGCGAGTTAGGTCAGCTAGCCAAGCGGGCCCAGGAGAGTGATCACTGCTCTCTCTCTCTGTCTGTCTGTGTGTGTGTGTGTGTGTGTGTGTGTGTGTGTGTGTTTATCTGATGAAACGCGTGTCGGGAACCTCAGGAGGAAGTGGTGGTGTTTAGAAGAGCTCTGCCTTATCGCTCCTCTTTGCGCAGCACTCCACACCGCTCTCAGCCCAGAAATGGCGCTGAGATGTCAGATATACGCACACACAAACAACTCACACACACACACGCACACACAAACAAACAACTCTCACACACACAAACATACTGCAAGTATGGGCACCTTTAGCAGTAGCTGTTTTTCACATGTGATGGTTGTCTGGAAAAAAAAACTTTTAATACGTATTATAATAATTTCCCCTTCCATTTATATTCAGATACCCCTTAAATGTCACTATGTTGAAGACATCTAACATCTATGTAATGTTTTTTAGCATATTATTACAATCCCGTTAACACGCTAATATGTTATGTTCATACATAACACATGTATTCATGTTAAACACATCTTGAGGTATGCGTTGAGCATCTGAGTACTCACATCACATATGTAGAAGTGCACCCAAGATTAGAAGTAGGCCTATACGGTCGTATTCTGAGAGAGTTGGTTTATTGTGTCAGGTTTGGGACCCCCTGCTTGGCTGTGCACTAAATCAGGCGTCATGCCTTGCTGGTTCTAAGACTTGCTCAGAGCAGTGAAAGAGAGAGAGAGAGAGAGAGAGAGAGAGAGAGTGTGTGTGTGTGTGTGTGTGTGTGTGTGTGTGTGTGTGTGTGTGTGCGTGTGTGCACTGCTTCACTTCCTGGGCCTCCTGAGTGCTTACAGTACCAAGGGGGTCTGGGGAAATGGGCCCAGTAAAAAAAAAAAAAAAGACTGTCTGGTGTCGAAGCACAAAACCAGGCGCTTGCAACAGAACGAGGAGAGGAGAGGAGAGGAGTGGAGTGGAGTGGAGGGGAGGGGAGGGGAGGGGAGGGGAGTGGAGTGGAGTGGAGTGGAGGGCAGGCAGGCAGGCAGGCAGGCAGGCAGGCAGGCCAGGCACAACAGAAGTGATTGCACCAGAGAGGAGAAGAGAGAAAGGGAGGGGGAATCAAAGGCTTAGTACTCATGCTCGCTCCCACATTGTGAATAGATTACAAGTCATTACTTTTTTTTTTTTTTGCTCCCTCCCTCCCTCACACACACACACATGCAGACACTCACATAAACTCACACTCTCTCCTTCCCTCCTTCTTTCTCGCTCTCGCTCGCTCTCTCCCCCCCTCCCTCTCTTCCCTTCCCAGTCTGTAATGGCTTCCAGATGGGGCACTGGGCCTAGCTCGAGTGTCTGGCACCACGGTGTGATGGCGACCGGCTGTGTCAGTAACTCCACACTGTTAAAGAGGCCAGGGCAGTCTCTCTCTCTCTCTCTCTCTCTCTCCTTGTTGTCCCCCCTCTCTCCCTCTGTCTGTTTCTCTGTGGCAATGTGTTTTTGGCCTATTCTTAACCCAACTCCCTGGTCTTTTACTATGAAGTAGTAAGGAAAAACACAAGGCACAATAAGACTTGAGCCAGCACTCATCCCCTCCACCCCCAGCCCACTCCACTTATCTGGTGGCCTGCTTAATATCCACATTTCACCAGGAGGTTGCCTGTGTGGAGTTACTGCCTTGTGCTGTGATGGTAGGGGGTAGGTGTGTGTGTGCGCGATTTTGAATTTGTTTTTGTTAGTAGTTCTTTTTTTATTTTTAACCATTCCGAGTTCGGGATCATGACAAAGTAGATTCTCCTGAAGAATCATAAACCACCGACCACGAAGTGTTTTTGTTTGTCTGATTAGCCATCACACACACACACACACACACACACACAAACACACCCGCTCTCATACTCACACATGCCTGTCTTTGCAGGGACCTGAGCCATAACAAACTGCAGTCACTTGACGGTTCTTTGTTTGGGAAACTACAGCACCTAAGTGAAATGTAAGTATGCTGCCTCCACCCCACCCCCTAAACCCTTACTTCCTAAAACAAACGGCTCCTTCAGCACCCCCTCTGCCTTGTTCTTGTGAGACTCTCCTGTGACAGTCTTCCAACGTTCTTGTTTCTGTCTGCAGAAAGTTAAACAACAACGAGCTGGAAGCCATTCCTGATCTGGGTCCCGTGGCAGGCAACATCACCGCTCTGTTTCTGTGAGTACTGTCTCTGGCTTGGTTCCGTGCTTGTTTCACTGTTGTGTGTTTATTACAGTGCTAGTGTTAGTGTTTGATTCTGTGTTGTGTGTTTATCGCTGTTAGTGTTTGATTCTGTGCTTGTTTCGCTGTTGTGAGTTTATCGCTGTTAGTGTTTGATTATGTGCTTGTTTCGCCGTTGTGTGTTTATTACGGTGTTTGTGTTAGTGTTTGATTCTGTGTTGTCCTTTCCTTCTTGGCCTTCTTAAAGCCTCCTGAGGGGCAGAAGAGCATTTGTATGTGTTCTACACTCCTGTCATTTGTAAATGTGTGTGGCATTTGTTTGTTACTGCATTGCTGGAGCCTTTGATTAGCCTTGTATACCAGCACACACCGGGAAGGTGTTTGAGTATTTCTGTATTTTCTCATCTGCATGTGCGTGTGTGTGCGTTTTTGCATCTTTCTTCTGACGGCAACAGCATTTTTGTTTTTATTTGTGTGTTTTTTTGTAGCATTTGTAACGCACTCCCTCCCCGTTCCTCTGCATGTCGTCCATGTTTGCTCCGTCTCTGCTGCTGCTCCACACACCAGGGAGCTGCACCACACCAGTCAGGGCCGCAGCGAGAGTTTTCGCCTGTAATTAAGATTCCTTCAGCGGCCACCGGTGTAGTCGTGCTCTCGAACCTGAGAACTTCTCTCTCTCTCTCTCTCTCTCTCTCTCTCTCCTTCTCTCTCTCTCCTTCTCTCTCTCCCTCTCCCTCCCTCTCTCAAGGTCCCGACGCCCCATCATGCTAGTCTCCAAACGGCCCTCAGAGTGTAGGACTTAGCGACCGTTACCCAGATCGGTTGTTTGAAGCAATGTGTCCCTCTATGGCCGGAAATAGTTCCAATGCGGCCATAGAACCTTCTGGAAAGAACCACAACAGTGCAGGATTAAGCTGCCCCTACTTGCTCGTTGGCTTTTTTGATGGTTTACACATAAAATTCAGTATATACGCTTCTTTGGCGTGATCTGTTGGCGGGTTCTCTCTATATTTAAAGTGTCTTTTGTGTGTCTGGATGATGGATGTCCAGTGGCTTATGTTTTGCTTGTGAATGATGTGCTGTGTTGGTTTCCGTGTAGTCCTGGTTTTATTGGTCCATTCAGATGTCAGGTTGAGGTTTATGTGTCTCCAAACAGAAAGCAGAACTCACAGATAAATGGTTTTCTGGAAAATCTTTGGTATCAGACTAGTGTAGAGACATGCAGGGCCTAAGCCTGCCAGATTGACCGTCTTTCCTCATTAAATTGAAAGTCAAGTTTCAATAAATTATTATTACTATAATGTCAATTGTGTTTATGTGGATGAAGTCCATTAAACCATTTAATTTCAGCAAAGGTCTTTACTGATATATTTTAATTAGAAACGTTAATATCTAGATTTAAAGTGGCATTATGCAGTAATTTTACTTCAGGGTTAGGGTTAGGATAAGCAGTTTTACCTTAAAATAACAGCTTAAAAAAAAAATTGGGGCGCTACAATGACTTTAAATATGGAGAATCGCTTCCGTGCCATTGCCATACCAGGGTCCGTAGGCATATTGCCTCGTTATGTAGGTTTGCCTGATGCCGCCCGGTTTCTACTGTCTGCCGAACTAGTAAGTAGCTTATTTGCCGTCTTGCTTTGTCTTGCACTTGCTTGATGTTTGACTGTGTTAGGACAGTTGTCGACTAACTAGTTTGTCATAGTGTCAAAGTAAGCATATTTCAAGAGGTTTCACTAGTTTTAGCCACTAGCATCTCATTAGCGATTAGCAATTCTTCCGTTATGCTGCTTTAAACCATCTGGTATACTCATATCTATATTCCAGGTGTGTTGATTAGTAATAGTGAAGATATTTTCACACTGCAGATAGTGGTTAAAGTTTGTCCTATTTCAATACTTGTGAGGCCTCACCACCCTTTCCAGACACATGAAATCACACCTCACCTGTAGATATTGAAGGATCAAATGGTTTCCATCTTTAAATTCGTACATCTGCCCCACATGTGGGAACACTGGATGCGTTTGTCCACAAAGGAACATGATTTTAAGGTGAAAACTAAAACAGGGTTTATCTCCTCCTTTACCTGCGGCCCCCTCAGCCAAACAAGCCAGGACATGAAGAGAGGCTCCATTCAGGAGGTGTTCAGATGTCGTGTGTGTGTGTGTGTGTGTGTTCACACTTTGAGGCGTGGCCACGACCCACAGGTGTGAATGAAAGAACGCTCTCGCCCGCCAGTGGTTGAAGTGCTTCCGCAGGCCTGTCGTTTTTATATATATATGCGTGTCATCCAGAATATTAAATCAAGAAAACACAGAGATTTTGCCTCTTAAACTCCTTTTAATGTTTGACTTTTGCTCTTATTGTAAGCAAACACAACCCTTACATGGCTGATAGTGCCTAAACAACTCTGCCTTTAGATGTTGTTTTTTTTTTTTTTTTACCATAATCTCTAATAATCTTACTGGTGTGTTAGTAGCAGAACCATTTATTATTCAGTGGCTCCAACGCCATTGTTTCTTTACTCTTTGACCTCCTACATTCACATGCCGTCATTCATAGCATGCTTTAATCCAAAGCAGCTGGCATTAAATCACCAGCCTTCATTTATAATAAGGATGGGTTTCTAATGGATGTGCTTTCTCATCAGCACTAGATGAACTGTCTGGTTAAAAAAAAGAGAGCTTCTGACATTGGCATTGCTCTTTCTCATGTGGAAACTATTAGACTGGCAATTGCTTGCAGCAGTATCTGTAGGCGAAATAGAGGCCTTATCGAATGAAAAGATAAATCTGAGATTCCTTCATGGCGATGTCAGTTCTGTTGTCAGGCCACGGCTGTGGGCTTAGCTCTTGCATCATGGGAGGAAGACCGTTCTAGGAGCATCTTGCACTTACAAGACTCCGGATCAAGACTTCCGGATCGGTCAATGTTTGACGAAGGCTCTCCGAACACTTCCAAAGAGCCGCGGGTGTCTTGGAGGAGCCTCGGCAGTCTGTCCCCAGAAGAACTCACTGGCGGTCGGGGTGGTTTTTGTCTTTTTAGTCAAGGGGTAGCGGTGGGGATGGAACAGGGCTTAGTGCTGCAGGCAAACGGGGTGAAAATTGACGCTGTCACTTTCGATCAGCAGCACCCGCTCTGCTTCCCCCACCCCCAAAAGCCTTATTTTGGGGCGGAGAGGAGGGGATTGGTGATCAGGAGTGTGTGTGTGTGTGTGTGTGTGTGAGAGGAGAGGTGGGGAGTGGGTTGTTTTAAATGCCAAATGGCAAACTCCATGGTTGTCTCTCTCTCTCTTTCGCTCTCCTCTGTCTCTCTCTCTCTCTCTCTCTCTCTCTCTCTGTTGGCGAGGCGCTGATGGAGAATGCGCCTGAGTAAGTGTGGTATTTCCTATTGGACGGCAAACAGTTTTTCGGGGGCCGTCAGATGACTGCGTGCTCCATGCCGTGGCGCCTCTAACACAAGCCCAGGCTGCCTGCCTGTGTCGGGGGGAAGAGAAGGATTGGGGGGGGGGGGGAGAATACCAAGGCGCCTTGATGAGAGAGAAAAAGAGGGAGAGAGGGGGGAAAAAAGTGTGTCAGAACTCATTTGTGTAAGGCTAGGGTACTGGTGAGGCATCCAGTGGGGTGAAGTTATCACTCTCTGTTCAGCTCAGTCAGCTCCTCAATGCTGTTAAACCCCCAATTTCTTTTCTTTTATTTCATTTTTAGTTTTACTCTATCAAATGCAGACTGCTTTGAAGATATGAGATGGGAAATTGAGCCTGCAGATTTGTTTTGGCTCGTTCTCTTTTGAACTGCTTGCTGGCGAGGAACAGTTCTGGAATGTGCGTGGTGTAGGTTTTTTTTTCCACATTTTGTGAGGCAAGCCCTAAATTTTGGTCAGTGAGAAACATATGAGAATGTGTATGGAAAAGATCACTCTGGCATCTGTCTCCTACTCCTCTCTCTCACACACACACACACACACACACACACGCACAAACACACGATAAGAGATTGAGAAGGTATCACTCTTTATAATCAAAGCAGTCCCAAGTTCTTTTCATTTTTTTCAGTGCGATCCAAATTAGCCTTGCAATCAAAGAACAATTTGCCAACAAACAACCCTCCCAGCACAGGTTGAGAGAGTAAGAGAGAGAGAGAGAGAGAGAGAGAGCGAGCGAGATGGATACACAGAGAGAAAGAAAGAGAGAGAGAGTGGTGACTGGTGACTGCTGAAAAAAGCAGAGGTCCCTTTAATGGTTAAACCCCCATAAATTCCTGGGAAATTGTTCAATTAATTAAAATGATCATGACTCAATTACTCCCAGCTGCTGCACGAGAGCCGTTTGTTTTTCCTGTAGACTCCAGGGTCAGAGAAGTCCGCGAGAGCTGCCACTATGTCTGCCTGACTGTTTGAATAAGAACTAAGTGGCATTTGATACTCTGCTGCTCTTTTTTTCTCCCCTTTTTCTCTCTTTTAGTCTCGCTCTCTCTTTCTTTCTTGGCCTCCTCTCGCTCTCTCTTTCTCTCTCTATCTCTCACACACTGTCTGTCTGTCTTAACCTCTTCTCCATCTCAGTCTCTCACTTTCCTTTTTACTTTCTCTCTGGTGGTCTCACTATTCTCTCTCTTTTTTCAGTCTTTCTGCTCTGTCTGTACACCCCCCCCCCTCCCCCAAGCCAAGGAGAAAGAGGAGGACTGAGAGGGAGTGATAGGGAGAGAGAGTGAGTTTTGGAGAGTGTTCTCTCTCGATGGGGGAAAAACTCTTCGACTCTACGAGATGTCAGAGGAGGCTTAGGGAAGGCTCCATTGTTTTTGCCATCTTATTAATCTCATGCAGAAGTGATCATTACCGCATGGGGAAAATATGGCAAAATGGAATTTCTGCTTGTGTGAAAGTAATGATTTTCAGACGTGTGTGTGTGTGAAGGAGTGAGGCTTTTTTCAGCCACTCCCTCTGCCAAGTTTTCTTGTGGGTGTGTGTTTTCTATAATAGTTGAAAGCAGAGTGTACAGCATTGCCATCAGTGGGCACTACATATTACACACACACACACACACACACACACACACACACACACACACACACACACACACACACACACACACACACACACACACACACACACACACATATATATATATATATACACACACATGTACATGCACACACACACTGGGTTGCGGATCAGCTGCTCTAGAACTCTAGAAGTGTCTGGAAGTAGAAACCTTTTCCCAGCATGCCAGAGCACTGCATCCAAAGACACATGAAAACGTCCCTGGGTTCCCCTAGTCAGAGTGTGTAGTTTGTGATGAAGTCGAAATAAACTTCACTTGGTTGTCTGAATGTTCATGTTAGTTTGTCTGTCTGTTTGTGTGTGTTATGGATTTGTTGCCGTGCGTGTTGTTGGATTCCTGAGATTATGCCAAACCCCTCCATTTTAGAGGCAGTCGTGAAGTAGATATTTGAGTTTCCATTCTGTCCACTCCGTCAGCTTTGTTTCAAAGCTCTGTATCAACTCACCCTAGGAAGCCCAGTACACTCTAACCCTGTGGCAAAGGTCAAACCTGAAAGAAAACTGTAGTCAAGCTCATGGGTGTAGTAGAAGACTTTAAATGTTAGTATGCCATACACGTTAGTATGGTACACTATTGGATGAAATGCTAGCTTTGTCCCAAGCCAGTTAAGCAATAGTGATAGCATTAGCAATAGTAATAGTAATAGTAAGGCTTCTGTGTGGGTAGATATGTGACCCAGAGAGCAGTGATCAGCTTTTAGCCTTGTTGTTGTAGCTCAGAGAATTGGTGATTAGTGACGTTCCTGTTGTGGGAGACCCAGTCAATAAAGACTAAAATTAAATTCACTCAACTGTTTCACCTCACATAGATTTCGCTTTCAGCGGTTTTCATGTGAATCTATATCTAAGAGGGGGAATGGTTATTTTTCTTTAAACGGTTATTTATTTGCTATTGATATTGTCAATCAGTTCTATGATATGATAATGGTGCAATAGTGGTAAATAGACCAGTGCTTAGCAACATCATTTTTAGACAGCCTGTCTAAGGCTAAAAAGTGGTTTGTTTTCAGATGTTATGATACTCTAGCATGGGCTAGCTGTTTGTGTGTGTGTGTGTGTGTGTGTGTGTGTGTGTGTGTGTGTGTTTGAGTAGGCATGTGAAAGGTAGCAGAGGCCTGGGCTTGAAGAATGACAGGCCGTTGCTGAGCCCATTTAAGTAATGGCACGTAATGGCCTTATTTGCAGAAAACTGGTGAAACAAATTGAAATTTGTGTGGCGTCGGACGCACAATGGCAGCGTTGTTTTGGCCCCCGCCTGGCCTTGGCTGTGGAGCTGCAGATGGAGAGATAAGAGTCCGGGAGCAGGCAGCAGTGAGGTGCTCTGGAGATGATCGCAATAGATCTCATGGCAGATGTGTGTGTGTGTGTGTGTGTGTGTGTGTGTGTCTGTCTGTGTCTGTCTATGTCTATGTGTTTGTGTGTGAGCGTTGCCTCGAAACAACTCAAGAGGCATTTGCTCTTAAGAATGGGCTGGGAAAAAGAGAGCGACAGGCAGGCACAGAGACAGATGTGTTTTTGATTGAGGTTTGAGTGGAACTACCAGTTGATTTATCACCTTTACTACGGAATCTCCTGCCCTCTGGGGTCCTCAGGTCCTCAGATTAGGCATCCTCAGAGGATGCCTGTTGAAGAACTACTGCTATTTCTGTACGGGTCGGGCCTACAATAACCGTGGGAGGTTTATTGGGACAGAATGTGTCCAGACGGAGAGACAAAGCTTTTGTTCAGATCTGATAAACAGGTCTCTCCTCTCTGCTTTACTCTATGTGACTTGCAATATCCCCCTGGTGTGTGGGTTTCTAGATTTCATTTATTGGCTTAGTTTGCCACCCTCTAGGCCTTAAGACAAAACTGGAAGTCCTGGATCTACACAACCCTCTCCTTTGCATTCATTGTCTGTCTGTCTCTGTCTGTCTGTCTGTCTTTGTGTGTGAGATTGTTTTCTGTTGTTCCTGCAAAATGTGTTTGTGCATGAGCAGCATCTGATTCAGAAACTGAGGTCTGAGGTGATGAGTTCAACTTTGTGAAAGTTATAGACAGACACAATGGGTTGGAATTGGAGACATACCGAGAGTGAAAGTGTGTGTGTGTGTGCGTGCAGGAGAGTGAGTGTAACAGTAATTGTCAGAGGAAGAGAGATTTAGAGACAGAATGGGTGTGAATGAGGGGACAGATTGTGTGTGTGTGTGTGTGTGTGTGTGTGTGTGTGTGTGTGTGTGTGTGTGTGTGTCTTGGGTGAAAGAGGAGCCGCAGGTGGAGCACAGCTCCTTTTGTATGCGGGCCAGAGGCCGCCGGTGCGTGCTAAGCCCTTTGCAAATCTGCACACAAAAGGCCGGCTTGTTGCGACCCTGTCTTCTGGGGGACGGCTCTGCCATGGCCGCCGCCTGGCTGTCGACATTCCCCGTCATCTCTGAAGACTCTCTCCCTTTATTTCCTGCAGCGTGGCCATAGACTCATGCAAACGGTGCCGAGGCTTTACACAGAGACGTCCACAGAGAGAGTGGAGGAATGCGCGGTGTTTTGCTGTTCAGTGTTGCGTTCCCCAAGATGTGTTCTAGGCTGGCGTAGGTCACACTGAGGCTCGGGTTCTCTGGCTGATGAGGTGCCAGGGGGTGAAGGGTAGACCTGCGATGGCAGGGCTGGCATGACCTATAACCCCTCCACCAACCCGAACCCCAGCTCCAGACTGTGGACCAGGTGAAGGAGAACTTGAGTCATGGCTCTCTGGAAGTTCCTCGGAGAGCTGAGAACCGCAGCATTACTGATACCGCTGATGGTTTACGAAAATGTTCCGAGAGAATCTAAGGAAAACCTCTTAGGTGTTCTTTAGTGGGCCAGAGGAACGGGTCAGACACTTCCTTTGTCCTCCTCGACCTCCATGGATTCTTTTATCTTTCCATCTGTCCATCCACTCTGCTTTGGGCGCTACAGTTGAATAACCAAAGGCAACAAGACAACAAAAATGTAATTCTTTTTTCTTCAGAAGTGTCAAGACTCTTTTGGAAGCAGACTTTTTTTTGTTTCCTCCAAAAAAGGATACCATGCAAGGAAACAAGCTAGTGTAGGAATTTATCTATCACCCTAGGTAAAATACAGAGGTTGCCGGATATGCTGAGTCAACTTTGAAGTTCAGTTACCACACAAACTCACCAACGAATGGTGTAAACAGAGGTTTTCATTATCGCCGTGTTGAATGGGAAGAATTTGTCTCGAGGCGTGTGTGTGTGTGTGTGAGACATGATGCACAACTAAGAGTGGGGAGAACACCATCATGTGAGGCCTGTCTGAGTGTACCACTGAATTAGTGTTCAGTTTGATCCGGTTACATCAAAGAGCCATGCATCAGATATTTCTCCAGCTTATACTGTGCTCACTGAGGGTGGAGGTCAAATCCATCTACGTGATTGCAGCGAGTGTTGAAGCGAGACCCCCAATCCAGCAAGCACGACGGAATTCCTTTTTATCCCTCCACTTCTCCCTCAAACACACTCTCTCGTTCTCTCTCTCTCACAAACACTCTCCCTCTCTCTCTCTCTCGCTCCGTCCCTCCCTCTCAAACTCTCTCTCACTCTCTCCCTCTCGCTCTCCCTCTCCATACACAAAGCGCACACTGTACAGGGCCCTGTTTATAACCGAGGCCATCCCCGCACTGCAATTTGGGAGGCGTGCAACTCAGGAAATTGCTGGGCCCTGCCGTGGCATGCTTTCGCTCAGGGGATGCCATTCATCAGACGAGTAATTGGCAGTTTTTTTTTTTTTTTTTTTAAATACCTTGTTAGTAAGTACCTTATAAACAAAATAACATGGAGCTAAAGCCCCCACGGCTGGTTTTGACCCCCAGCCATAAGATGCACTGTCGTGGGTTTCGCGAATAAAGCTGCCCAGCAAAGACGGCCACCGGGACAGAAAAATGAATCCATTCCTGGTGAATGATCAGTGTGTCAGAAGACACTCAGTAGTCACGTCAACCATGGAAGTACTGGTGCAGCCACTACACCAAAATCTTCAGGGTTTCAGGCTGTGGGCTCTGTAAAGTGCTTTGAGACAATGCTTGTTGCCAATATATATATGTGAGATTTATTCAGTTCAATTTTTTTATATACAGTGGGGAAAATAAGTATTTGAACCCCTGCCGATTTCGCAAGTTTGGCCACTTGCAAAGAAATGTGTGATCTATAATTGTAATAGTAGGTGTATTTTAACAGTGAGAAACAG
Source organism: Clupea harengus (assembly GCF_900700415.2). NCBI lineage: Eukaryota > Metazoa > Chordata > Actinopteri > Clupeiformes > Clupeidae > Clupea > Clupea harengus. The sequence goes on along the minus strand of NC_045167.1, from coordinate 11,493,947 downwards.
AATATCAACCAAAAAATCCAGAAAACTGCATTTTATAACATTTATGACTTAATTTGCATTTGATGCAGAAAATAAGTATTTGAACCCCTAGCAAAACATGACTTAGTACTTGGTGGAATAACCCTTGTTGGCAAGCACAGACGTCAGACTTTTCTTGCAGTTGGTCACCAGGTTTACACACATCTCAGGAGGGATTTTGGTCCACTCCTCTTTGCAGATCCTTTCCAAATCCTTAAGGTTGCGTTTTCAATGGGAGGGAATGAGGGAATGAGGTTCAAGCCCAATATTCCACATTACATGGCCCCATCCATAGTCCCCTCGATGCAGTGGAGTCGTCCTGTACCCTTGGCAGAGAAACAGCTCCAAAGCATAATGTTTCCACCTCCATGCTTGACGGTGGGGATGGTGTCATATTCAGCATTCTTACCCTTCCAAAAGCGGCTAGTCGAGTTGATGCCAAAGAGCTTGATTTTGGTCTCATCTGACCATATCCTGTCTCCCAATCCTCCTTAGAATCATTCAAGTGTTCATTGGCAAACTTCAGACGGCCCTGTACATGTGCTTCCTTGAGCAGGGGGACCTTGCGAGTTCTGCAGTACTTCAAACCATTACGGCGTAGTGTGTTGCCAATGGTTTTCTTGGTGACTGTGGTCCCAGCTGCCTTGAGATCATTCACAAGCTCCCCCTGTATAGTTCTGGGGTTATTCTGCACCTTTCGGATGATCACTGATACCGCACGAGGGGATATCTTGCATGGAGCCCCAGACCTAGAGCGATGGACAGTTGTTTGGTGTTGCTTCCATTTACGAATAATCGCACCAATAGTCGTCTGCTTCTCACCAAGCTGCTTGCCGATGGTTTTGTAACCCATTCCAGCCTTGTGCAGGTCTACAATCTTATCTCTGACGTCCTTGGTCAACTCTTTGGTCTTGCCCATGGTGGTGAGGTTGAAGGTGTGAAGTATGATTCTTTGGACCGGTTTCTTTTATACACATCACCAGTTGAGATCAGGTGTACCTTGTTAGGCCTAATGAGGACTAATCTGTGTGCTTCTTGGGCGCATAACTGGTCATTGGGAGCCAGAATTCTTGCTGTTTGCTTGGGGGTTCAAATACTTATTTTCTGCATCAAATACAAATAAAGTCATAAATGTTATAACATGCAGTTTTCTGGATTTGTTTGTTGATATTCTATTTCTCACTGTTAAAATACACCTACCATTACAATTATTGATCACACATTTCTTTGCAAGTGGCCAAACTTGCGAAATCGGCAGGGGTTCAAATACTTATTTTCCCCACTGTATAAATATATATAAAATTGAACTGAATAAATCTCACATAGGCAGAGAGAGGGACACAGCAGGGTGTAAAGTGTTCCATGTCTTGATACTATTTCTTTTTCCTGTCATGGTTTCTTTTCCTCCTGAATCCACCTCTTTCCGTGACGATCTACACCGGGTTGTTTGTGTCTGCGTGTGTGCGGGTTGAAATGTGAGCTCGTTGACCCGTGTTATTAAAATATCTCCCCCTCGTTTGGACGTAATTAATTGAGCTGCCGGCGTCTGTGTTTTCAGAGCAAACAACAAGATCAGCAGGCTGTCACCGGAGCACCTGAAGCACATGGTGGCCCTGGAGACGCTGGACCTCAGCAACAACAACCTGGCCGAGCTGCGCAGCGGCTCGCTGCCCCCCCTGCCTCTCAAGAACCTGTAAGTCCCCAAGCCCACCCCACCCCAGCCCCACCCACCCAGCCGTCAGAACGACCACTAGGGCCGCTCTAACCCTAAACCTACTCTATACTACACAGAGCCTCTCCTCTCAAAGGCATCACAACATGGCGAAAATCATAACTTTATAAAACAAATCTATTTCTTTTTGATATGACTACTGTAACACTGTTTTTCTCTTCTTCCCTTTGATTGTCTTAGTACTTTAATGCTGCTGGGATAAACAGCACAGATTCATTCTTTTGGTCTTAAGTATTGTAACTTTGCACTTCAGCTAGCTTTTTTAAGTAAAATAAAATGTCGTTGACTCCTGAAACTGTTCCCAGGATCCTGAACAACAACCGGATATCTGTGCTTGAGCTGGGCTGCTTCGGGAACCTGTCCGCAACACTCCAAGTTCTCCGTCTCAATCGGAACCGGATCTCCAACATCCCTGCCAAGCTCTTCCAGCTCCCCAACCTGCAGCATCTGTAAGTCCTCCCTTCTTACTGGTCCCCCTGATCTCATTGGCTGAAACTCATGCTCATCAGACCTCACTGACACTGATTGGCTGTGCTCTGCCTAACAGGGATCTGAGCCGGAACCGCGTGCGACGCATTGAGGGCCTGACGTTCCACGGTCTGATCGGGCTCCGGTCGCTGCGCATGCAGCGGAACGGCATCACCCGCCTCATGGACGGAGCCTTCTGGGGCCTCAGCAACATGGAAGTCTTGTAAGTCCTCTTTTACTCTCACTCCTAGACCTTTCTTTTAGCACTACGAAGTAGCCACAACCGTCCAAGCCAGTCAATCTGTCAAGTAGTTTCTTCCCAATTTGAAAAACATGTTTGAATCTGGACATTGAATCCAAGCGAGTGGCAGGATAGTAGGCATAATAACTAAGCTGTTTGTTATTGTCAGCAGGTGTGTGCTACCCCTCATGTGCTTATTTTGTATATCAGTGTGTGTGTGTGTAAAACATATTTATGCTGCTTTGTTTGTATTTTTGTTTGTGGGTGGTTTCTCACATGTGCATTAAGTGCTAACGTGTGTGTGTGTGTGTGTGTGTGTGTGTGTGTATTTCAGGCAGCTGGAGTTCAACAACCTGACTGAGGTGAGCAAGGGCTGGCTGTACGGGCTCCTGACGCTGCAGCAGCTGCACCTGGCCCACAACACCATCAGCCGGATCCGCCTCGACGCCTGGGAGTTCTGCCAGAGGCTCAGCGAGCTGTGAGTTGGGCCTTTATTCACATTTTCACAGGTTTTTTTCTCCTCCTCTCTATTCTCTCTTTTCAAACTTCTTTTTACTTGCTCACTTTTGTTTGACTCGTGTGCTTTTTCTTTCTTGTGTTCCCTCTCTCCACTCGTTTCTTGCTTTGTCTGTCTGATTTGTTCTCTCTCTCTCACTCTCTCTCTCTCTCTCGCTCTCTCTCTCTCTCTCTCTCTCGGGCACCACCCATGCCATTCTGCTGCCTAAAACATGAGTGAGCCAACAACTCGCCCCCGCCCTCCCCCATAACCCAAACCCCTCCCCCTCTCCCATCATGTCACACCCACAAGAAAGTGGGTAAGAGGGCGGTCCATAACCCCAGTGTGATGGAACATGAGCAGCAGTGAGAAATATGTCACCCCCCCTCTTTCCCAACACACACACACACACACACACACACACACACACACACACACACACACACACACACACACTTGGCTCCTCAGCACCTCTTTATGTGGGGTTATTGTTTACAGCTAGCAGCCTGTGTTGGCCAATTTGCTGTAGAGGGGTCAGGAGTGTTTTTCTGCCTCTTTGTTGTGTGTGTGTGCACTCTCGTTAGTTCTGTGTCTTTTCTGCATGTTATCCCTGCAAGCTTCGAAATCACTCCAGTCTGAGATTAGCACTCTAAGTGTGAAGTTGAATTACACTAGCATCGCCTCTTGATTTTTTTTTTTAAATCGAATTCATTTTAGTTCTATTTCAATTTTTTTTAAAGGGGGTTGGTGGATCTCACTTCATGAGCAACCCTACTCAGGAATGTAGTTTCCCTTAGAAAATGAATGGGAAATGTAATGGGTACATTGGGCCCCATTTTGTCATTGAGCAGGGGACCTGCTGCGCACGAGAGAAAGCATTCCAATAATGAGTGTGTGTTTTGGGGAAATGTATCTCCAAGCCTGGAGCACACCTTTAGGAAATATGTATTGCCGTATCAGGAGAGGCTAGTTTATGTTTTTAGTGGTTTTAAAGTATGCTGCAACTATAATGCATTCCACTGCTTACTCATCTTTCTGATGTCAGTCTCAAAGTTACCAAGAGTTTGAGAGAGCAAACATACTTATTAAGACATATTTTGGCTCTTTTGTACAGTTAGAGTGGGAGGGCATTTCTTTTAAATTTCCTTTACTCGAATATGTTTTTTGTAACTGCTAACTGCCAATAATTAGACACCATAGCCTAACCCATTCAGAAGTTGGCCTGCCCTAATGTACGCACACACACACACACACACACACAAAAATATGCTGTGCATTTTTGCAGTCTGTCTCAATCTGTGGTAATAATGTTGTGTTAGGTCTCCATGCCAGCGAAGACTTTAGCCTTTAAAAAGATGAAAAGGGGTGGGGAGACAGACACTGTGGTTTAGGTTGGCACCCTGTCTCTCTCCCCTGACCCAACATGCCTCTCTTCTTCCTGCGTTTCAGGGACCTGAGCTCCAACCACCTGACCAGGCTGGAGGAGTCCAGCTTTGCGGGCCTCAGCGAACTCGACCAGCTCCACATCGGCAACAACCAAGTCAGCTTTGTCGCCGACGGCGCCTTCCGCGGTCTCTCGCGGCTACAGACCCTGTGAGTAAAGCAGAAAAAGAGAGAAAAAAATACACCTCTTTGACGGTTCAAGGTTTTTCTCTCTCGCAGCTCAAAGGTTTTTCTTTTTACCCCCAAAGCAAGTGGGGTTGGGGCAGGAGCAGGGGGTTGAAATTTCCGCACCAGAGCAGAGGAGTTAAGTTGGGGTCTGGGGTGAAGTGTTTTCGCCCAGTAGACTCCCACCCCCCATCTCTAACCTCCACCCCCTCTCCTCTCCCTGGTGGAAATGTCCCTCTGGTGTTTGTTTTGGTACGTGAGACTGGTTAGCGCATTGTGGCTTTCTCTGTGGATGTTGGCGAAGAAAAAAAATCCCAAAACCTCAACGAGTCTGCTCAAAGAAAAACTAAATTCACATGCACACTCGTGCACACACACTATTTCTCTTTCTATGTCAGACCTACCCCCTCCCCTCTCTCTCACACACACACACACACACCCCCCTGTTTCATCTAACTACTTCTCTCCCCTTCCTCCCCAAGGCTACAAACCATCACCCTCCATTTTGCCTTAAACAGAACCAAATGGTAGCCATACATGAGGGGTCACTACAGGGCAGGTGTTCAGACGGGTGACAGGGGGGGAAGGGAGTTACAGAGGCAGGGAGCGCTGGGGTGAAGGGGGGTGTGGGGGGGGGGGGGGGGGGGGGGTTACAAACCCCAACACCCCCAGCTACGAAAAGACCCAATCATTTGTAACCAGGCATGCAAAGGGGAAAACTAGCTGTTGGAAATAATTATTTATCAAAAGAGGGGGGGGGGGTGGTGTGTGTGTGTGTGTGTGTGTGTGTGTGTTTAGGGGGGTCACAACTGGGAGGTGGGCGTTGGGGTCGTCTGGTTGGCTCCTGTTACACCAGGTTCAGAAAGTTAAATTCTTGTCGTGAGTTTTGATGAGGGCCCACTGATTTTGCCCGTTTGTTCCACATCTGGGTTGTACCAATTAGTTACTCTGTGTGGTTGACTGAAAGGACTAACCGTCTTTACCTCTGCCGACTGCATCTGGTATGGAACTAGCAAGATTTAAAGGATTGTGTATTAATCCTAATTGTGTATTAATCAAATTATTATCCGTACTTAATCTTAAAATGAACATTTTTAAGTGCGGGTTGCCTCAAGTTGTCTTACAGTGGGCTACAACTAAAAATATTTTACATTCAGACAGTAATGTAAAAAAAAATTCTTTTAGAGTACCATGATTTTGTCAGTGTAACAGGAAGTACTTATGGCTTTGGGAACAGCTTGAAAAGTATTTTACACGCAAGGTCTGAGTATTCCTTTGAGAGGGCAAAGCAATTGTGCGGCTCTTGAAAGACCCACAAAAAGCACTCCGAGACTTCCGACTGGCAAAATAGGGCCCCTACTTGGAATTCCCATTTAACTCTGCGACTCTCTTCACACGAGCCCAGGGCCGTTGAAGGCTTGTGAATGCAGCCGGCTCGAGGTTTGGGGTGTGGATTTTAACAGTGTGGTTGCGCTTTGATCTCTCACAGGGATTTGAAAAACAATGAAATCTCGTGGACCATCGAGGACATGAACGGGCCTTTTCGGGTATTGGACAAGCTGAAGAAGCTGTGAGTTGCTTTGTGTTTTTGTGTTTTTTTTTGTTCTGTTTGTTTGTTGTATAGTTTATTCTTTTTTCTGGCATGAAATTTTAAATTAAATTACATTAGAGGCTGTTGTGTACTGTGGAATGCAACTGACCACAAAGAAAATGTCTGTCCTTTTCCAGGTTTCTGCAGGGGAACCGCATCCGTTCCGTCACCAAGAGTTCCTTCTCTGGACTGAAAATGCTGGAGCACCTGTGAGTGGTTGTTTCTTCCATCCTAATATACCTTATGGTCTAAAAAGCAAACACGAGCCACATGGGTCTGTCATTACTCAGCTTTCCAGCTTTAATATATAAATGCCCTTAGGCCATTTAGTACAGAAGTGTGTGTTGAGGTGTGTGTTTAATGCCAGAAGTAAACATGATGGTCTAGTTAAGGTTTAGAATAGCATAACAGGACTGAACCCATATATTTGCTCAGTCTAAAATGGATTATACCTAGTCCCTTAGTCAGGCATGTTGTTTAGTTAAGAAATGAACCGAATATGTACTGTAAAGAGTGTTGGTTATCCACTGGTTGGTGACTCGTAGTTTGTGTTCGGCCGTTTTTGATCAATCTATCTCATGTCTTCCCAACACAGCGACCTGAGTAACAACGCCATCATGTCCATCCAGGCCAATGCCTTCTCTGAGATGAAACTGCTGACTGAGCTGTAAGTTCACATCATTATTAATTCACCATATTCACTATTTCATTCTGTCACTCTGCTAAACACCTTTTTGCTCAATCCTGATTCCAATCTTTCTCAGACAGGCGGCTGAATTCAATGTCATTAAACTACTCTGTTCTGTGTGATTTCTGGGCTGCAACCGGCTACTATTTTCATTTTGTATTACTTTGCCTTACTTTCTGTTATCTTTCAAGACATCCACTCTTCCATCATGTGCTTGTTCTGGTCTTAGTCCTTAATCCTCTTTCTCTTTCTCTCCTTCCCTCTCTCCCTCCCTCCCTCCCTGTCTCTCTCTTTCCGACAGCCACCTCAACACGTCCAGCCTGCTGTGCGACTGCCAGCTGAAGTGGTTCCCTCAGTGGGTGGCCGAGCACGCCTTCCTCCCGCTGGTCAACGCCAGCTGCGCCCATCCCCAGATGCTCAAGGCCAAGAGCGTCTTCATCGTCAGCCAGGACCAGTTTGTTTGTGGTGAGCGCCCCGCTGGCTAGCTGCTCCCTCGTTACTGTTCAAACAAACCCAGGAGGGCCAGGTTGAACCTCTCCTTTTCCTCTCACTGTCCAAGAGGGTTTAGGGCCTGGACTGAGAGAGTGGACTTCCACTCTTTTCCTCCCCTCCCTCCCTCCCTCCCTCCTCGGGCTTGTGTGGATGGTCGCTGTTGCACGACTCTTTTGCGCTCACAGGTGGAAAATGTGTAATGGAAGGAGCTGTGAAAGCAGTGGTTTTCCTATTAGCTCACAAGGTGTCTGAGAGGGGGGGAAGAATGCGGTTATTTTCCCTCAGTATGGTGTGGCAAAAAAGATTATTTAGGACAGTTTATTAGGTCAACTTAACATGGACCAAAAACCTTGTTTAACATAGTTGGTTGTGTGCATGTTTTTTTTTTTTCAGACACCCTGGGTTTTCGCGGTGTATCTTTTATGCATTTATATGTCTCCCATGGCTCTGTGGTTCATGTGGCTCAAAAAACTGTTCAACTGTCTATTTCCATGTTTTGTGTATTTTTCTGAAGCCCTGGGTCCCACTGAGCACCTTGTTGTTGTTTTTTTGTGTGTTTACAGACGACTTCCCCAAGCCTCAGATCACGGTGCAGCCCGAAACCCAGTCGGCCATTAAAGGCACCAACGTGACCTTCGTGTGCTCGGCAGCCAGCTCCAGTGACTCGCCCATGACGTTCGCCTGGAAGAAGGACAACGAGAACCTGAACGACGCGGAAATCCACAACCAGGCGCACGTCCGGGCCCAGGGCGGAGAGGTGACGGAGTACACCACCACTCTCCAGCTCCGTCACGTGGAGTTCTCCACTGAGGGGAAGTTCCAGTGCGTGATTTCCAACCACTTTGGCTCCTCCTACTCCAACAAGGCCAAGCTCACAGTCAACAGTAAGTGCCGGTTTCTTCTCTAATTAAGTGGTACATCACCATGGCAAGTGTTACATGTGTTATACTATTAGTATAGTATTAAAGGAATAGAAGAATGCATTTCTAGTTAGTTAGCATAGTTGATCTTCCAGTATGTGTCGAGTTTAGCATCTTTTGATGTTTTGCATGTTAGTTTTTTTGTGTAGTGCAGAAACTGATGCATTGGTCACATACAAATTTAGATTTATTTCTTTGTCAAGTCTTGGTCAGACGGGTCAACCCAAAACAAATGAGCTAACATTTAAATTTGACCTTACATCAACTTCTGTCTTACAGTGCTGCCGTCTTTCACCAAAATGCCTATGGACCTGACCATCCGAGCTGGAGCGACTGCGCGTCTGGAGTGTGCTGCGGTGGGGCATCCCTCCCCGCAGATCGCCTGGCAGAAGGACGGTGGCACCGACTTCCCCGCTGCCCGTGAGCGGCGAATGCACGTGATGCCCGAGGACGACGTGTTCTTCATCGTCGATGTGAAAACGGAGGACATCGGCGTATACAGCTGCACCGCCCAGAACACAGCCGGAGCCATATCTGCCAATGCTACGCTAACGGTGCTAGGTAAAGACGAGCAATAATATGTGATGTTTAGTCTGTGAAAATAAAATAAAAAAACTTTTTGTGACATTATATTCACTGTGCTAGCTAGTGGTATAGGTGTTGACTAGTGGTAATTATGAAAAGTCTAAACGAACACTTGCTGGAGTAGCCTTTGATTCAAAGTCCATTTTGTCATTAGAGACCTATTTGTAAACAGTTTCCATTGTGGTTATATTTGTCCTTGTTCTAATTTCCCTGTTGTGTTTTCCTTCCCAGAAACCCCCTCATTCCTGCGTCCTCTGACCGACCGCACCATCGCTAAGGGCGAGACGGCCGTGCTCCAGTGCATCGCCGGGGGCAGCCCCCCGCCTCGCCTCAACTGGACCAAAGATGACAGCCCACTGCTGGTCACCGAGCGACACTTCTTCGCCGCGGGCAACCAGCTGCTCATCATCGTGGATGCGGCCGAAGGTGACGCCGGGAAGTACACGTGCGAGATGTCCAACCCCCTGGGGACGGAGCGCGGGCACCTGCGTCTGGCGGTGCTGCCCAACCCCAACTGCGACTCCAGCCTACCGCAGCCGACTTCCACCAACCCGGATGAGGATGGTTGGACCACGGTGGGCATCGTGATCATCGCTGTGGTGTGTTGCGTGGTGGGCACCTCGCTCGTGTGGGTGGTCATCATCTACCACACACGCCGACGCAACGAGGACTGCAGTGTCACCAACACAGGTGAGCACTACCTCATTTGTCACAAATATGCACAATTTGTTTATGTAGAATTATATACACAGGGTACAGTTTGTATTACACAAATGTAGTAATTCCAAGGTATACAAAACAGAACATAGATATTTGACTGACCAAATGCCGCTCTTATTTCTCCTTAGATGAGACTAACCTTCCAGCCGACATTCCCAGCTACCTGTCCTCTCAGGGCACACTAGCGGACCGCCAGGATGGGTACGTGCCATCGGAGAGCAGCAGTAACCACCAGTTCATGGCCCCCTCGATGGGTGGCTTCTACATGCAGTCCAAAGACATGAATGGTAAGACTCAGCTCGGATAACTCAATGAACTCAATGAAAAATAAAGTTTCTCTATCGTCTTGGCTCTATGGTTAGTTTATGGAAGTCATATGAGCACATATAGATGCTGTTCTATGAGTTTCCCAGATGCCAGTGTACAACATAGTTTATATTGTGCTTATTGGTATTTGAATTTGCCCTTGGGTCTTCCAGTTGTTGTTTAAATTAGAAAATGACTGGAGTGACCTAATAGTATATTCTGTTCCCAATGCTGAAACAGAGTGCTAACAACACTATGACTTGAGTTTGATGCCCAGAGTCACTAGGGGTAAAAGCATCTTTTAAGCGAATAATTGAGAATGTGCTTTGCTGTCTTTGTCTTTCAGGTCTATGCCAACTGGACACAGGAAGTGAAGCCGACTTGGAGGCAGCCATTGATCCCCTACTCTGCCATTACCAGGGCCCCATCGGCTCGCTCCTCAAACAGGGGAACCTGTATGGACCAGACCCCACTGATGTCTTCTCAGGTAGAGATCTCTCTTTCTCTTTTTCATATTTCAACATATCTCCTCTCTGCATCTCTTATTTTATCCTCTTTTCAATTCCTCCGTCATCTGTTCGTTACTCAGTTTTGTCTGTTAGATCCTTTTTCAGTAAATCCTTTTTCAGAATCACGTTGTACTGAAACCACAGTGCTAGTATTAGCATTAGCTATGGATTTTTCTGCATGTTTTTGCTAAACGTTCCCCCCTCCACCATCTTCTTCCTCTAGGCAGCAGTATGGACCAGAGGTCCATGTGCATCGACTCCTACAGCGGCAGCCTCAGCAGCTCCAAGACGAGGGACTACTTCCCCTGCCCGCCCGGCCTGGCCGACTCCTACGACCACATGGCCTCCAGCGTCCTCATGCAGCTGCCCAGTGCCACCCTACAGGGGGTGGTGCTCTCCCCGAGCGACGGCGGTGTCCACCTGGCTGACCCAGACTGCGGCGACTACAGGCGTCCACGACCCCCCTCCAATGGCTTCATGGGTACGTTTGTTTGTCTTAGTCTTAGTTTTGCGTGTGAATTTAAAAAAAACATTATTATTTATTTATTTATTTATTAATGATCTCTTTGGTCTGTGGCCCTTTGATTATTGAGCACACTCTGTCTCTGTGATTTGTTCTCTTGCTAAACCTTTGCCTTAAGGCTCAGTCTAAAGATCTATGAGTCAATAACAACAGCAAATATCACAGGTTTCTGCAAGCTTTGGGTAGCCAGACCTGACATAAACTGTGAAGTATATCCCTGCCTTTAGTCAGTGGCTCAGTTAAAGCATCCATTACTCTTACATGTAGTGGTATGCTCTAAACGCAGTACCAGGGTCAGCCAAGGATACCATTTTAAGTCTTTCAACTCTGAATTCCACTGCCAAAAGAGATAAGCCCTTGAGGACTTGTGCGGCCAAGCGCCAAACTTTGCGCTTACATCACACCAACAAATTTCAGCACATTCCCCCAAGGATAGAGGAACTTAGGGCAATTCAGTGAAGGTTTTCCTTTTCTCGACTTCAAATCCACTGCAAATGTACATTCATGGTACCGACGATAAGCTGAGGTGAATTGGCCGTCAGCGTTGTGTGATCATCTGTAAATGTCAGAGCAGAGACGGTGGTTAGGTGAGCTGAGGTTGCAGGCAGGTCAGATACAGTGGTATACGTCCAACCACGCTTGGATATTTAAATCACTAGTTTTATTGTTTGTTGTGCAGCTGGCTTTAGCAGTGCATCTTATGTGACATTTGTCATTAACAGATATACAAATATGCTTATCAATAAATCATGTAAAGACCAGGCTCAGCTTCAGTCGGGCAGTCCAGCACATCAGACTAATATTGTGCTTCATTTTCTTAGGAACATTTGGGAAGACACCCTGGAGGCCTCCTAAGCAAGTGTACCCTGGCGTCACAGCGACCGGGGTGTCTCAAAGCGGGGTCACACTCCACGAGAACCCCTACGCCGCCCTGGATACTGACTCCAGCCACGAAGAAGACCCCACCCCCCCGAGGTATCAAGACGTCCAGCAGGACCAGAGTCATGGCATCTATGAGCAGCCGATCGACATCAACAGGACAGAAGGATCGTTTCAAGGACCCACACAGGCTAGCACGTAGCAACATTGCTATGTGTCGCTAGCAATGAACTCTTTTTGATGGACATGTTTCAATGTAATTTTGACAGAAAGGGGTAAGATGACCAAAAAGACAGACCTGCTACCTCAGTATGGACACTTCGATGTACGGACCCTTTTTGTCTTTGTGAAAGGATAAATGGACAATTTCATGTACGGACCTTTTTTGTCTTTGTGAAAGGATAAATGGACAATTTCATGTACGGACCTTTTGTCGTTGTGAAAGGATGAATGTAAACTCTGTAAACCATTGTACAAAATGTAAAACCTTTCAAAGTAAATGCAGACCTTATTGGGGTATAGTAATAAGTCTTTTTTTTTTTTTTTTTTACTTTTGGGAAATTACATCAATACAAGATATTGAATATATATATAAATATATATATATATATATATATACATTTTTATACAAAGTCTAAGTATATTTTGTAAATGAATAGTGTACATACAAACCATTATTTTTGCTTACTTTTTTCCCTGAAAATGTAAAGTTGTTGTAAAAATGAAATGTTGCGACCAAGTGTATCCAGTTACTCATGCTTAAGCTATTTGCTGAGTAAAGCACCCTTTTGCACATACCCATAACCTAATAAAACACCATACCATGTGCTGCTACGTACATTAATCTTGCAGTGATTGCCAATTCATTATGAGCTTAACGGGTTCGGTTACATCTTCTTTAATTTGGTTGAATAGTAATTTTTTTGGACCATCCATTATGAAAGGAAGGTGGATTATATCTTCCCACAATGCCTTGCGGCAGCAACAACCAAATATTCACATGACCCACGTCAATGACATCTGCCGTCACATAATTTCTAACCTAGTGTACGTGCAGTCGAATTCTTAGTACCGCGGTTTTCTGATGAATTATCCAATTATCATTTGTTGACCTCATGACATTTGCCATTGAGGTCAAGGGAAAGTGGTTAGGAAAAGACATGATGTATTTTTTGATTAATTGACAGCAACCTTGGTCTTCTAGCTTAAATTGGTTTTACTACAGATCTATAGTAATATTTCAAATAAATGCATTTAGTGGCAAACCTGGGTAAGTTAACTGGGTCCTAATAGAAGACGTATGGCTTCCTTCTCCCAGCAAAACAAAGCCATAACTTTCTTCTATTTAGACGTTTACCACTTACTCTGAGTTAACTTGCCTAGGTTTGTCATTAAACCACATACCATTAACACCCCGATTAATTTCCTGTGGCTATGTCCAGGACAGAGGGTGAGGGCAAAGACTTCTCCACCAGTTTGTTGGCCTTGTCAAGGACAGAGCGGCTGTTCTTGCCCCCACTCTCAGTCCTTGCCTGGGCCTTGTTGACGTGTTGTGGGCAGCGAGGTTGGCAGCATAGGGGGTGGCCTCTCCCTACGCTTCCACCTCAGACCTCCAGGAAGGCTAACCGGCCCAGACGGCCTCCTTCTGCCATTTCGACCCCCCACACTGCTATCCGAGCCCTAGGAGCAACCAGGGACAGTCTGCGAGTGTGTGTGTGTGTGTGGTGGGTCAAATATGTTAGAATTTACTGTTAAGAAAGAAAAAAAAAACACTTCTTCTTAACTCATCTTAGAGCAGGATAGAGGTTGACTCTGAGAAGGGATTTCTGAGCCAGGGGAGTCTGGAGAGCCAAGAGGCGAGAGGATCAGGAGATGGTCACCTGATGAGGTCTCCTGAGCTTTTTAGCAAGGGGAGGGAGGGAGGGGGAGAGACGCCTGGTCAAGCCCACCTGCACAGTCCACAAGGCGTTCTGTTCATTCTGTGCATTCAGCTCCAGCCCTGTGACTCATTCTCCCAACAGTCTTCTGGCTCACGCATCCTAAAGGTTTGTTTTCCCAGAGATTTTTTTTCCCCCCTCCCTCGTTTCAGCATGGAAGGAAAAAGGTGTGCTTGTGCCGGCTAGCGCTCTTGGAAGTGACTCTGCGGCCAGTCTTTTTCCCCTGCTGTCTGAAGCGCGCGAGCTTGGAGATGGCTCCTCTGGCACGAGGGGTCTCTCTGTGTGTGTGTGTGTGTGTTAGTGGCACGAGGGGTCTCTGTGTGTGTTTGTTAATGAGTGCGTGTGTGTTAGTGTGTGTGTGTGTGTTGATGGCACGAGGGGTCTCTGTGTGTGTGTATGTGTGTGTGTGTGTGTTAGTGGCACGAGGGGTCTCGGCAGGTAAACTCGCAATCTAAACAGTCTCCGACGCCTCTACCCCGAATTTAAAAAAAATGCGGCTGGTGTTTTGCTCCCAGGAAAATCTGCCATGTGTTTTAGGGGAATTTAGGGATCACGTCCAGCGAGGGGGGTGTTCGATCTCGGTAATTCATGCTAATGTAAACTTCAGACAGCAACTCCCTGCTACACCCCCTACCCCCACCTCCTTCCCAAGTTTTACATGCTGTGAATACACCTTCTCCAGCCACACTCTGCCAACAGTGCATTTAACCCTGTGAGCAGAGAGGAGTGGAGCCGTGTGTTGTGCCAGAGCCTTATGTGAGTGCAGGATTAACTCAAGATGGCGGAGCCACACACCGCCAAAACACCTGGGGGACAGCTGCTGACGCGAGGCGCTGGAAGACAAAGCTCAGCATTCTGAGCCATGGGGGCCGTGTGATCTCGTTCATTGACCAACTGCTGCTGCTCTAGAGTTCCAGCCTTGGGTTGATCAAAGACTAAGACAAAGAGGAGAATAAACTAAGTAGGTCAAACTTTGCATTGGGTCTTTGAAGATAGGAGTTAGCCTTTCTCTTCATAGTGCAGTGACAGTAAATCACAATGCAGAGTTTAGACACATTCGCCCATTAAAGTCCCATTTAAGATATTTTTTCACAGTTAAGCATAGTAAAATATACAAAATGTCCTAAATACAACTGCATACAGCTGAAGAAAGACATAATCCTTACGCTCATCCAAACCCATGCTTCTTGCACGTTAAAAAGCCATGCGTGTGGATGTGATTAACCTCCAAACATTTAGTTCGAAGCTAAGACAGTTTATTTACCCACGGCTCTGGGCACGCTCTTCAAACAAGTGTTATCCAGAAACAAATTGTGCCCCAAACAAGGTGGATGGGGGGAAAAATCTGATCAAAGTGAAAATCAGAGTTGAGACGCCTCATGCTTGGGCTACAGCCAATACATGGTGGACTCCTCCGGGGATGTTGGGTGGGGGTGAGGAGTGTAGGGTGTGTGTGTGTGTGTGTGTGTGTATGTGTGTGTGCCTGTGTGTGTGTGAAGGGGAGCAAAGAGGGCGCGGGGATGGGGGGGGGGGGGGGGGGGGGGGGGGGGTACGTTTCGGGGTTGTACATTCCCGGATTCCGGAATAATTTCCCGTCTTTGATTTTGGCTCCGGAGAAACGAGACAGGAAATCAACTATTCCTCAGACCACCAGTGACTGGCATGGGGGACGCCCGTAACCCCCCCCCCCCCCCCCATAATCTCCCACCCCCGGTCAGAAATCAGCTGTTCCTAGTCCCTGACCCAGACCCTGTGCTGTCATATGAGGAGAGAGCAGCAGTGCACTGATCCCAGGCCTGTAGCATGGGGCCCCAGTGTAGCCTCCACCCATATGACTAAGTGCAGAAAATGAATTTACCATGCCAGAGCCTTATCTCACTGCCAGACACTGGGAATTTCGTAGCTAATTTGCCCTCATTGCTGCCAGATGTGGCAGGACGGAGACAGATGTTTGTGATATTCGATGGCCGCCGGGCAGTCCTGCTGGAATTGTTATTCTTTTGTTGTGAGTCCGAGGAGATGTGCTGGGGGGTGGGGGGGTGGGGGGGTTGAGAGAGGAACCACATTTTTCGTACTTGTTGAGTATATAATACAATTTTCAAGATTCTTTTGGTAAGTGCGTCGGGAACATCGAGAATAAATTTAAACCGCCTCAGCAGAACTTGAAGGCCGTGGCCCTTCTGTTTTCTCAGCATTTTCCAGTTTATCAGGTCAGCCATGCCTTTATAACTCCACCACAGAAAAAGCACTCAGATGCATTGTTTGCAAGTTCGCTCTTGCCGTTGCCTTTCTGGAGTAACTCAAAACCGCGGCACGGGTTGCCAGGGGGACTTGCGCTTCCCGACGGCTGCTCATCCCTCGCGGCACCGTAAACGCAACAGAAGACGATCCGCTGGATTACTGGGACGGGTCGGCTGCCGCCGGCGCCGGGACGAGGTAGGGGGGTCTGGGCATTTGGAGGGGACCACCGGTGTCTGTTGGATCTGATGGAATCAGCAGAGAAGCTGTAAAGCGCCGACGGGCACAGAAAAAAAGGTTCTGTGTATCCAGCCCAGTGGTACTGTAACACCTCCAGCTCCCAAAGCTCCAGCATGGAGTCGGGCCAACCTCGAGACGCCTCTGTGACACTCAGTATAAACGCCCTCATCAGACACCCACACTCTCTCTGTCTGTCTGTCTGTCTGTCTGTCTGTCTGTCTGTCTTTTTCTGTGTGTCCTTTTCTCTTGCACACACACACACACACACTCCTTCTCATCTACCAACATACTCATGCACGTCTCTGCCTGTCTGTCTCTCATTCTCTCTCTCTGTTGCTCTTTTTGACACACACTCACACACACACACACACACACACACACACACAAACTCTCTCTCTCACACACAAACCCACATATACACACTCATATACGCACTCTCTCAGAGACACACTCACAGTCAGGCAAACAGACACGCACACACACACACACACACACACACACACACACACTCACCACCCCCAACACTCCTCTCTCCCTTTTCCAATTCCTTTGTTTCTCCATGGAGCTGTGAGGCCGTGCTCGATTAAAAGCAGATATGAGTCAATTCTTTATTTCTTTCTCTTTCTCTTTTTTTCCCTTCTGACTTTTCCAACTTGCAGATGTTGCCATAAATCAGAGGCTAGTCCTGCCTCAGCAACTGGCTGCCTGACAAATGTTCCACAATAATGTTCCCTTGTTCAAAAAAAGAAAAGAAAGAAAGAGAAGGAGAGAGGAAAAAAGAGGCCTGGAATTTTTTTGAGCGGCTGCTTGTAGCTCTTTCAGGACCATTGTAAACTCCCAGCCTTGTCGGTACAGGTGAAGCCCCAAAGGCAATAAATAAAGACACTCTCACCAACTCTCTCTCTCTCTCCCTCCCTTTATGTCTGTCTCTCTCTCCCTTTCTCTCTCCCTCCCTTTCTCTCTCCCTCTGTCTCTCCCTTCCTTTCTCTCTCCCTCTGTCTCTCTCTCCCTCTCTCTCTCCCTCTGTCTCTCTCTCTCCCTTTATGTTTGTCTCTCTCTCCCCCTCTCTCTCTCTCTCTCTCTCCCTCTCTCCCTCTGTCTCTCTCTCCCTGTGCTTCTGTCATTCTTTCTTTCTCTCTTATTTGTGTCTGTCTTTCCCTTGTTCCCAATCTCCTTCTTCTAAACCTTCCCCCATTTCCCATTTCCTGTGTTCACCCCTCTCTCCCTCTTTTTCAGTCTGTCCACTTTATCTATTTACCAATCTCATCTTCTGAGTCTCACCTGTCCTGTCCTAGTTGCTCTCGCTACTTTGTTCTCTCTTTTAGTCTTTACTTTCAACTAAGACTTGCTGTGAAGGAGCTAGTGTAGGTTTTTCTCCGTTGACCACAGATGAGAAACCAAATCTGTGAGTCAGAGAAAGCTATTTTCTTCCCAAACACAAGCATGTTTCTTACCAAAAACAGAAATCAAAACACCAGATTGAAATAGTATTTGTTTGCTTTGGGATAATCTGTATTCGATTGAGTCTGCCTGAACTGTAAGCCTAGAGAGGTGAAACTTAGGCTGCACAAGACTTCATAAGGACTTGACGTGAGTCACATTGATCGGTTGTTGATTGGGTTGTTGTTGCTGTCGCTCGGAATTGTGGGGCAATATTATCCACTTTCCATTCATAAAGGATGCTCCAGTGTACCCTATGCTAAAGGAGATACAAAGCATTGAAGCTCCTTTCCTAATTAATTAGAGAATTCGACCAGCTCTTATCATGGCTGCCACTTAGATACTTGCGGATCATTTAACTCAGTTAGGAACCTTCCTATGCAAAAACAGACTATCTGAACGGGGCCTCAGGCAGTAGGATCCAGAAGGCCAGGTAGGCAAGCTCAATCAAATGCAGAAAAGGGTTTTTGAAGACAAATAAAGGCTGGCACTATTGTTTTGATCGACTATATGCACAAACAACTCAAGGCCCCGAAAATGGTCTTCATGCCAGACTAATCTGTTGACAGTCTCTTCGTTCACAGTAGAAAATCGCTCCTCTCCAGTATATGCAAATTCAGCAGGGCAACAACATGCTGAGCTGTACAGTAAAGTAAAGCTAACCTCAACCCAAATTCCAAATAGTTGATGTGGAGATTCCAAATAGCGGATAGACCCAGATACCTAGAATTTTTTAATCTCATAATGTGTGTTACAACAACATACCACTGTCAAAGCATCAGACAATCCGTAACACCCATGGCTAAAATTGTACGTTTGTTATTGCCTTTTTTGTGGGTTGGCTTTCCCATGCAACATGCCTTGCCTTCATTCCAGCACCCATATCCTCAAGACTGGCGTCCCCCAAGGCTGCGTCCTGAGTCCCCTGTTCTACTCCCTTTACACCTATGACTGCATAGCCACACATCACTCCAACACCATCGTGAAATTCACAGATGGCACAGTGATGGTAGGCCTGATCTCAAACAACAACGAGACAGCCTGTCTGGATGAGGTGGAGGTGCTGTCTTCATGGTGTAAAGATAACAGCTTGGACCTGAATGTCTCCAACACCAAGGAGAGGTTAGTGGACTTCAGGAGGGAGAAACAGAGGTTTCACCACACCCCCCTCGGGATCTACACGACCCTGATTGAGAGAGTGAGCAGCTACAGGTACTTTGCAGACGGTGGGAGTTCAGGGTAGACGATTCTGCCCTCTTCCTTCCCCATGACCCCGGCCTTCTTCTCCCCTATCACCCATAGCTCAATCAGTGAGCAGTGTTAGGTTTCGGGGCCACTCTCTGGTCAAACCCCCATCAAGTGTCTTTCATTGTTTCAAAAGAGGAAAAAAAAACACCCCCTTCCTGTCTTCATGTGACTGTTGAGATGGACGTTCTCACAGCTCCGCTGCTCAACCAGCCTGTGTTAAAGTTTCTGACCCACAGCCCTCTCTCTCTTTCTCTTTCTCTTTCTCTTTCTCCCTCTCTCTCTCTCTTCCTCCCTCTCTCTCCTTCACTCAATCTCCCTCTCTGCTCCCTTTCTCCTTCTCTCTCCATGGGGGCCTCTGACATTCCGCCATGAATGAAGCAAGAAGGATGAGGGCAAAAAAGCAAGACGGATCGGGAAGAAACGAGTGATGGCAAGGAAGGAGAGAGGGAGGGCGGGAGGGAGGGAGGGCGGGAAGGAGGGAGGGAGAAAAAGATGGGGGGATGTTTGGATTTATGAGAACGGGAGAGAACAAGGCAGACATGCTCGGGGCTATGAGGGTAGACTGCACCTGGGCCACCTTTAGACATGTTGCGCTTCACGAGTCTTCACGACTGAGAGGAGTTTAGAAAAGAGAAGAGATTCAATGTGTCAGTGTGTGTGTGTGTGTGTGTGTGTGTGTGTGTGTGTGTGTTGTGTGTGTGTTCTTTTCAGGATCATCATCGTGGAGGCGGATGGTGGAATTAAAACAAGTTGGTCAGCACACAAAACAAATACTACAGAGAACACACTGTGGAACACACACACACACTCACACACACACACACACACACACACACACACACACACACACACACACACTCACACACACACACACACACACACATACACACACCACAAGCTATGGGACCAAACAAACATAAACTTACTAAGAGCACCTGATTTGGTTGGTTGAGATGGAAAGAAATCACTGCATTTTAATTACCAACATATATATATATATACACAATTGGGAAGACAATAGCAGCACAATGCACCTGGTGCAAGGTCCAAAAAGTAATCCCCAAACAAATTGCCAATTAAGTGGTTAATTAACTGTGTTTAGCCTGCCTGCAATTATAGGCCTGGGCAGATCCAGACCAGCTAAATCCTTAGCCCTTGGGTGTGTTCTGTGAAGAGCAAGTGTGTGTCTGTATGTGTGTGTGTGTGTGTGTGTGTGTGTGAGAGAGAGAGAGAGAGAGACAGGCAGAGAAAGAAAGAAAGGGAGAGAGAAAGGGAGAGAGAGAAGGGGGATACAAGGTGACCTTACTTGTTTAGTTTAACTCCAGGTGGTTTCCGCTCATGCTGTCAGCACCAGCAATGTTACACCTTTTTTTTTTTACATTACACATTCCTTAACTGTTGAGAGAAAAAAACGAAACTAATGAACAATTCTACAGAACAAATCCTTCACTGTGTCATATCAATCTACTGGATTGCCACGTAGCGACTGGGTTTGTGGTATGTGTCGTAGTCACATTCTGTCTATTGCCAGATTCCTTCACATGACATGAGTAAAACAACTGATATTGTTTACAAGAGATCCTCGCTATCGCCTCTGCAGTTACACTTCCATACACTTTAAAATTCTTCTACTCAAAGCCAGACAGTGAGACAGTTCAATCCACTGATAAATAGCTAGACAGTGAGACAGTTCAATCCGCTGATAAATAGGCACATGTACGTTCAAGTGCAGGCAAGTCCCCCTCTCTATATCGAGCGCAAAACCAGGGTCCCCCAATGGAGTGGGCTGCTATTGTTAGTCCTTTTGTTTCTGAAGGGCCACTAAATCCATCAGTCTCCAAAGCAGTTCTGCCACCCTCTGAGAGGGCCGTGATTAACCCTTTGGCCTTGGGATACCCATGCTGGGCTGTGGTTTGTCTTCCCACTGTCTCCCCGACATCTAAGCGTCAGGAGGGGGTTGGGGTGAGGGGTCAATTCAATAGGAGTTCAGTCACTGTGTCAACAGCTGAGGCGTGGGCGTCTTTTGAACTGAAGTAGAATTGACTCGAATGTAAACAGGCTTATTTGTCCTTGGAGTTCTCTCATTGTTTGTTTTTTCGGTTCTTGACACCTTTTCCTTCTGCAATTTAACACCACGAACGAGTCAGATCATAGTTCCAAGACCTTACCATACCGACCAAGCACAAGTCTTTCACTCTACCAGTGAAACAAAAAAATACAAAAGACATCAAGAAAGTTGTTGAACCATTAATCATTCCCACACTTCATTTGTCCACATAGCCCTCTGAGTGGAAACAGCTTGTGATAATAAATGACTGGCACACGAGGGTCATTTATTCAGGCTCTCCGTTGCCAGCGTTAGCTTCAGGGCTCATCCACAGTCAAATAAGCCAGGGGTCTGAACTAGGAGGATATATTTCATTGCAGTAACAGGGTCTGAAGCCTTTTACTATATATTCAGATGAACCAGGGGTAGCACAGAGCCTGTTGTTCTATTTTTCTTCTCTCTTCTTTTCTTTCAAATTCTTTACCCTTCTCTTTTATCTTTCTATCTTTTCTGTTCTTTTCTTCCCTTTTCTGGGGTTGCCACTAGTGGACCTTCATCCCCGTACAAGCACATGAAGAACAAGCATATCAATGCTGAATTTAGTTTGCTGACAGTTGACCTCCATCCATCTCCATTCAACATCTATGGTCAGACAGCTCCTCTCTCTGCTCTGGCTTCCTCGTCTCCTCTTTCTCTCTCTCTTTCTCTCTCTCTTTCTCTCTCTTTCTCTCTCTCTCTCTCTCTCTCTCTCTCTCTCTCCCTCTCTCTCCCTCTCTCGGTTGCTGATGGGAGGAGAGTGGTTGAGATAAGGGCCATGTGGCGAATACCAGGCAGACTGATGGAGATGAAGCACCGCCACTCCAGACCTCGTGAACCTTGACCCCTCAAGCATGGACACTACAGGTCCACCACCACAACTCAGCATGTTTAACCTGTTTTTGGCAGTTAGGAAGGCCTCACAGAAATCCACTGCCTCTCTACAAGTACATCTGAAAACACACACATATATGCACACACACACACACACACACACACATGCACACATATATGCACACACACACGCACGCACGCACACGCACGCACGCACACACACACACACACACAC
This sequence comes from Clupea harengus, assembly GCF_900700415.2. Taxonomy (NCBI): domain Eukaryota; kingdom Metazoa; phylum Chordata; class Actinopteri; order Clupeiformes; family Clupeidae; genus Clupea; species Clupea harengus. The sequence goes on along the minus strand of NC_045167.1, from coordinate 11,471,916 downwards.
ACACACACACACACACACACACACACACACACACATTCACACACACATGCACACTCAGATTGGGTTGTTCTGCACCATTCTTATAGACATCTGCCAGATAACCCATAATATTGATACTACAAATAAGATCCATTAGGCAAATGAAATGAGACTATGGTGTTTTTCCTACATTGTGCATATGTGAATGTACTGATGTTTATGTGATTGTAGAACGTTAAAATTATGTTTTTGTTTGTGTAAAAAAAGTTTAAAAAAGTAAACAATTTCTGAAACCTGTCACATAAACAGTAAGACTCCCCCACACCAAATCAGCAAAACTATAAGACTATTCTCAGCCTTTGACTCAGTTTTCAATTTCATAAAACACTTTTTGCGAAACATTACATAGGTAGTTCACTTTCTATTGATCAGACTTTGAACACTTGTTTGCCTTTTAAAGGCACTGCCCTTCAAAAAGCAAGCACATATACCAGTTCCAAAGGAGGATATTGGCTGTGATGTTGAAGTGGTGCTGTGATAAGACCCAAAGAGAAGGCTGGGTACAGTCACACAGTCCCTTTTTATGTATCATGTAAAAAGGGTCCATTTCTTTATTTAAATACTTCTTACACAGCCTACTATAACATAGTGTGTATGATGTGTTTCCATACTAAAATGCTGTATTGTTAGTACATTGTACTGTAAAACATATTTTACTGTTACTGTTACAACCCTCTGCACCATAAACGGTCTAGCATTAATGTGTTGAATAATTATATTTCTGTTTGCTGTAATGAACTTTTTTAGTAAACAATTTTGTCTTTTGTACATCCTAGCACTGAAAAAGCAAAGGGTGCACTGTCAATGTGTAATGCTTTGGTGTTTTCAAAAGCCGCGAAACATGCCTGTGTGGCCTGTGTCATGCTAGCACGAAGAAAAAAATCAATTGACTTCAATGCATCTTATGCCAACAAATCCACCTCTTTTGGTCAATCTCACCGATTCTCATGTCAAGTGAGTCTTGAAAGTTGTGAACTCTGTGAAAGTGCTATGTTTGTGTGTTTATATATTTAGTATATTGTAACCAGTTTTGTCAGATTAATCTATGAGGTGCACTGCTACACTGTAACTGCAAAAGTCTTTAGCTCTAAAGTTTAGCCTAACAAAGACAGGAGTGTTGGTGATTGAAAAAGCTTAACCTTATGAATAGTTGTGTTTACCATTTAACGCAAAAGTTTTATTTTGAAAAAAGGATTATTGAGTTTAGAATGCAATGTTTCTTTTTTGCAGGAGATTTGTCGTGTTTTGTATTTTGCGTGTGAAGTTTTGTGAATTGGGTGTAGAGCTTTGAAAAGGGACCTAGCTTCAGAAAACATGTGCAAGCAGTTGTTGCAAAACTGTAAATGTTCAGTGAATTTTGAGGGTGAAAACCAAAAATCGAAATTGTTTAGACGGAATGATTTAGCCGGTACGATTTAAGACTGAGCAGTATAAATCCCATGTCTGCAGTGCAGATGTGTTTTCTCACAATGAAAACATCAGACAAACACACAGTCCTCCAGACCATACCATTGGCATGAGTAAACATGGCAACTGAGCTGTTTTCAGCTTTGAAAGGAATAACATAATGCAGTGAACGTGCGTGAGGGAGGTGGCAAAGGCCATATTACGGCAACAGGGATTTTGCGAGAGTTAGTTTGTGTGTGGATTTGTGCGTATGTCTGTGTTTGTGTGTGTGTGTGTGTGAGAGAGAGAGAGACAGGTGGTGTGAATGCATGTGTTTGTGCTTATGAGTGTGTGTGTGTGTGTGTGTGAGAGAGAGAGAGAGAGAGAGAGACAGAGAGAGAAAGTGTGTGTGTGTGTGTGTGTGTGTGTGTGTGTGTGGGTGAGTGAGAGAGAGAGAGAGAGTGTGTGTGTGTTTTTTTATGTGCTCACGGGTGTTGGCAGGGATCTTACGGCCAAACACACATGAAAGTAAGTGGAGTAATCAGACACCTTACTAGTGCTCTTGAACTCAAACAGCACCAACATCACACAACCAGGGAAGGAATGGGCTTTTAGTGGGGGGCAATAGGGGTATCTATGGGGGGGGGGGGGGGGTCACCTGGTTTGGGCACAGTCAAAATTCCCTTCTTCCGAACACAACAGCCTCCTACAGACTGACTCAGACCCTGGGTGCCTTTGGGTCTCTGTAGTAGCTCACAGGCTAGGCACAGTGCGAAGGTGAAAGGATATTGTGGCGTTGGACACTGTTGCTTGCTTAAGATCTAAGGCCACCAAATGACCACTGATACTGGAGAGGGGGTCTGCATGTAGATTTGCAGTAATAAGCTGTTAGCTCAAGTACTTCCAGCTTTAAATAATGACCATCCTATTCTTTGACTATTATATATGGTAATGATGATTATTTTGTATGGTAAGCAGCAACATTTGAGCAATCATTTCTCTAATGACTGTACTACAGATTTGACATTCTTTAATAAAACAAACTTTGACTTTGACATTTTAGAATTCTACAAAATATCACAATCAGCCTCGACATTTGACAGCATCTCTCATTATGTGAGGTGCATGTATCATGCTGTGAAACATTTACAACTATGCATACTTCACATTGCATGCACCTTGAAAGATAAAAATGAGCTGTCTTGGGTGTAGCATGTAGTGGGGATTAAATGATACATTTCTCTGCATCTCTGCCTTTTTGTCCACACAAGCGTCTTGTTTGCACTTATGTGTGTCTCGGCGGTGCATGCGTTAAGACAGTGTTTAGTAGCGCCAGGGGTGTGGCACCAAATTCTGTGCCCTGTGAAAAGTATGATCCTCTTCTGGAGTGATCGAAGGCCTCCCTGTTTTTAAGGCACTGATGGTATGAAGTTCCATTTCGCCACATATTCCGACACCCCTTGATGGAGTCATATGTCATTTGATTTTACATTGCCATCACATGTTTTTTTCTACTGACTGCACTTAGGTCTACACACACACACACACACACACACACACACACACACACACACTCACTCACTCACACAGAAAGACAGACAGACAGAGAAATAGATGGTGTCAATATGTTTCACAATACATTTATTTGCCCAAATTGCAACAACCCTGAGCAAAGTCAATTGCCACCTTCACTTACTTCAGATATAAATATATATATATATTAGTACAGCCCATCCACGAGAAATTGTCGACTGTGACGAGAGGTTTATGGCAGGTATGCAGGAACTGGCTGCCTGCTGCTGACAGCGGAGGCGCATTCATTGCCCCTACATGCACATGTTCCAGCCTGAACTGTTGTGGAAACACTGAGCCGCGCAGGCGGCTAATATTTATTGTTGGGTTTTGTGTTACAGTGCAGACTTACGACTTCACCGGACGCCTCTGCATCGGCTCTGGCCGTGCCCTAGTCAGCGAAAGAGCGGGGAATCCCAGCGTTCCCTATGCGGCCACTACTTTTTAGAAAAGATTTGCTAAGATCAGGTGGCTTTTCAGCACTGCATCGATGATTGATCGGTCTGATTCTTTGAAGCCCTGCCGTTTTTCTTCCTTCTTTGAAAAGCTTTATTCTCCACTGCCAAAAAAAACAAAGAGTACAGTTGAGACCCTGGAGACATCATCCGAGATGTACGTTTTTTCTCTCTCTCGGCAGCCCACCCAGAAGAGCGTTGCCTTCGATATTTAATAAAGTACACAGTTCTCTTCTTCGTAGGTTTATCGGATCAGTGCCAAGTTACATATACCATCCCGAAGACATCCCGCTTCCAACCCCCCGCACTCACAGACACGCACATCCCCTCCCTCACCAATCCTAATTAGTGTGATCCAATTGGAAATCAGAGCGAAGAGTTAAACAGAAATGTTCCAATGTGCAGTTAATTTAGACAGCCATCACACTCTTTTTCATAACAAAGATTTTCTAATGTTTTCCAGACGGCCTGGAAAGAGCCAGGGCCTGCAACGGCTCCATCAGCACGTTAGATAATGTCTTGGCAGCGCGGCGTGGATTTCTGAAACATAAATAAAATTATTAAAGAGCCATGGTGGCGCTGGGCCTAGCGGGACCCACGGCGCCGCCTGCTGGATCAGCACACATACTATAAAAAAGGACACGTATAATTTTTGTCGCTCCTTAAGAAAAGAAACAAAGAGAGCTAAAGCACAAGAAACAAATAATCCAGAGGAAAATTGTGCGTGTGTGTGTGCGTGAGTGTGGAGGGGGTGGGGGTTGGGGGGTGAGGGGCAGAGGCAATATGGGCTACATCAATCCTGTCCTGAATTACTGTCATTATTGTAATGACTTTGTAATGTTTGCTTTCCGGGGGCCAATAATTGTTACCAAACCTGGTGTTCAAAGTGCAGGTGGACAAACAGCTCCAGCAGAGAGGCAAAACCAAGGGGGGGAAATGGGAGCACCACTTTCGATGATAGCGGGGTTGGGGCTTCATTAGCGGTCCTGGTCCTGGGGCTTTCTCTGATCGTATCCACTCTGGGGGGAATAGGACGGGAGGGAGGGCTCTGTTCTTCTACTCCCCCCTTCAAACAAAACTCTCAGGGAAGATATCTCCCTCCACAGGCCCCTGTGTGGTTCACTGGGGCCTTTCTGGACTATAAATCTGTTGCTGTGCAGAGACGTCCAATAATCCCTACTCACACACACACACACACACAGAGAGAAGGAGAGAGAGAGAAGGAAAGAGAGAGAGAGAGAGAGAGAGAGAGATAGAGAGAGAGAGAGAGAGAGAGAGATAACTCCAGCAAAGCAAAGCCGCAAAGATGAGTGGGTGGGGGATACTATCTCAGCACAGACATTATCATATATTACAGACACACCATTTCCACTTGTTTTAAAGAGTAAAGACACTTACTTAGAGAGTAAAGATAGGTAAATCTCCTCTTAGCTCCTCTAATGATTTTACTGAAAGTGCTGAGCTACTGTACTACACCGAGGTACAGAGATGTGACACTGACAGACAGACAGAAAGAAAGATAGAGATAGATAAAAAGATAGATAGATCACTTTTTACTAGATTACTTGATGAAAACCAGTACAAGAACACTATAGAAATACATTTTCCACGTGCTGTGAGTTTGTTTGGATGGGAGGCTCTGCTTTAAATCTGTATGTAAAAGCCATGTTTGGTGATGTGACATTTTGTACACTGCTGCAACCTTGCATGACGTTGCGGTACGCAACTCCACCAGCCAGTGACCCGCATTAAACCCTACGCTCCATAAAGTCCAGATGACTGCACCACCCATACCTCCACCTCCACCTCCCCACATGTTTGCTGAAAGAAAGCATGTGTTGGAGTTCCAGGCTCTCACAGAAACGGTGGAGGTAACCTACGTCAGCTCCACGTCTCACAGTTCAAAGTGTAATTTGTAACATGTAAGTAATACTATAAAGAGATGATACGAAAACGTCCCAAGTCTTTGTGACGACCTCTTGATTGCAGGGCACTATTGTCGAGCGGATTCCTGTGCTCTCAACAAAGCATTTCTGTCTTTCTTTCCTTTCCTGTTCTCCTTTCTTTGATTCTGTCTTTCCTTCCTTCCATCTGTTTTTTTTTCTTTCAGACCCCAGATGGTCTTTTGGAGTCCCGCTCTTCAAAGTCAGTTCAGACAGGCTCGCATCAAAAGGACAGATTCCATGGCTTTCAAAGTGTTGTAATTACCAGACGGCAAACACATATGCTGGCCATATTGCATGTGTCATTGCACAGTGCACGTTTTTAATCAATCTACCACAGGAACATTGATTCTTTGACACCCTCAAAAAGCCGCTTAGACAGAATAGGGAACAAAAAAAGAAGTTTGACATTAAACTGTTTATTATGTGCAATGGCTCCTCAAAGTGAAAGAAACTTGTTTTCCGTACGAGAGGGAGAAATCCTCCCTGCCGTAAAGGAGAGTAATTTTAGAGCATAAAAAAATATTTTATCCCATTTAAGTATGGGACTTTAAACCATGTCTACAAAAATTCAGAATTTAACCAGATCTAAATGCTTTCATAAAATGTCCCCTTCATAGATTCGGGCATGACATCTTTTGGCGTCACAGATATTTATTTTAGTTTTTCTCAACAGCATAAGAATACTGCTCTTGATGGAGGGTCCTCCATGTCTGTTACTCATTTGTTTTGGCACATGCTCAGAGGTAGTAAAAAAACAATTCAGACTCAGGGCTTCAGCGAGCCAAACTGCATAACACACAACATGAACAACCCGGATAAGGACGGGATGGTGGGGGTGAGAGGGAAAGGGTGGAGGGAGAGAGAGAGAGAGAGTGAGAGAAAGAAAGAGAAAGAGAGGGGGCTGCCTGGAAAGAGGGAGAGAAAGAGGGAAAGCAAGGGAGGGAGAGTTTGAGGGAGAGTAGGAAGGAGGGAGAGGATGAGGGTGAGAGAAAGAGAGAGAGAGAGAGATAGGGAAATCAAGGGGGGGTGGGAGAGAAGGGGGGAGAAAGGATGAGGGTGAGAGCGAGAGAGAGAGAGAGAGAGAGAGAGAGAGAGGGGGAAGGAGGAAAGAAGATGAAGGGGATAGGATACGACAAAAAAGGAGAGAGAGAGAGAAAGAGAGAGAAGCGTGTAAGGGGGGAGGGAGGGGGAAAAAAAAGTAATGGGAAGGGGTGAAATAGAATGGCATGGAGAAGAAAGAGAGAGAAAGGGAGGAGGGGGGAGAAAGAAAGAAATAGAGAGAGCAAGGAAGGAGAGAGAGGAAGGGAGTGGGGGGATAATTCCTGGTGAAAAAGTCACAACCCAGCGTTTGACCACATGTGGCCTGTACGTGCTTCTCCCTCCCTGGGCCTGCGCCTGGGCCTGCGTCTGTCTCTGATGGAGCGCTGCTTTGAAACCGTTTCCATGCACTCGCCAGGCAAACTTGCAAACATCTGCATTTTCCATTAGAAGTGGTTTCTGACTGCTGTGTGTGTTTTTTTCAGAGGTAGGGTTGGAGAAGAGAGGAGGGGTGAAGTGCAGTGGAGTGTGTGTGTGTGTGTGTGTGTGTGTGTGTGTGTGTGTGTGTGTGTGTGTGTGTGTGTGGGGGGGGGTTGTGAATAGTAGTTTGACGGGGAAGAACCAGACAGAGAGAGAGAGAGAGAGAGAGAGAGAAAAAAACCTTGAGGCAGTCACTCAGCTGTGTTAGGTCTACTCTGACAAATATATATATATGAAGACAAAACAATATATATGAAGATAGAGGTAAAAATATGAATTAATTTAGAACTAAGCTGTTCTGTAATTTTCGTGACCAGCATCTCGGCTTTGCTTAGACGGTCAGATTGTCCTGTAATCAGTTACATGTTAACTTAAAAGTCCATTGTTTCCAAGAAGAGGGAAAGCCTAATCAATGGACGACTAAGCACTTCAACAAATATTTGATCAAGCTCTGATTGTTTTTAGTCTCCGTAGTCTATGAAATCAAAGAGCGTAACTTTTTTAAGTCTAGCCATACGTTGGGTTAGTTCTGCACGAAGAGCTTGTGCACATGAGAGCTTCTTAAAGTGATGTAAACAGTAACCAGTGGCCTCTTGGCCAAGTAGGGCCCGGAGAAAATTGTGTTTTGGGTTTTTTCCTGTTAGCAGAAATATAAAACTTAATTTGGTTTCCTTCATCTCCACAGCAGGCTTCCCCCAACATCCCCCCACTTGATTGTTCGCACCGAAGGACGTTTCCCCCCCCCCCTTCTCCCTCCCTCTTCCACAAACCAATAACCTTGTTGAACAAGTGGGAGACTGCGTGGTGCCGCAGCCAACAGCCCCAACCAAATTCCCACAATCCAGTCTGCTAATCTTGAGCCGCTCTAATTGGGTAATCAAGTCGACTCGCCTCCAGAGTGCACATGAGGTGTGATGACCTTTCTGGAAAAACGGCACGGGTTTTCCCCCCCAACTCCCTCATGCCTGCCTGGGACAAAGGCACAGCTTTCTCAGCTCTGTCCCAAAATGCTTAGATCAGGCATTATTTTAAAACTTAAAGGTCCACTTTGTGGCCAAAAAACAAAAAGGCACCATCTTAACACTAATTCAAACTATTGTGTTTTTGAGAGGTACTGCACATGTTGCTACCATTGCTAGAGTATTTAAAGACTTTGTGGTCAGATTGACAATTCAAAACCTAACAAGTTACTTCGACAGTGATCCCTGGGACTTTCACCAATGGTGATGCTACTGGCTGCAGTCGAATACAAACTGAATGGTCAGAACTTCTTTCTCCTTCTGGTAATGTCACCATCTAGTGGTGAAGTGCTCAAGCGCCTGTCATTTTTTACATACAACGACAAAAAAAGACATGATCAAATTCACAAAGAATTACTGACACTGTAAACCACTGTTTTTTTCCTCATGCCTCCTCAATGACTTCATTACCATATTTAAACTCACAATCAAGTGTTCTTTTAACATACCATAGAGTTGAATTTAGACTATTGACTGCACAATTCGAATTTTTATGTTGACTTTATCTTTTTTAACTGTGTATCAATCAGCACTCAGCATAATGTATCCCATGAAGCAGGCATTTCTAGAAGCACTATTAGTCCTGACCATGGAGCTCATTGACTCTTTTGTGACATTGAAACCATTTATTCTGGATAAAAACATTGCGATTTTGCCCCTCTGTTATTTTTCTTCACTGTGTATATGAAGTAGTTGTCTGCATAGAAGCCATGAATTTGGCACTTCCCGAGACATAGTGCAGCTGGGGCTGTTGTCCTCTTCTGACTGCCCTTCCCCGGGCGCCGAGCAGCTAATCCCCACCCTCGCGTAGCATAGGTTAAGCCTCAGCTCCTCTCCTCCGTTTCTCCATGAAGAGAGCGAGAGCACAGTGGCGTGACAGAGTCCAGACACCAGAGGCCCTCCACAGTCTCCACGAGGATTCCACTGGGACCAGAGGTCACTCTTTCAACTGCCATGAAAGACAGCTGATGGATTTCTGATCAAAATGTAGCCATGCCTAAGTCATGTGTGCCGGGGCGGAAGAGGAACTTCCTCAGTACTTTTTAATGTCACTGTCATACTTGGCAGAAATATTACACACAGCACAAGTAACATCTAACGTTTGTTTACTCTGAAAACGCTCAAACCACATAACTATCTTCAACCCTCTGTTCTCTCAAAATGAATTTAGACAGGCTGGGTAACAGACTAGATCTCCCTAATGAATTATCCTTTCTACTTTTAAGATAATTGCTGTGCCAGTTGTTAGTCAAGTGCTTAGTTTCATTCGAGGGCACTTGTGTCATAGCTTATATTAGCGTGCTTTTCATCTCTTTGAACAGATGAGTGGAGTACTTGTGAACCTTCTGTAGGGACCACTACAAATAACTTTAATGCTGATTCTTCAGAATCAAAATATTTCTTACCTACATAGATTTTCCATCAAAACGTCCTTTTGCATTGCTCAGTGTATACCATCTTTAGGTTTGTATAAGAACTTTTCATTTGAAACAACAGCACGGGTGCCAATTGAATAGGCACATAACTGTCTGGACTGCTAACAGTGAGCAAGGCCAGGAGCGCCTATGTATCAATGCTGCCATCTAGTGGTCAATATTGGAGCCTTTCAAGGAACAAAAATGCCAGACAAATCAACTGCTGGTAAATCTGATTGAACAATTTAGTCATCGAATTCCACTGAGGTTGAGTTTTATTAATTTAAGCTATTTAGAAGCTAACTGACCTGATCCCTGGACAACTCAATACATGGTCTTCACTTGACATAAACATCTTCAATGGTGAGTTGCACAATCATATTTTAATAAACACTCCATTGAAAAAGAAGCCCCACATTAATGCATTTTATTTCAACATGAGTTGAAGCTATAAAATTGTCTCTATTAACAGTACATTTATTTTCAGTCAAGAATGTGGTTAGAGAGAGAGAGACAAAAAGGAGAGTGAGAGACAGGCCCACATGGTCACCGGTATCCGGTCTAATGATGGACCGATTTGTTCTCAGGTCAGTCTTATGCCAGCACATGGCCTTTAAAACATGACCCCTGCCCATTTCAACTTTGAAATTAATTCATTCCACATTACAGAGGTGAGTTATTTCATTGTCTGCAGTTGTTTACCATTACAGCTTTAGGACCAGCGAGAACACTTCAGCTTCATGGAAAAAAGTCCCTTTTTTCATTAAACAACAAAAAAACTCGAAATGTACTGCGCATTTAAAATGTTCACTTTCATTGCCAACTGACTTTAAGTGGAAAAATTACTCCAGTGATTCTTTCCATTGAAGAGGATGCTATGCAGTGCCTCATCAATATAGCTTTAGACAGTAAGCACTCTCCTTGGAGGGAGGTAGCAGTAGATGACATGATGCAACTTATGCACCCTACAAAAGCACCAAATGGAATAGAGATCGTCAGTCCACCGCTATAGGCTTCACAGTGTAAGTTATAAGTTGGCGTAATACCGATCCCGGCTCTCGTAATGCCGATTGGCGAACTTGGCATCTTTCTTGCTGTGCGGGATGCGTTCGAAGGGGGCGTGGTCGTTGAAGCAGCTGACAAAGACCTCGTCCACTACTTTCTCCGCCTCCTCGCGACTCACCTTCCGCACAGCCAGGATGGAGCGCAGGGCCCGTCCACGAACACATTCCTAGGGGACAGGGAGACACGTCAGCGGTTACAGCTAACAAGGTGTCCCGATGTAGGAAAATATCATCAGGAGCCAAGGGAAAGTCATTAATGCAGAGTGCGAAGTAAAGTTTTTTCCAATATTTTCAAATCAGAACAGCAGACGCTAATTCATTTACTATACATTACTTACAAGGGCTCAATTTACTTCGCAATCTTAAATGCGTTCATTGCATTTGCAATTTCCAACTAATTTCTAATTCTAGTCCATTATCCTATACTGATCGGACAATGTTGCTTCATGTGAAAAGGATTTCATAAATGACAACACACAAACAAATTGATGGTATAGGTAAGGGGTCATCCTTGCTAGACTAGTAATGGTTTTCACTTATTTGGCAGGATGCAGTGGTTTTCAAAAGCAATATATAAGCCAGTGACTTTGACATAACGTGCAAACTAACATTATTTCACGATAGATTAGATACTTGCCTCTGCCCTCAATTTACCAGCTCATACTGGTTAAATAAAACACACACACATACACACACAGCCAGTGTTTCCACTGACACATTCATGTTAGCTTGTAAAATGTTACCTGGTGGTGCTGTTTGAGGCCAAAGTTGAACCTGGACAGTTCGTTGCTGAAAGAGCAATCTCCACTAAGATTAGCTGCCCGAATCTGAGAAGGGCAACAACAACAGTCTTTATCAGGCCCTGTCACATCATGTATCACCCTGCATCGTCATATGCTTCTATATTATGGCATTAAGGTCTTCTTAAAAGAATATACAGATATACTTTTGGATCGTCCACCACGCCATACAATTCCCTACACTTCAACCATATCATGACATACAAAACAGTTAGTGTAGCCAAGTGAACAAAACAGTCATATTGTTTCTCTTAGGAAGCGCGGAGTAAAGACGACTTAGTTGCGAGGTGTCTAACATAATTAACACTTTGTATTTGTGGCCATAAAAAAGCCACGTGAAAATTGGAACATAAACTTGTGACATAAAACTCAACAAAAAGAAGTCACAACTCACTTGACGAAGTTAAACCCAAAGTCAAAGAAAAATGTTCACCTCTGAGCAAGCTAGGTGTTTGAAATTATTGAACCAGTCAACATGTGCTCGGCAGTGGTCAAAGGCATGAATGAGCTCGTGGGTCACCACTCTGTTCATGTGGGCCTGCTGGTGAATGTTGTTCTGGCACAATACTATCTAGAGAGAGAAAGATTTTATTATGTTTGTCAGCACCAACACATATATGCCCCTGTGCTGTCAAGTCAATCACAGCGGTGACATTCTTCATTGCAATTCAAGAACTTTTCATTCGTCTGATTCTAAAGTATTAGCCATGCTTTTACCTGCGACGAGGTTGCGTCAAAACCTCCGCTGACAGCACCATCGCAGTCTTCACAGGAAAAATGTCGGTCTTTAAACACCTGGCTGATTGGAGAAAAACGTATTTGCCAGTGATGCACAACATCTAGAATGGATATTAATTGAAAACAGAGCAAGGTATACGTACCACCCTGAATTTTTCATTGCTCCCAGTAGAAGTTTAGCGTATGGACCTGTTAGAAAAAGTGGCGTTCAATTCACCTTGTTATCAACCAATAACATTAGCTAAAACAGTTCCACTAGCTAACATTGTGGTTAGCTTTACAGCTTTTATAAATCAGGCCAAATTCAAATGAGCACAGTATTTTTTTTATATCTATTCCGGAACATTCTCTAAGCAGTGCTGTACATGCTACTGTAGTACAGTACGACTGACAGGCGTGGAACCTGCAGAAACATCAAAACTAGCAAACTAACTAGCTAGCTGAGATAGCTTCACATACTTGTTTCCAAGGCGAGATGGAGCATGACCTGACACTTATGGTTAAAAGTGAACAAGGTCGCTCCTATCGAGTCTTTTTTGTATTTGGGAGCATTTCTCTCGGGGAATAAATTGTAGCCATAGTCATCCTCTTGTTGTTTACTTTGATCCATTTATATTGTCCAGCTAGATAGCTGCGCTACATTAGTCAGACAGCAAGCTAGCAGTAGGTCATTCTGTGTTTTTTAAACCACGTGGGTACCACTACGTCAGAGGTTAAAGGCAAAGTTTCCTTTCTTAACCCTTTGTTGAAAACTACGCCTTCTCCTTTGTGTACATTGGTTTAGCTTTCGACCTCTAAAATGCTCTGTGAGATGCGAGCATTATTAATAGGCCAGGCAAAGTAACCCATTTTGGAGCCAAAAATAGAATTAATTGTAAACAAAAAATGTTCAGCATAGATTATTTCTATGAGGTGTCCAGAACTCCTAGTTGAGGAAATATGCTTAATTCTCATCAATCTGAGATGTGTGCTAATAATGCATGGCAAAAATACACCTCAAAAACGTATTTTTTCCTTTACTCCTATCAAAATAAAACTTTACACAATGAAAATACCCATGAAAAGTTTTAAATTTTTGTATTACAAGTTTCTTTGAAAATTAATTTGAATATGCAAATGAGCTATGCACTAATCGAATATGCCCCAAATAGGCTTATTTTTTTCCTTTACTCCTACCACAATAAAACTTTACATAGTAAAAGTATACATGAAAAGTAACCTTTTTTGTATTAGAAGTTTCTCTTGAAATGAATTTGAATATGCACATGAGCGTCACACTTATTGAATATGTCCTAATTGCATAGGCAGAAACACCATACTCCTGGCAGGTACTACCAAGCCAGGCAGTTTTCAGGTTAGAGGCCAGTCTAAAAGCAGCATTACCATCTCCCATTGGCAGTAGGATGATTGGATGAAGATTGGGCCGACGTATTTGTGTTTCTGCCTATGGACATGTTCAATAAGTGTGGAGCTCATGTGCATATTCAAATCAATTTCAAAAGAAACTTGTAATACAACATTTTTTACTTTTCATGGGTACTTTCATTGTGTAAAGTTTCATTTTGATAGGAGTAAAGGAACAAATTACATTTTTGAAGTGTATTTTTGCCATGCATTATTAGCACACATCTCAGATTGATCTCAGATTGATCTAAGTTAATTAAGACTACGTGTTAACTCTAAGTTTATTCAAACTAAGTAGTAAACGTTCTATGTTTGAGCCCTATGGTTTCATTCTCTTAACAAAACAAAGCCATAGGGTTTACCACTTACTTCGATTTAACTTAGTTAGTTTTGTCACTAAACCAAGTTGGAATACCCCAGAGATGAACACCTTCACTCTGGCTTTAAACTTTTAAGACCATTTTAAACCACTCAGTGCTAAAATGTTGAAATTACCACTTTAAAGGGTGGTGTGGCATGATTTTCTTGTGTGTTTGATTTTTTGCTCAGAATGAGTGAGGGTGGAGACCCATTTGTTTCCAGAGCAGAGGATTTCTTCTTCCAACACCAATGTTACAAAAGTAAGGTCACAGATTTAATTTATTTTGCTGAATAAATGTTGTTCAGACGTTGGCCTGTGTCCTCGTGTGGTTGTTATGTGGAGGGAGCGAATAATTGTGAGAAAATCATAAGGCACACAAGAGATTATGGGGGCAACGAAACTACTTGTATAAGTACATAAGTTATAAAATGCTCTGGATTCTAACAGGTGTGTTGATTCTGTAGTAGACTATTGGATTTAGAGCCCAATTTTAGAATACATTTGCATTATGTGTTGTATGGCGAGATGGTAATGTATGCGCTGAATGAGTTTAAACACGAGTTAACCAGCAGATGGCGATAGCCTCCTAAATACCTTTCAGGTAGGTCCACTTGAACATTTTTGCTTTTAAGGCCAAGCTTTGTTCAGTTTCACAGAAGACTTAAACTAAATCAAAGTGTTAGCGTTTATGCCCATTAAATACATAAATGAACGAGCATTTAAAATATGTATGTCACATCAGTTGAATATAAAGGAGATATGCACAACTAAATGTATGTTTAACTTTAAATCCATTTGTCCCCCCTTCATAATCCCACCACTTGCCTGTTGCTGCATCAGGTCAAAGGGTAAACTGCACAGGAGTTGAGGTGGCTGCCATTGGAGGACAGTGAAGACAGTTGGAAACAGATAAGGGAGCTTAAAGAAAGTTGTAGTATTACAAACAGTAAATATTACACAATGAAAAAAGCAGTGACCGCTGGCCAGATTGCAGATTGGTTCGCTATCGGAACACAGTCTGCCAAACAAAATGCTGAAAAGGAAATGAGAGAATCAGGCACAGAAGCTAATGCTAGGTAACGGTAATTTTGATTACGCATTAGATCATGTTAGTTAGCCTTACCTCAAAATATCAGTAATAACACACTCCGCATACTATGGCACGTCAAACCAACACTCAAACTTAAATTAAGATCAAATAAGAATTAGGAAGGTTTTGAAATCCATATGTTAAAAAAAATGATAAACCTGTTGACCTTGTAACAATTATGTTCATCTGGTTTTGAAACATCGACCACGTGCTAATTTCAACCAACCTGTGATAAATTGTTTGTTACCGAGTTTACGTTATCTTGCTATTAAAAGTTAATAATTTTAAAGTTAATAATGCGGTTTTAATAATGGTATCTAAATAAGTGTGGGCGAATTGATGTCTTCTGAACTATGGTTGTGTCAGTAAGTGAACACAGGTGTGCAATCTGGATGGATGCATTATGTGAGCTATCGCTAGCTACTAACGTTAAAAGTATGATAGGGTAACGTTGGCTATCGGAAGAAATTCGAAGCTAATTATTGCAATATGTGCCCAGTGCCTGGTAGGCATGAAACACTGAATTTACAAGGTGTCAAATAATGATATGGGACTCTTTTAGCGTTTACAATGAGTAATGAAAGTGTTGCTAAACCTGGTAATGGTAACTTTGACATGTGTGTGCAGCCCTGGTGACCATGAAGAGAGAAATTATTCGGAGTGCTTCGATGGAGTGAGGAGACTAAGATTTGACAGTAAGTTAACAGCATAACATGCACTGGTGCAGATTTTATTTTTTCAAAAGAGAATGGATATTTTACTTGACATACTTTACTCTCCTCCTGGCAAGCACAAGTTCTTACTACACACACATACATGCACAGCAGTAACTATTCAGACATTTTTGCAGCTTGAACTGCGGTGGATGATTTATCTCTGGGGATTAGTATTGCACCTGAACCAAGGCTACGTGCAGCCCGCGATCTTCTAATCCCCTATTTCTCCATCATGGCCTTTGCACAGATTAATAGACTACACTTCAGTAACCTCAGACCCTCCTTCCTCCTCACATAGGGATGCTCTGCGTCTCTCAGCATTGGGTCCCTGTTTAAACACAGCACAGTGCGAATGCATAGGAGAGCAACGGTCATGCTAATTAAAGATGCATTCCACGATTCGGTTTTGCAAAAGGTTGTTGGGGTTTGTGCTCAACAGCCAATAAAATGACAGCCTTCCCTTACATGCTCCCAAAGCACCGTTTTGATTGGCAATATCTGTTTATTGCTGGGTACGAATCATTATGTCGGTTTCCCATTTCTAGGGCCAGGAGGGTATTCTGAGAACATGGTTTAGTGACAAACCTGGCTAAATTAACTCAGAGTAAGTGGTACACCTTCTAATAGAAGAGTCCCATGACTTCATTATCCTTCCTGTGTGATGCTCTATGCCAGGGGTTTTCAACCAGTTGTCCGCGCCCCCCCTGGTGGTTCGTGAAGGCATTGCGGGGGTCCCTGACTATGCATTCAACAATGTAGTTTCACTGTGGGAATCACTTTTCTTTTTTAGCAAGCAATCCTCAGATGCTTCTTAGTCAGAATAGTGGTCCCTGGGTCACAATCAGTTGAAAACACCTGCTCTATGCCATGGACACGCTCAGCTGTGTCAGTGTGACTCGGGGGGAAAGGGGTTAATAACCTGTTTGCTGAGATTGGAAATATCTGCCAATCTGGGACTGAAGTCCCATTATGACACTGGTTAAATATGAAGAGCAACCAGAGAGCCAATGAATTCTAAGAAAGATATCGTATGGAGATTTCCAGTAAGAGGGGAATTTTGGCTTGAGGTGATAACCAATCTGGTTAAGGGGGTTGGAGTTATGTGACCGATGTAACCAATTATAATGAAGATGTTAAAGGAAATGTATAATCAATGTATGTGTGTCATTCTCTTTTGGGGTATAAAAGATGATGTAGGGCTATTCAATTATATCACTGCTTCTTACCATTGTACCGGTAAGGCTTTGATCTAGTGTGTGCAAAGCTGTAATAATAATAATAATGTGTGATTCAACTTCAAGAAAACTCTTGAAAAAGTTGGAAATGGCCATAAAACACAGCTTTGTTGAAGGCTAGCCTTTCGTCTTTTTAATGCCTATAGGTTCATCTGAGCCCCCGCCTGTCCTGACCAGCGTTGAGTATCCTTCCCTACCAATCACCAAGGACAGACATGAGGTATATACGTAAAAATAAAACTGTTTGGAGACGCAATTAAACTTGGTGGCGAGTACTCTCTCTCTCTCTGTCTGTGTGTGTGTGTGTGTGTGTGTGTGTGTGTTTGTTCCCTAGCTTTGTCTTAAAGAGAATAACTCGATGGTGATTGATACGTTTTCCAGAGCTTCTGTGTTGTATAGAGAATAACTTTGTGTAGATTGTTGTTTATGTGTATCCCTGCCTGCACCTCTAGTAGTGTATAACTCGTTGGTGACTGTCAGTGTGTGTGTATGTCCCAGCCTTGTCTCCTAAAGAGAATAACTCCGTTGTGACGTGTGTGTGTGTGTGTGTGTTCCACAGCTTGTGTCTCTAATAGAGAATAACTCAGTGGTGATAATCCGCGGGGCCACGGGTAGTGGGAAGACCACCCAGCTGCCTCAGTTTGTCCTGGACTACTACAATGAGAGGCATGTGCCCTGCAACCTGGTTGTCACTCAGCCCCGCAAGATTGGCGCCTCCAGCATTGCTCGCTGGGTTGCACGCCAGCGCAAGTGTGCTCTGGGTAGTCTGGTGGGCTATCAGGTATGACACAGTCTGCAGTTTTTGAGGTTGTCTTATTCTTACAGATGTCCAACAGTCCTGTCACTTTCCTGTCTGTGTTCTTACAAGTATTTGTAAGTTCGTAAGCTTGTAATTTGATTTATTTTATTTGTGTGTTAACAATGTAGGAAAATACGGCCCTGAAACACGTAGACATTAGCAAGACCAGCTAATGTTGCTTACAGCAACTTATTAGCAACTTGAAGGTTTTGGCATTGTTTGGAAAAGACGGGTGGGGGCTGAGGATAGAATAATAATTTAGCCCCTATAAATCTGAAAAAAAAAAAAACTCAGAGCATTACTGAGACGTGTATGTATGTGTGTGTGTGTGTGTGTGAGAAGGTGGGCCTGGAGAAAATGGCGTCAGAGCACACCAGGCTGATTTACATGACCACTGGAGTCCTCCTGCAGAAGCTGGTGGGGGCCAAGAGCCTGACGGAGTACTCCCATATTTTCATAGATGAGGTATTGTGGAAAAAAACTTTCGGGCAACACTGTTTCAGTGAAACACGTGAATAACACACGTGAACAATATCTGATATGCATCCTTCAATCTGCCTATTTTTGTCATCTCATGCTCCATCCCATGGTGTCAATTATGTGTCATCAGCTATGTATGTGGCGCATGTCTGCCTAAAGGAAGTCCCTATAGTGCTGAGTATATATTCCTTGTGTTGCTTATTAGAAGGAATTGGTGTCCACACCAAAATGTATGTTACGTTCAGAAGAACTCAGGGACAGAAAGGAAGAGTGAATCTTTCCAAACTTACACACAGTAAAAATAAAACTAAACACATTCATTTATGAACCACCATACACACTTAAAAGTCAAGCTACACTCTTACACACATATTTGTTTGTATTAGTAAGGTGGTTGCCAGCTCATTCATAAACAGAAGTGAATGGACATTGATTCATTATAAGGACTACACATCTAGATTGACTTCTAAAATGACAGTCAAAAATGAGACATTTGTTTACATCAATGAATGTCTACAAGTTTGTAAAAAGTATATTAAATATTAATATTATATTCAATTGTATATTGTGTGTGATGTTCACTTAGAAATCGCATGCTATACTGCATCAGCATAACATTATAGCACTCTGTCAATGTGGATTATGCCACAATAAAGCGCTAAAGTTAGTCCATACAGAAAACAAATATTAAAATGTAGCATGTACCTCAAAATAAATGAGGAATATCTAGTATCAATCTAATACTGTCTGGATAAAATCTATCGAAATTAAGTCTATCACAGAGTACACATTTTGTCCTGCGACAGGTTCACGAACGAACAGAGGAATTGGACTTCTTGCTGTTAGTCATCAGGAAATTGTTGTTCTCCAATTCCCGCCATGTGCGGGTAAGTCCAACAAACACTCTCATGTGCACACTCACACACACACACACACACACACACACACCTCCACTGTCACCCCTTCCCCTCCTGTCCTCTACATTCCAGTACATCTGCCTCCAAAAGCAGTCAGAATTCTGTCTACACAGAAGCTGGTTTAAAGCTTTTGGATTGTGGCTGGTCTGGTGCAGAATTGTTAGTTGCTGGTCTCTCCTCTCTGCCACAGGTTATTCTGATGTCTGCCACCATTAACTGCAAGGAGTTTGCGGAGTATTTTGGCACCCCCTTGCTCAGCCAGCTGAACCCCGCCTATGTGTTTGAGGTGGAGGGGGCGCCCTACGCCATTGAGCAATTCTACCTGGACAACCTGCGCGGGCTCATCCCCTTCTCGGTGAAGCTCATGATACCACCTTTACACACACACACGCATACAGACAGAATCACGCATACACAACACTTTAATTTTCTGTGTGAACATTTTTTTGTTCTCTTTTCTAAACATCCATATTATCACATACGAAGTGGTTAACATTAGAATAAATAAATAGTCTGTTTCAAAACATTTGACAATGAGGAATACTTTTATTGCCATGCCTGTGTAAGTATTTTTGAAGACCATGTGTGCATGTCTGTGTTTGTGTGCGCGCCAGGCGGTGCCCATGCACTGGGATGAGCCCGGCATTAGTGTGCAGATGTACAGTGTAGCCATCAGCCTGATCGAGAGCTTCGACACCATGGAGGAAAAGGACCAAAGGTCAGGAGGTCACAGGGATTCGTGCTCAAAGAGGCTTGTTCTAGCCACTGTATTTGTCTTAACTCTTTCTGTAACATTTATGGTAATGTTTATTCATACTACTGGGAAAGAAATGTAACAACAATGAAGAAAGATTGTGTCTGAGTATAAATTAACATTTAGCTGAAACTTAAGTGCTCAGGTTGTGTCTGTGTAGTCTAGTTTTGAAGCAGACATGCGTGAATATGTGAGTTTCAAGTGTGAAATTGTGTGTGTGTGTGTGTGTGTCCCAGTCGTAAAGAAGAGACAAAGGGGTTTGTGCAGCTGCCAGAGAGGGGCAGTGTTTTGGTTTTCCTGCCTGGCCTTGCTGAGATCCAGTACATGCAGGACGCTCTGTCCAAACTTGGACGCAAGAGGTGCGTGCATTGTGTGTGTTTGTTTGTGTGTGTGTGTGTGTGTGTGTGTGTGTGCAAGCTCAAGCAGGTAAATAAATGAAACAGGAATAAAGAAAATGGAAGAGTTGGAGAGATTCACCTGTCCTTGCATAGTCAGCATAGAGTTGTATAGACAAGACACAAGGACACAGTAACATTTCAATGGGGCAGGAGTCAAAGGCAGTAAATGTAGTGAGCTCCAAAATGGTTGTGTTCATATGACCTTGTCTTTGCAACAGTGTCGTTTGCATTGAGTATGAGAACAGAAGGGCAGAAGAGAGAGATAAGAAACAGTTGAAAACTGTATGAAACAGTTCTATCTGTTTGTGAGTGTTGCGAGTTTCTGTTCTGATGTTACAAGAGGTTGGAGCGTGTGTGTGTGTGTGTGTGTGTGTGCGCGCGCGCAAGTTCAAAGTACTTTATTGTCATTGTCACAAAAACAAAGAGGCAGCACCAGAGAGCTAAAAAAAACTTAAGTTGCTGTGCACACTGACTGCCACAGCTAAATAATAATAAATAATATCACACATAATATATGTGTGTGTTTGTTTTGTGTAGGTTGCAGGTCTACCCACTCCACTCCACAGTGACTTTAGAAGAGCAGAATGAGGTTTTCTTGGTTCCTGTGCCTGGATACAGGAAGGTAATTGTGGGCAGATGGGAAGATAAAAAAAATCACAATTTAAAAAAAATAAACTACATGTGAAGATATCTAGGTCATCTGCGATCCTTTCTAAGCTGTTGTCCTTTTTTTGACGTGTGTGTGTGTGTGTGTGTGTGTTTCAGATCATCCTCTCCACTAACATTGCTGAGAGCTCAGTCACTGTTCCAGATGTGAAGTATGGTAAGTGACACTGAGAAGAGACTCTGCTCAGTCATTCTGTCGGCACAGCTCATCACTTTTGTGTGTTCTTGCTAACTGTGTAAGAATGTTGGCAATTTTCTAATTTTTATATTGTTTTGTTTTTTAATAAAACTGTGTGTTTCTGGCAAGATTGGAGGTCATACAAATTGTATGCTGCAGGGCAATGAGTGAATAGTTCAGATCAGGCTGGCTCTGTCACACAAAGGGCCTTATGTTTGACAGCGAAAAACAGCTGGTGGATTTTGGATGTAGGTGTGGCGACGTACTCTTCTCTGACAGGGAACATTTGAATGCACCAATCACAAACCATCCCTGCCCAAGTCTGATTTATGTATCTGCCAAAAAATATAATTTTTCAGTTCTCTTTATTGGAGGAGTGGCGCATTATGCCTACATATTTCTGTATTAGCAAGGAAGCAGGAGCAAACATGTGTTATGGGTTAATGCAATTAATGTATATACATCGCAGCTACAACATATCCTGGCAGGCTTTTCAAAAATAATAACATGTTTGTCTAAAAGGTTAAACTCCTTGAAACGGTAGTCAGATTTGTCCGACTTGAATTAAATGATCAGTCAGGAGTAAACGCATGTCATCCATGATGTAATTTCTTGTCATTTCTATTCACATATTGTAGTCTGATTGCACTAATCAGACTCATCTTGTCATCACTATGAGTTCTGATCTTTTCTTGGAAAAGTTTGCGTGCGAAGATGATTTAAAAGGGTCCCTTCCAAGGGGCGAGGTTGTCACTTCTCATTGTGTAGGTGACACCAATGTGCAGATTGGTAATAAAGGAAGCTCTTCTGATACTTTGCATTTTGAGATGTGGTTTCCACTTACCCAACCATCCCTGAATTTCTTTTTAAGACCACTGTATGTCATCAGAAACTAAAACCAAGTGCACTGTCCTTTTGTGGATTACAGTATTAATTATAGTGTTTGTGTAATTGACAGTAATTGATTTCTGTCTGGCGCGGCACCTGGTTTGTGACAGAGACACAAATTACCGCTCTCTCCGCCTCACCTGGTCCTCCAAGACAAACTGCAACCAGCGCAGAGGTGTGTGTTCAACCTTCCACTCTTCAAATCACAGATTTTCACACTGTCTGGCTCCATGTATTACTGTTGTGATTTAGTTTGTTTCATATTGGCTAAAAGATAGTTAAAAGTACTGCATTCACTTGGGACGTGGGAAATGAGTCTGTGATTTTGAAAGGGCTATACTCACCTTGATCAGCCAAATTTCAGTAACTAAGCTTTGCTGGTACAATCAGTAATTCATCAGCACCGGGTTGCACCAGTTCAAGTGAAGTTCCATCTTTGCGGAGTTCAGACATAAATAGGCACCACATAAATGTAATGAGTTGCACCATACAAATAGTTTCAGCGTAACACAAAGTAATAAATTACATTTGTAATTCTCCTAATCCTTAGGTGTAAGGTCCATTGTAAATAACATTCTTACAATCAGTAGGAAGATGCTATTTAACAGGATGTATAGCGAGTTTTAACGTTCGGGTTTAAGACACTTTACACCCAAACTCGTGTTCAACTGGTGCAACTAACTGGTGCAGATCTGAATGAATGAAGAATATTTTGTTTGATGTTTCAGGGCGAGCTGGACGTGTCTCCAAGGGTTACTGTTACCGTCTGGTCACTAAGGACTTCTGGGAAAGGGAGATCCCAGACTTTGTGATTCCCGAGATGCAGGTTATTATTATATTTCTGCCATTTTTGTGCGTGTATGTATGTGGTATACAGTACAGTACAGTTCACTTAACCTCTCTGAAAAAACACACCTGTTTAGACTAAACAAGCAAACTTTGTGTGTGTGTGTGCGTGTGTATGTCCATGTCTAGCGTGCCCCTCTGGACAGCATCTTGCTGAAAGTGAAGCTGCTGGACATGGGTGACCCTCGGACTCTCCTCTCCACAGCTCTCTCCCCTCCCAACCTCAGCGACATCGAGAGGACCGTGCTGAAGCTCAAAGCGGTCTGTGTCCTGCTCCTAATGACAACTGCATATGTAAACATTTATAAAAATAAAAAAAGCTGTAATTTAACCCAGATACATAGATTAATGTATTTTTTTTTTTTTTGCATTTTCTCAAGGATAAAGCATACACAATCTTAAGTGCATGTGTGTGTCTCTGTGTGTAGATGGGTGCCCTGTCCGTGAACAGTCCCAGTCAGAAGCGCTACGACGGGGACATGACGTTTCTGGGGCGTGTTCTTGCACACTTACCTGTGAGCTTGCACCTGGGCAAGATGATCGTTTTGGGGCACGTGTTTGGCGTTCTGGACGACTGCCTGATCATTGGTACGGTTCTTATCTCTCTCTTCTGCCCTTCTGTTCTCATACTCGAACGACACTGTTGCATACATACAAACGACACTGTTGCAAACACAAGGTCATATGAACACAACCATTTTGGAGCTCGCTACATTAACTGCCTTTGACTCCTGCCCCATTGAAATGTTACTGTGTCCTTTTGTCTTGTCCATACAACTCTATGCTGACTATGCAAGGACAGGTGAATCTCTCCAACTCTTCCATTTTCTTTATTCCTTTTTTGTTAGGTGAAAATTCCAAATTCAATATCTCAGGACTCCGGAGTTGTAGATTAGTATATTTATTCAGTAACAATTGCAATTGTGCTCACTCACAGCTGAAGAGTTAGCGCTAGGGGTTAGCGCTGTGTCCACTGACAAGTTTTTCAAGTGCTAAAGCTTTCAAGTGCTTACACAGTTAACCCTCGTAGTTCTAGGTCACGCGCCTCGTTTGACTTTTCAATGTGAACCAGTCACAGTCTACCACCAACAGTCTTATAGTCAAGATACGAGAAGGATCCCCTGGGGCAACCAGGTGATCACCTAAACGTACTCCCTTCTAGAGAGAGAGAGAGAGAGAGAGGCAACTCAGCCTTTTCGCGCAGTCGTTAGTCTCCTTCTTCCGATTCACTCGTCTGGCGATTAGGCAGAGAAGATGGAGAAGACTAATGAATTCGACTTGGTGTATAAGGGGAGGTGGGTACAGTCAGACCGGGGAGAGGACTCAAACCATTAAGAATTCAAAACCAAGGTTTTGTTTTAAAAAAAGCTTCTCGGAGTTTTATTACAATGAGTACAACAGTGTAAGCAACACAACTTCTTTATCACTAAGACAGATGTGCTTCCCGTTCAAGACAGGTATTTAACAAGAGAAACTCCAATTGACAGTGGTTTTCTAAAAGTCCACTTGGCAGTGGTTTTCTAACAGTCTTAACTAAGCTCTATCGTATGATGCTAGAGTCTCCACCAGAGAAGATTCCACCAAAGCCCGAGAGCGAGCCACTTGCGCGCTTCCTTTTTATACTATTTCTTTCCTCCACATATGGTAAGATGTTTTTCTATTGGTGGGTTCAAGTCTTGCTTGTCGGTCATCTTTTGAGTAACGTACATTTCCTCTCCCTAACGTGCATTTCTTCACCCTGCCCAAACTGTTCTTGTTATCTCTGACTTGCACATTTCAAAAGACACTCAGAATAACCCTTAACGTACATTTCTTCACCCCAATGTACACTTCCTCCCCCTGCCCTAACTGTTCCTGTTTTCTCTGCCTTGCACATTTCACATGACACATGGCACATTTTTAGCACAGCCGTTTCCATTCCATCAATGGTTGTTTCTTGATTCTGTTATTTTACTTTTAATCCGTTTTTAGCAAGCATTCATTTTTATTACATTTTTGTTAAACATGGTTTGGTTTTGTTGGTAATCCCTCGACCTGGGGTGATCTAGGGTTGGTTCTTCTCCTGGCGGGTCCATTTCTTTGTGGCTCATTCAACACAGCACAAGGATGAAAGTGAAGCAATTTCAACATCGCACAGGGTTTATATACTTAAGATTTACCAAATTCTGACACCATAAATGTTTCTAATGTCAGCAAGAATAGCCACGCTCGACTAAAAGTGCTTTTGTGTCATCCAAGCTGCACTTTCTAAAATGCAAAGATGTCAGTTTTACACAGGGTCAGACAGGCACAGTTTGACCCTTCTTATCACCTCTGACCTCACCCAAACATATGCAGAAGGTCCCTCTCCTTACGCATATAAATCTTATGCAGACTACATGGTGTCAGCACCTAATAATCTAAGTTACACACACACAGAAAAGCCATGTTCCCGCTTACATTAGCACATGATTCACGAAAGGTAATTATTAATACAAGGCACTTGACTTAATACATTCTTAAGTCATGAACAGTGTTTTAAAATAAATTATATCACTTTTCTTTTAGTTTTGGTTGTTGTCTCCTTTTAATGTTAATGTGTGTCCCTGATTTGACCCTTTTTCTGAAGGTAATTTTCACTACCACAAGACTTGGAGACTCAATCAGGCACTGGTCAAACAGAAAACAAGGATTTATTACTAGATCAGAGAAGTCTGAGCCTTAACTATCTTAATGTTTAACTATCTTATAGGGCTGGACGATTAATTGCATTTGCGATTTAATCGCGATATGATAGAACGCGATTTTCTAACCACAACGTTCGCCATAAAAAACGTGATCTTAAAAAAAGATGGTAAATTTTGCACACAGTGTTTAAAAAGTGCATGCCTTGTGTTTATTCTTACAATGACTTTGTTTAAATTACTTAAATGCACAGTGGCAAAGCCACCGATTTGTTGTTCTTGAATCTGTAATGAGCAGTTAAATAAAAATTTAAATTGTGGGGAAATAATATTTGACACTAAATGTGTCTAATATTGTGTTGGTCATATTGAAATCATTCATTACGATTTGTTGGGAAAAAAATTAGGATTAAAAAAAAAAAAATCGCATATTAAATCGCAATCGCAATATTGGGGGAAAAATCGCAATTAGATTATTTCCCCAAATCGTTCAGCCCTACTATCTTACTGTGAGAAGGTGACATTTTCTTCCCCTTCTCACTGTCTCATGAGGAGTTTGGCCCTGGTGTGGGGTGGACTCCCCCGCCACAATGGTTCAATCCGGGCTCCCCCACCATAGTGGCTGGACCCGGGAGACCAAATTGCTTCAACTGAACTCAGCTGGCTGCCCCTATTTAAAGGGCGCCTCATGTTCATGGAGGGAGACTTTTCTGGAGATGGCCATGAGAGAACTTTGCAGAGAGCTTTTGAACAGAAAGCATTGAGAAGGCATTTGTGAGCAACCCTTACCTGTTGTGAGGTGGAGGGGAAGCTGTGTCTAGCTGTGTGGACACCTTGTGCCTGATTATGTGTGCTCTGCTAAACTGTGCCTAGAAGTAATAATTGTGCTCAGGTAGAATCTGTGACTATAGTTAACATATGCGTAGTGAATTGTGCCTAGTGTGAGTCTGCGTAGTGAATTGTGTCTCATTTAAGTCTGCGTAGTGAATTGTGTCTCATTTAAGTCTGCGTAGTGAATTTGTGTCTCATTTAAGTCTGCGTAGTGAATGATACATAATTTAGGTCGGCATAGTGAATTGTGCCTAGTTTAAGTCTACGTAGTGAATTGTGCCTAATTAAGTCTGCGTTGTTAATTGTGCATAGCTGGATTCTGCTAAGTGAATTGTGCCTAGTTAAATGTAGCACTGTGAGTGCATTTTGTCTCCGTGATTGATGTTTGTTTATTTTGTGTGCAATGGTTTGGGGTTGATGTACAGAATTCCCCCGGTGAATAAAAGAGAAATATATTTTTATATGAAAGCCACCATCTCCTGCACCCTTCTTCCCGACTACACCACCCAGTCCAGTCGCGACCTCCCAAAACAACGTGAGGTGACCCCCGGTCCCTCACACTTACCATTATTTAATGTACCCAGTCAAACACTCTAAACTTGCGTGTGCCGTCAATATAGCCAATCACACTTGCGCAACACTATGTGACAAAGTCAGCGACAGTAGAATTTTCTCTTGGTAGCAGACACTTCCAGGCGATGGTTAAAAGTGTTGACCAAGACGTCATTTCTGTCTGCGACGGTTTCAAAAGTGTCGCCAACAAGTATAAATCAAGCTTTAGACTCTAAGCAGCTGCCAGACCCCAAACAGAGGACCCATTCCTACCAGAATTAACACAGCTCACACATGTACTAATATAATTTATTCTGAGAGAGATGATAAAATGTTGATTCTGAACAGTTGCACTTGATAACATGCTATTTATCTTCAGCCCCCCCCCCCCCCCCACTCCCTCCTTCCCTGCCTTGCTCACAGTTGCCAACTATTTGAGCAACAGTTGCAACTACAATGTGTGCCATTACTTTGAAATGCTGCCTGAACACATGCTAGCCTATGCGACTAATGACTGCATTGAAATAAAGCCATTGACACTCCGCCTCTCTGTGCCTTTTCCTCTTCCCAGCTGCTTGTGTTTCTATAAAGAGCTTCTTTAATGCACCTCATCTACAGCCCCTGGCCGGGTACCGGTGAGTCTCTCACTCTTACAATAAAACACATTTTAAAAAAGCATCATCAAGGGAGAAGGATATTAACAACAAGAAACATGAATATATGGGCTATCCCTCTGTTTCTCTCTCGCTCTCACTCACTCTTTGTCTCTCTCTCTAATTCATCAACACAAAACGGTCTCATGTCGTAAGACTGATTAATACTGTGTCTATTGTTCGCTCTTCTGGGTTTATCTGTCTGTGTAGAGTAATTCAACATCTGATGCATTCATTGTTTTTAGGCTTACTCTGAAATGGGCCTAAGCCTGATTGGGACACTTGTGTGGTTCACCCAACAACAATAATTTACCTAATTTCTGCTATAAGTGATCTGGTGATTTAGATTGTGTTATGAAATCTCCCACAGGAGCAAGCTAATGTTTGCAAATGCTGTTCCCAGTGACTATATTGCCTGCCTCAATGCCTTCAAGGTAAGTGCTGTGTGTGCCCCCCAAACATGCAATTGTTAAAAGCATTCTACTAGGTCTACAGCCGTCATGTAATTATAAAGATACAATGTTCCATAGTACTTCTCTGTATTATCTATTTGTGCCTAAACGACAAAACATTGCACTGTTAAATTATTTATGTTTTTAATCTTTTTGGTAAGTCTGATCACATCCTTCTACCACAGCTACATGCTCCCCATTTTATGGCCCCTGTGTGTGTGTGTGTGTGTGTGTGTGTGTGTGTGTGTGTGTGTGCCCTTCATTTCACATGACTGCACAGATATTTCACCCTACAGTGATGTTTATGATGTTTAAGTGCTATGCGCCTTTTTGTTTTGAAGACATGGCATTCTCTTAAAACAAAGGGCGAGTTCCGGCATGCCAAGGTAAGCGTGCAAACAGTGGTACACAGCTGAAATTAGTTACATTTATGTTACAATGTTATTGCTCTTTACAAATATGTTTGTTGACTCTCAAATGTCATTATTTCTAAGGCATTGAAATGATGATTTTTCTCATTATATATTTATAGTTATATGGGCCTTCTTCAAGTATGTATTGTTGCAGTCTCCTTTCAAATGACATATTTGTATCTTGATATAAGTCTTACAAAATAGTTTTCATTTGTGTGAGAAAGCAGAAAAGGGGAACTTACGATTTTGTAAGACTCAACTCAAGATACAATTATAGATATATACAGTGACCATCTAGAAAGAACCAACTAATTTGCAGAAGCCTCACTAAAAAATGGGAACTTGGCTGCAGATGTTGCTTCATGGGGTGATCTTATGATTGTCTTATGAAAGTTCTGCTTATGTAAGGAACCACTTTCCAGACCAATGACTGAACTGGGAGTGGGCAAAGGTTTTGTGTTTTCGTCTTTGTGCTCTTTGCTGAAATATATTGTTTTATTATCCTACATCTGGTATAACAATTAATCCTGTGGAATTTGGTGTTTACACTGATAAGGATCACACAGTCACACAGACAAATGGAGGAGTTTGTCACCTCCAGAGGGGGTGTGCAGCACACAGAGACCAGAATTC
Organism: Clupea harengus; assembly: GCF_900700415.2. Lineage (NCBI taxonomy): Eukaryota > Metazoa > Chordata > Actinopteri > Clupeiformes > Clupeidae > Clupea > Clupea harengus. The sequence continues at coordinate 11,443,035 of NC_045167.1, read as the reverse complement.
CCATGTTTCTAAAATCTAAAAAAAAAAAAAAAAATTTTTCAGCTGCAGGACTGAGACCACTGTGCCACTCAGACTGAGACTATTCAAATGAACCCAAACATGACAAAACAAATCATCTTATAATGCAATACCACACTAAATTCCATTTCCCTGACCTTAATTTAACCCTTGTGTGGGAAAGCACAGAGAGAGAACCCAGAGACAGGGGGTAGAGATAACAATACAGTTCTGGAATGTTTTTAGAGACCTGATCTATAAACCACAAAAATTGTAAATTGAAGGCCATCTGCTTTTTTCAATCTGAAGATTCTCAGCCTGCAACTTAGCCATACACTCATGACTTTGCATCTCACTATAATCATGTGAATGTTTTGCTTCAGGACATAAAGCTTTGTGATGGTAAAGCTCCGGTAACTTTACTTCATGGCTTTGATCCACCATTTAAGAAAACTAGCATAAGAGCTAAATTTCTTGTAAATCGCAGTCCATGTATGCTGAATAATATATTTTATTTGTATTTAACCAACCATTCTAGGATGAGCTGGATTGGGGGAAGGAGAACTGCATTTCCATCAAAAGAGTCAGAGAGGTACAAACATACCTGTGTCTTGAGGAAGGTCAAACAGATGACCTTTCACAGGGAAGAACATCAAAAATCACATTAATAGCCTTGTATTGGTATTTTAATGGTGAGGGGAGGTTTCCCAAAGCGGCACCCTCCTACTTTTGTGTTATATGTCAAACAACAATAAGCACAACATCTTAGAAAGCAGCCTTATATGGAAAGTAAACAAGGGTAGGTACAACAGCAAAGCAGTCTCATGTGGTCTAGTTATGCAGAAACTGCACCAAGAAACATCCAGTCCAGGTCAGAAAGAAATGGGTTTGGATCCAGATTAAGAGGTCTCGAGTCAGTCTCAGACATTAGGCATATACGCATTTAGTCATCTATGCCTATCTACAAACACACACACACACACACACACACACACACACACACACACACACACACAGCTGAAAACTCACATGGTTTGCTTGGTAACACTTCATAAACCCAGTATCCATGAACACATTCATAAATGTCTAAAAGTATTCATAATGCATCATAGCCGCTGACATATAACTTAATAAATAGACATAACTGTACTCATAACGTGTTATGATGCTCTAGTATAGGTCCTACACAACTATTGTAATGAAAGCTTGTATGGGGTTACCGTTTGGTTTATCTGTGTATGTGGTTTTCAGGCTGCAGAGTTGTTTGAGGACTTGAGGAAGCGTGTGGCCCAGTTTAACATGCACCCCAACTCCAGCCACTCCTCCCTGGACTACACCAACCTGCACATGCAGAAGTTCATCTTACAGGTGTGTGTGTGTGTGTGAGAGAGAGAGAGAGAGAGGGTAAAAAGTAGGGAGGGATGGAGGGGGCAGTGTTCATGTCTGGTTCGACTTTAGGGAATGGTCATTATCAAACCCTAATTGATTTATAATTGTCAGAAATATGACTACAGTATATTAACAACAACAAATATTTTTTTTCTCCAGAAACTGACCCCTGTGATCTGTTGGCTATTTACAGTCCAAAAGTGGGCTAATTTTGTCTTTGTCCCTATGGGTGCAGGAGGACATGCTGGAGAGTAACTGGAGCTTTTGTTTTTGTGTGTGTGTGTGTGCGTGCGCTTGCATATGTGTAAGGTGGTAATTGCCGGAGCCTTCTACCCGGACTACTACCTGCAGGGTGAGATCGATGACGAGCTGGCTGCTAAGGAGCTGTCTGGCTATGACCCCTCCACCACAGTAGTGGTATGTGCACACCAGTTCACACTGCCTTAACTGCAGGGCTACCTCTGAATTTGACACTTACAAACTGTTTAACAGCTAAAGCCTGCCATAATGCTTAGTCCAGACCCTTCAGCCTTCCAGTCGGCGTTCAGATATGCCATGCGTCTGGGCATGACAAAAACGAATTTATGAAAGACTCCTGTCCAAACAACCTTGAGATATTTACACCTGTACCAAACGCATAAACTCTCATAGACTGCCCTAGTATTCCATTCACGCTCACCATCAATATGGTCCATGCTTCCAAAGGAATTATGGTCAAGTGAATAGAAGTTAGACATTGATGTTCACGCAAAAGCAAAGTACTCCAGGCCTGACAACAAATCAAATTATACAACAACAGAGATGACCACAAAACTATCTGATTGGCTGCGGTCAACAAAATTTGGTCCTCATTTGCATAGTACTAAACTCTTCCCAACATTTTTCACTCACTTCGCCCCAATTCGCATGTCTACCTCACAATTGCCTGCCTCCAACAGAAATTAATGGAATACAGAACTTCGCTTTGCTGGCATGTATCAGTACTCTAAAGCCCAATGCAGACGGACTCTAGTTTGTCTGAACCCTGTGAACCCCGTCTCCGGATAGCCCTATCGTGCAGACGGACGCACTGTATCCGCACTCCCTCGAATCGGGGGTCCAAAGTGAGTAACCTCGAAATCCGATTGCTGTTGGTGTTCGTCTGCACGCTATCCGGATACCTAATAGGATTGCCCCACGTGATTGCATCATTAGACCAGCCAGAACAACGGACACAACCCGGCATTATTTAATAACTGAATGGGTTGCCATGGCGCAGTGAGTTTGGCAGCCAGTTATAACAGCTCTCCAGTTTTAAAAACAAAATTCTTCCTATTACCTTGCTCCTTTTCCACGTGAATTTCCCTAATGGGATTAATACAAATGTATCTATCTATCTGTTGTTAGGAAAGGGATGACATTAACAAGCCACACTTTAATCTATCACTGTTTAATCTATTTGCATTAGACCATTTTTCAAAAACCAGTTTTTGAAGTGAAGTGTCAGCAATAGCCTATATGCGCAAATCTGACGTGAAAAGATTTTTTATTATAGACGGAAGTTTCAAAACAGATGAATGTTACGTTGGCTTTAGTCCTGTCAGACAACGATAGCGATAGCTACTAGCTAGCGTTAACGTTACTTCAGAGGTAGCCTACAGTACGTGAAGGACAAAGCCCTCAACAATAGCCTACATTTGTTGTTAGTAATAAAACCATGAAATTGGAAACAATTGTAAACCATGAAACGTCCAGGATCCACAGCACTTGCATTGTGGTCTCTCGTGCTCAAGCTCAGCATCTTCATAAAGCACAGGCATTTAAACAACTCAGACATGTCATGTTGCACATTGCTTTGTTGCACTGTTCTAAACTCTTTATTATCAATAACAAATATAATTATTTTTCGCTTAACCTACAGTCTGCTCTTACCACTGATTTTATAAACCACCATAATGTGTTACTGTGCAGATTAAATGTAGGCTATGCGGCTAAGCTAAACGTTGCTAGTTGGAGCTCATCTACTGTCATATGTTACTTTGATAGCATGCTCCTGTCTTCTTCTCCGTTTTCTTCAGTTGTCTGTAGCACCAAAGCGCCACCAACAGGCGTGGGGGATGTACTACAGCTGAGTCAATCGGATTCCCTGGGTTCATGTGCACGCGATTTAAAAAGTTGATATGTGTGAAAAATGAACCCGGGTTCAGGCAAACTAGGCTTCGTCTGCATGGGGTCTAAGGCACTAAAGAGACGTCAGACACAAGATCCAAGATTCCTGCCAGTCTTAACATAGAGCGCATACATTTAGGAGGACATGCCAGACTCATTTATGTTAAATTGTAAGGGCCCTAGTTTGACTGCAAAAATCGCTGAAACGGCAGTGCATGCACAACTGTTGCACAAAAATGGGCACGCTACAGAGCAAGTGGTGAAGGTGGGCAGAGCTGAATACTGACTGAGCATTTAATTCAAGTCGGACAAATCTGACTACCGTTTCAAGAGGTTTAACCTTTTAGACAAACATTTTATTATTTTTTAAAAGCCTGCCAGGATATGTAGTAGCTGCAATGTATATATATTAATTGCATTAACCCATAACCTAGGTTTGCTCCTGTTTCTTCGCTCATACAAAAATATGTAGGCATAATGCACCTCTCTTCCAATAAAGGGAACATGATATTTTGTGGTAGATGGATACATGGGCAGGGATGGTTTGAGATGGCCACTTCCAAATGTTCCGTCAGAGAAGAATATGTTGTCATGCCTATAACCAAAATCCATGCCTTGGTGAAACATTTAAGTTTCAGGCAACCCGCCAGGGCGGAATAGGCCTCCCAAACTAGGGTCTGATGTCATGTGAACTTGGCAACAGGAGGCACCAACCACTAGATTTATGTGTCTGGAGTTCCCCTAGTGCAGTTAATATTCTCATTTTTTCATTGTTAAAGGGAGAGTTTGGAAAGACCAAACACACACACACACACACACACCCCTATAGAATCTATACATTTCTCTAGGCTTTCTTCTGCCCCCTCTCCCTACACATGCCCCCACACCAAATAAATCACTATGTTTTAGTGCAGTGTGTTTATATTATATTGCACATTAATATGACATGTAGCTATTTCCTTGTACCCCAAGCACCATCCTTGTGTGTGTAGCGGGCGCGGGGGGAACTCACTCCATAAAACTGACGCAGAAGCAAGTTCTTAGTATTGAGTTAGCACCTCAAAGATTTAATGTCCAAAGAAGTCAAAAAGATACAAGCAAATTACGTAACTCTTCTCCAAACACCAAAGCAAGACCGCTCTCGCCCCTCAGGACTCCCTAGCCTAGCCTCTAACCCACTGTGTGCGCCTCTTATCACACCTGGCTTCCTCTTTTTAGTTACGGACCTTTCCTTATTAGGTCATGGTTAACAAAGATGTGTTCGGTTCATCATGTGCTTCTTCACAGCCTGTGTCCCTTTCTGGGCCCCTATATGGTACATTTCCGGTTTTCCCTGCCTGGTGTTTCCTCTTGAAACACAATTCAGCACATTTTCTTACAGACACGTACAAATATTTCAGCATACTTAAACACATACATTGTTTTACAACCTGTAAGCACATTCCACACAGTATATAAGTATATCATCACACAGCATGTATGCATATTTCACTCTTCAAACAGTTATCTGCAAGCATATATGGATATGGGTTTGTCAAACCTGACTCAAGCAAGCATACATTGGTTATATGATTATCAGTATGATTTAAGCCAAACATGCATATGGGTCAATGGTGTCGCTGGCAGGTCCATCTTTCTGCGATTTATTCCACAGTTCTCATTGTGATTAATGAATGAGTAAATATATGCTTTGACAGTGGGAGCGATAGTAACCTCCCTAAGTGGTACTGGGAACGGTATCTTCTTCTACAGGCATACTTGACTCTAACGCAGTGCTCTTCTCTTTGCTAATTCTTCTCCTTTAACGTTGTTATGTTCACCATGCGGCTTTGGTAATGGGTTTCTTTGCTGAATCAAAAGGGAGGACTTAAATAATTTTTTCACTTCAGGCATAACAGGGATATAAGAAGACACTATTTGAGAGCCCACTTACTGTTGTTCCCAAAACGTCCTCTAGGGCAGGGGTTCCCAACCTTTTCGACTCCGAGGCCCAACTTTTCGTATTGGTAACAGGTCGGGGCCAGAAAACAACATAAAACCACACAGAGAACTTAGTTGCAGTAGGCCTAGGCCTATTTGTGCACAGCAAACAAGCAAGGAAATAAAACCAGAATAGACCCAAAAGATAGCATGCACTCAAAACAAGTGATGAAACATGCAAACAAGACCACTCAGCTAGGCCTAATTAAAATAGGTGATGCTTCAGACATGCAAATAGTAGGTTCAAATAGGTCAATATAATGATTCAAATAATTGAAATAATGATTTAAATCCGTGGCTGCAATCTATTATCAACATAAATAGCACCGAGCATTCCTGGGCAGTAGTTCGAGTTGGTAGTTCTCCACAGAAAAGCATGTCCTCTTGTAAAAAAAAAAACAGCACTAATGCAGCTTTACTGACGTCCGTCGACCCGTCTTGTTTTAAAAGGAACGGGCTGCCTTTCATCCTTTCCAGGACCTGGTTCTGTACTTGAGTGCTGGATGTTGCGTCTCCAAATGTCGATTCAGATTTTAAGGTTTGAGCGCCTCATAAGACAGCTTTAAAACACACTCAGCACACTGCGCCTTGGGCTCAACCTCCATTCAGAAAACCAAATCTAATTTAATCAGGGGTGTATTTTCGCTGAATATTAGTAGTTTTCGGCAGTATGACATTACCAGTGCTGTCATTCTTCCGCTTAAGAAACCGCTAATATCGCCACAGACTAAACCTTAACTGAGCGCCTCAACTTGATGATGCTGTAAAGTTTGATAGGATAGGATATTATTTTCATGATCTGTCTGTTATGCCTATTTATATATTTGATATTGTGTTTAAAACATCCAATTTCAATCATAAATTGTATTAATATTAGGGCTGTCAATAGATTAAAACAAATTAACTAATTAATGTAATATTTTGAAATTCATTAATCTTGATTAAAAGTTTGTTTTTCTTCTAAAGACTAAATCTTATAAATTAACGAGTAATCACTTCAGACAGCGTGTATTTTAGACACTGTTGTTTAATGATATTTTTTCCGTGCTCTCTCGCCGTCATACAAGGAATGTAGCCAACTATGTTGATGGGCCGACAGTCACCGGAAACCCAAACTGCTACAGCGTTGGTAACCTTTTCACGGACTGGTCTAGTGATTTTCCTAGAGAAGTCGTGGATTGTGGGTTGGCGACCATCTAACCTGGGACTGCTTTCTGTCGGGTCCTTTGCATTGAGGTGATAACTTAAAGACGAGCTGCTTCTGTGATAGCTAAATTCAGCTTGACAAATGCTACATACAACTTTAGTTTTGTCGATTGTTCCGTCATTTTGCCTCTTAAACAGAAACTTTCCGCCCAACAATCCCTCAGCTCTCTCCATCTTCCACTACCGTCTCGGTCTCTCCTGATTTGACTTCAGGCACGCGGCGGTATCGTGTCATTGGTCAACGCACACCGGAAGTAAACAAAGTTGCGTTAACTGCGTTCAAATATTGTATCGCGTTAATTTCGGCCACAATAATTTCATAGATTGACACGTTAACTGTGACAGCCCTAATTAATATTGTTCCCAACTAAAAATCAGTTCTTCGTGGAAAATTCGTGAGAACAAAAAAAAAACCTGAAACATTTTCGCGGCCCACTGGAAGGTGCTCCGCGGCCCATGGGTTGGGAAACCCTGCTCTAGGGCGTATTCTTCCCGTTCCTGTTGTGTTTTTGAGATGATGTTTTTCCCCTGGTTGCGTCACTCACTGTCTGCACCTAACCACGTGGGAACACAGCCAATGGTAGAGAGATCCTGCCGAGTACAGAACTGTAACCAGTACAATCATATCATAGCCATCCTTTTTACTCAATTACGATAAATGTCTAGCAAGACTAGTTCAAGGAGTTTGTTAGCCTAGTACAGGTGAAAGGCATATGCTGAGGAACAAGAAATTCTTCTCAGTCCTACAGCTAGATTAAACTACTCACTGATATGTTTTGTTGTTGCTTAATAATATGAATAAAAAATGGCATGTTTGTGTAGAATACTGGATTAGTGACAATTATGTGACATCTACAGTACAGTGCTTGTGCCCAGTTGACCCTGTATGACCCCCCGATCTGTCTTAGATTCGCAACATGCCACCGTTTGCTTTTCTCTACTACAAACAAGTCCAGTCCCTGTTCCGTCAGTGTGGCCAGGTCAAGAGCATAGCCTTCGACAGCACCAGGTAACGTGTTATTTCAGTTTAAGTCAACATTTGCAGATACAAAGAATTGTCCTTGATTTCTCATCAAGAGATGAGCGACCTCTTATTAAATATGATCAAATAAGATCCCTTATTTATGGAGTAGCTTTGATTTTACAGAATTACATCATCGTCAATAATTGTTTCAGTGTGTGAAAACGTCACAACAGATGCACATCCTTTCTCAGGGAACTGATGAGAAACAGTTCAAGAACGAGTGAGGGAAATGCTCCAGAGCCTCCAGAGACTTGACCTTGCTCCACGAACATTCCGTTGCTCTAGTACTGAAGTCTACAAAAATGCATGAAATACATGCATAATGCTAACAGTTGCACGTACGCACTTATAACTGTGTGTGTACACGTCTGTGTATGCATGTTCTGTTTGTATGACTGTAACTTTGTGTGTGTGTTGTAGAGCATATGTGGAGTTCTGCCGGTCGGCAGGAGCTGGTGTTCTCCAGGAGGTGTCTTTGGCCCTGCTGCTGGCTCAGAAGAAGCAGGAACTGAAGCTGACCGTCTTCTCCAGTGAGGAGGTGGAGACTCACGCCGGGGAGATGGCCATGATCACACACCTGCGCAACGCACGGTACACACACACACACACACACACACACACACACACACACACACACACACACACACACACTACCCTGCTCTATACCCCCCCCACACACACACACACACACACACACACTACCCTGCTCTATAGCCCCCCCACACACACACACACACACACACACACACACTACCCTGCTCTATACCCCCCCCCCCACACACACACACACACACACACACACACTACCCTGCTCTATACCCCCCCCACACACACACACACACACACACACTACCCTGCTCTATACCCCCCCACACACACACACACACACACACACTACCCTGCTCTATACCCCCCCCCCCCCACATACACACACACACACACACACACACACACACACACACACACACTACCCTGCTCTACACCTCACACCCACACACTACCCTGCTCTATATCCCCCCCCCCACACACACACACACTACCCTGCTCTATACCACACAAACACACCTGCACAATGCACACTACACGACTCGCACTACACACTCATACACTTGAACAATGCCCGGTATAACCACAAACTACACTTAACACACAACACATTGCACTGCTTTACATACAAGCAATACACACACACACACACACACCTGCACAGTGGATGATGCACGCACACACACACGCACGCATGCATGCTAAACAGGTTTGGTTCATTTAACAGTCAAGACTAGAGATGTATTCCTGCAAGAAAATGCAAGTGTGATTACACTTCAGCATCAGAGGACCATGAGAAAAAAAGAGAGAAAAAATAATACTATATACTATCTACTTTTTTGTCACGTGGACGTGATCGCTTCAATCTATACAGTAAACAGTATCTAAACTTGTGAGTCTTAATACTACTACAGTACATGTATGATGAAAATCATTGGCCCTACACAAGCTCTGATTTATTTATAATAATAATAATTATATTTATATGAATTTATAATTATATTTATCAGGTTTATTTCAGCGCACAGCCTGTACAGGGAGCCTCAAATTGTATTTGTTGATATTGTATTACATGTTTCCTTTTAAGTAGCACTGCGCTTGACTAACACAGCGAATGGAAATGGACGCAGACTCAAATTTTCTTTATCCAAATGTTCATGAATGCGCTTAAAATATGCAAATTAGTTGGATGGAAACCCAGCTTTTATCTGAAGAAAAACTGGTTGAATGATTTAAGAATGCAGCTTTGCATTTTTATAGTAATATGAAGGCCAAATAAACACAGCATTTTTATATCACCAAATACATGCCAAAATACACCAGTCAATAAAGTTAGGTGTTGGGTGCATCCTGGGCTGTTGTTTATGATTGCAAGGCTTTTATGGCTTTTAGTTTGTTAGCTCGCTAGGTTTTAGACAGAAGCTGGTACTGCTGCTTTAAATAAACTTGCAATCCAGCTGAAATCATACTGAACTTAATTAACTAATATAAAGACAGGACAGGAAGACACACATTTTATAGTCTCAACAAAAGACAATTACGTTATTAAGACAAGTATTAATACATTAGCACATGCATGTCTGGGATGCGGAGGATTCCTTGACTGTCTCAGGACATGCATCTGAAAGAGAATCGCTAACACAGGACATTCCAGACAGAGCAGGATTCATCTGTCTTTACCAACAAGACGTTAACATTACCTCAATTTCTTTGTGGATATTTGGATTGTAAGAAAAAATTGAGAGAAAAAAATAGCCCATAATACTATCTTCTTTTTTGTCAACAAAAATAAAGAGAGATTTTAATTTTTTCAAACTACATTTTAGTCTCACGTTTTTTTTTTTCATCAACAATATTGCATGTCGTATAGTCGCTGTTAGTGTTTACTGACGTTGCTGCCATCTCATCATTGTCTTGTTTTAGTCATGAAAAAAAAAGATAAAAACATATTTAGTCATTTTTAACTAAATTAACTCCACTATACACAAACCAACCTCTCTCTGTTCTTCAGAGTCAATGTAGACTTACTGAACCACACTGTGTCACCTGTGGATTTCTTGAGCAACATTGATCCAGAGAGGCTTCCCTCCAATCGGGTCTTCATCATCAACATCACTAAGGTCTGTGTGTGTCAGCATCCTGGGTTCGTGTTATAAAAGAAATTGTGGGAATTTGGTGGGGGGGTTACCATCATGTTAGAAGTATGACACTGGCTAAGCAAATATGTTGGGTCTGTCTGCATGTGCAATCTGGGGTGTTTCTTTAACTACATACGATGTGGGGGTGTTATGCCTGTCTGTGTAGGGTCCTGATAACAGTGGACATCGGTCATGTTGTCTTTGCAGCTTAGGCAACTGGCTCTCCATATTCTGGTACCAAAACTGAACCCCAAAAGATGTTGCTGATGATTTTCATACTTCCTGAGCTGAGGTTCCCAGCTAGTCATTGGCCATTGAAATGAATGGGAGTGGTAATCGGTCACTCAGTCCAGGACTTTATAATGGTCAGGTTCTCCATGGTGTAATGGTTCTCCATGGTGTAATGGTTCTCCATGGTGTAATAGTTCTCCATGGTGCAATAGTTCTCCATGGTGCAATAGTTCTCCATGGTGCAATAGTTCTCCATGGTGTAATAGTTCTCCATGGTGTAATGGGTCTCCATGGTGTAATCATTCTCCATGGTTCTGCCCTGCAGGTGATGGAGGTGGGGCACTTCTGGGGCTTCCAGGCGGGCGAGGCGAGCGTGAAAAAGCTGCGACAGCTGACGGCGGACATCAACGCGTGTGAGCTCCAGCCACTCACCTCCTCACTCTACCCCAACCTGCTGTGCCTGGCCCCCTTCAGTGAGGACGGGGAGGTCGATGCTTCGCCACGCTACTACAGGGCCAAGATACTGCACGTCCCCAGCAGCTCTGCGGAAGTGGAGGTACACACACATAGATAGACCCACACACAGCACAGCTACTACGGGGCCAAGATACTGCACGTCCCCGGCAGCTCTGCGGAAGTGGGAGTACACACACATACACACACATAAATGTACTTATGTGTACACACACACTGCTACTACAGGGCCAAGATACAAGATACACATGTGTAGACACATACACACACACACACACACACACACACACAGGCAAAGCTACTACAGGATCAAGACACTGCATGTCCTTGGCCGCTCTGTGGACGTGGAAGTACACACACATATACACACACATAAACATAGATATGTGTTCATACACATCCACACTGCTACTACAGGGCCAAGATACTGCATGTTCCTTGTAGTTCTGTAAAAGTCTATATACACACACAAACAGGCAGAGCTACAGGGCAAAGATACTGCATGATCTTGGCACCTCTGTGGAAGAGAAGATGTACACACACACACACACACACACACACACACACACACACACACACACACGTGTACACACACACACACGCACGCGCACACACACACACACGCACGCGCACACACACACACACACACACACACACACACACACACACACACACACACACACACACACCAGGGCCAAGATACTGCATGTTCTAGGCAGCTCTGTGGAAGTGGAGATGAACACACAAACACACATGTGTACTAACGTACACACAGAGACAAGTGCGTATCACTTACTTGCATGTACACTGTCTCACACAACACCCATACAATGATATTCACACACACACACACACAGATGCACACACACACACACATGCACTTTGGCACTAATAGTGGTGAGATCACAGAGTGTGTACTGGTTCAGTGGAAGTGGTAGCAGGTGTACACAAATGCACTCTGTTCTGGGTTATAAAGGCACACACACACATGCAGCATACCCGTTTTATCCGTGAGACTCACGGATTTTCCACACTTCTCACGGACCTCACTAAATCTCACAGATTTTCACTCCTAGTAGCATAGAATAATAATTGCAGGTCCGTTAGACCTGTCGGTCATGTTATCTTCACTAGTGTGGTGCAGGCACAGAAACTACCGCAAAACCCTGCAGTTTCTTCACAGAGGTGCACACATATGCACCAGACAGGCACACATTTCCTGTCATCATCTGCCACCTAGAAACCCTCTAGAAGTGCCTTAGGTGTCTCTCAACTTAAACATGGTGCACACTTTCAAAATCTCTAGACTTAATTTATGGGCAAAATGTTTTTTGCTTCTGATTCACATCTTTCATATCATTCCGCAAGTAGTCCGGTCATTTAACATAATGGAAAGTCGCTGTAACCTGAAGTCCGCGAGTAATGGCTGAAACCTGAAACTTTGTTCTATTTGCCTGAAGAACAATTTTTTTCTTAGCGGAAATCACGCAACAAAATCATTTAAAAAAAAAAAAAAAAAGGTATTTTGGAGGAATGTCTTCTATTGTTTTGGCAAGTAACCGTATAATAAGCAGGATAATGTGTAGTCCGGCAGTCATTTGGTAAAATACATCCCTTCAGGACGAAACCCGTCGGGATTTATTTTTCGGTATTGACCGCTGGACTACTAAAACTGGATGATGCATCCTTTTAGAGACTGATTGCTTGATTTTGTGTGTAGGTTTTCTTCCTGGACTTTGGGAACACTGCCCGAGTGTCCATCAACAGTTTGAGGGAGATGCCATCAGAGCTTCAAACACTGCCCTTCCAGGTAGATGACTGCTGACCTGTTCTCTGACACCTGTTCCATGTGTCTCACATACACACACACACACACACACACACACACACACACACACACAGTCTGTCTCATACTTATTCTCCATTCATATTTAGTAATGTATGAGACCAATTCAAGCAGCTTTTCTACAAACTTTTATGGCATGTTAACCTGTGGCTCGTTTGGCTCGAGGACACTGTCCAAAACTGAAGTCGCTTGATCATTTAATTATGGTAGTTGATGATGGATCGCTTCTGTGATCACTGTATTTCCTTTTTTCTACTGAAAATCTGCTCATTTCTGTTTTGCTCCCTAATTCATAGTCTTTCCCTCTTCCTCATCCTCTGCATTTTTTTTTCTTTCTGTCTTTTCTCCTACTCTCTTTCTTTCTCTCCCTCCCTCTCTTCCTCTCCGTTCTTCAATTTCTCTCTCTCCCTCTCTCAGGCTCTGGAGTTTCGTTTGGCCTTCCTGGCCCCGTCAGCTCAGTCGATGATCTGCGGTGAGCAGTGGAGCCGGCGGGCGCGGAACCGCTTTGCCACGCTGGTGCACGGCCGTGCGCTGGCTGCCCTGCTCAACTCCGTGCTGCACGGTGTGGTGCGAGTGGACCTGCTGGTGCCCACCGAGATCGCCGACAGCGTCAGCGTCACTGACATCCTCGTGCAGGAGGGCCACGCCCGACGGGCCCCCGAGTGCTTCGAATCAAAAGTAAGTGCCGGCCACATTGCGCAAGTTACCACTGTCCTCTCATAGGGTTTTGTTATTTGTATCATGATTTATGAAGGTCAATTCACACCCAGCCCTCCTGTAGCGAAGGGAGAGAGTAGTCACCCCACCCGGACTTGAACCCGGGTCTACAGGGTGCCAAACCTGCACTCTGACTGAACGTGAATTTTCCACTACATAACATGCTAAACCACTGTTCCCCCAAAGTTAATTTCTATTGCATTGTGTTTCTTAACTGAGCTAACCCGAAATGAAAACAATGTAAAGTATCTGTGAATAAAAGACTTGACTTCAAAATGTTGTTGGATCAGGATAGTATATGGATAGTAAAAAGGCCAGCCCTTACCCAGACACACTGACTATAAGTCTCCGGTTTAGAGTCTAGATACCAGGGAAAGAGGCCCCATAGTTTTGAAATGTATTGTTTCTAGATCTAGATCTAGATCTTTGACCTAGTCTTGCATGTAAGAGTAATGTCATTTGCATTCTTGGTGTGTGTGTGTGTGTGTGTGTGTGTGTGTGTGTGTGTGTGTGTGTGTGTGTGCAGCAAAGTCATGAGGCACTGATGTCCATGTATGAGGACCTGGCCAACGGCACCTTCTTGCAGAACAGTGCCAGCCCGTCCTGGACTGAGCAGAAGCAGAGAGACAAGCTGCACATCAACAAGCTGCTGGACCCCAAAACCAGCCCAGGCAACCCCAAGGGCAAGGTACATTTTTGTCCCAGATGCTTCTCTCTTCACGCAGTGTGAGGGACGATTCACACCAACTGCATGCCTGGAAATTCCCAGTTCAGACTATGTAGAGAGGATGATGTCATGCTTCACTGTATTAAAAGGCTGCTGACAAGATTAGTAAAAGCAAATCCAATGACTAAGCAAAAGCCTCGGCTCAGTCACAGATAAAAGAGCAGTTTCAGTACAATGACCACTCTTCTTGTGCAGGCCCTGATTATTTCTGAACTAGAATATTGCAATACAATTTTAATGTTGTGAGACCACTGTAGATGATTCAGAATGTGGTGGTGCGTTTGGTCTTTGATCATCAAAAGGGGCCACATGTAACTCATCTTCTGGTCACCCTTCACTGGCTCCCTGTAGCTGCTAGAATACAATTTAAAATTCCTCACTCTCAGCCATTGGATCAGCACCAGCTTATTTCAGTGCCATAATTCAGCACTATTCACCCTCTTGACCACTTCGCTCCCCTGATGAGCATCTGCTGTCTTTGCCTTCTCTCAGCAGCAAGAGATCGCAGTCAAGACTCTTTTCGTTTGTGGTGGAATGATCTACCTTGTTACATTTAAAAAGAGTTTAGTTTAAAACACCTTTTCAAACATCATCTGTCTAAATAGTTATTTTGTTTGAGGCATACTTTATAAATATAATAATAATTTCAAACTCAAAATTGTTGTTGTTGATAATAATAATAATTATTATTATTATTATTGAGTGTTTACATTTGAATTATTTTAAAATTATATTTGTTGTGTGTGTTTTCTAATGTTTTGAATGTCGCTTTGGACAAAAGCGTCTGCTAAATACCTTCATCATAACCATAATCATATTCATGATCAGTTGTTGCCAGGTAAATGATACAGTAGTAAGTAGTGGCAAAGAGAATTGTTATTTTCTAAAAGTTCCCTCCCCTAATGTCTGTGCCATTTCTCGTGAGCCATCTCTCACGTACACAGGGAGTCTACTTGCAGTTGCTCTCATCAGAAGCAAACCACAAACATCTCTTCGAGAAGGAGAGAGAAAAAAAGACAGTGAGAAAGAGATTAAAGCAAAAGACCTTTATCAAAAGCAAATTTAACATAATCATTTACTACAAAGTACCTAACTTGAATTCGCATTATTTTGTTGCTAAATTTATTGATTTTTCCATTTCGGAGAACAATTTTTTTTATCATGTTTTGTCTTGAGTCCATGTGACAGGCAAAACAAAGATTAGAATTGTGAATCATTCATAACAAAAATCTAAAAAATATACAGATAAAATATTTTGGGCCATATCGCCCATCCCTAGATTATTTCATTATGTCTACGCAAGGTCTTGAGGGAAAATGCCGACCTTGCCTTGTCCTGGAGTAAATAAGATTTCTTATGCAAGTCTCTTCTGTGCAGTTTACCGTCACTTTTCCATGTAGACAGCAGATTGGCCGAACTACGCCAGACTAGTGCTGAAAATATGAAGCATGTCTAATCCGTGGCTTTTATTTTATTTGTTTTTCATTAGGCCCACAATTTGCATCCAAAATCTAGTGAATCATAGTGAAGGCCACACAACATATCGCAAATATTTAATAAAAAAAATAATAGTGCTCTACAGTCATATTGTGGTTCAGAGTATCTGAGTGATTCTTGGCCCACTGTATCTGTTATCTGTTTATCCCATCCAGTGCCTGGTGCATGGCCCTTACAGCCCCAATAAAGTCAAGTTCTACAGTATGAGCCATACCTCACTCTTCAGGTGAGTGTGTGTGTGTGTGTGTGTACAGTATGAGCCATACTTCACTCTTCAGGTGTGTGTGTACAGTATGAGCCATACTTCACTCTTGAGGTGAGTGTGTGTGTGTGTGTGTGTGTGTACAGTATGAGCCATACTTCACTCTATGAATGAGTGTGTGTGTGTATGTCTAAAAAGTCTTCAAAACGTAAGAAAGCTCTCAAAATCCAGCAAGGTTTAATGCAAAAATGGTTTATTTGCCAGTAAAACATGAACAGCAAAACCAGAGTGCATCCCATGACTGCACTACATTTGTACTCTTTGTTCTCTCACACACCGTGAGGCTCCTCCTTTTCATGTTAGAAAAACTATGGGTCCTTCTTATTGGCTGTACCCATTTTATTTCATGGGGAGGGCCTCTGAATCCGGAAACAATCGTATCATATTTGGGCATATCCTGCACCGGTTTCTGACCCAACGTTGTATTTTGAGAACTGGCCTTGACCAAAGTTTAACCCGGCTGTTAGGCTACCATAGAGGTTACATATTGGATACATATTTACTGTCCTGTAAATGTGTTGCTTGTTTGTGTGTGTCCTCAGGCCTGTTCTCCTGGAGAAGGACAGCATTAATCAGGTGGCAATCAATGATAATCCTCAGTACACCCACAACAGGATGCTGGTGGCAGGATCAGTGTCTGTCAGTGGCTCAGGTGTGAGAGAAGTTGTGTGTGTTAGTCTCCATGCATCTACACTTTGGAGCAGTATGTGTTAAGTCTATGTTGGTCATTAGGTTTATGCCTCCTCTTCAAATACATTATTTAATTCTCTATGCCTGTGTGTGGGTCTGCACTATTTTTGATGTGTGTAAGGAAAAATAATTGGAAACAACGTATGTGAAACATGCTCCGGATTGTGAGCGTGTTTGTGCACATTGACTATCGCCTTTTGCGTGTATGTGTGCATTCATCCATCCTCACAGGTGATTAACTGCATTCATATTTGTGTGTGTGGATTTGTGTGAATTTGTTTTTCTGTGCTTGTGTGTGTGTGTGTGTGTGTGTGTGTGTGTGTGTGTGTGTGTGTGTGTGTGTGTGCGTATGTAGGCTCTGGGATCCAACTGAGGGAGACCACTCTGATGCCTCACATCCTTGGTCTGCCTGCTCTCATCACCATCATCTTCTGCCCTGTCATGGAGCTACGGTGGGTTGCCATAGAAACGCCCCTCACCTTGACTTGTCCGTCATGGACCATGTATAGAGGAAGACGGGAGTGTGGATGAAGAAATTCTAGCTTGATATGCATAGTATAGAAACAGGTGTTCCGTATAAAAAAGAAAAAGATACAGGAAGTCTTTGTATGCATTGTTGTGGAGTAGAAATAAAAAAATACTTTTAGTTTTAGCATTCCATAGTTCCAATAAGGTCATCATTTTGCCATGATTAAAGTGTAAAGGAATAGGATCCACTGTGCAGTAGCATTAAGCCTTTAAAAGGAATGCTATAGATGGAAATTAAACAATTGTGTGTTTATGTTTGTTTGTTTTCTCTTTAGAACTGATGAGGAGCGCAAACACTTCACTGGTGCTCTCTGTGGACTTGGCCCCACCGTCCAGTCTCAGGACGGTCTGCTGCCAGACAACGACATTGAGCTCACCTTTGACGTCAGGATCGACACAGATGATATTTCTGAGGTATCACTCAACTCAACTCCGCTCTCTCTCCCTCTCTCTCTCTCTCACACTCACTTACACACACACTCTCCCTCTCTCTCTTTTTTCAGTTCTCATTTGTCTCTCACACTCATATTCGTTATAAACAGACAGGGTTTATACATTTCCAAAATGACGAGGATTATTTTGTCAACAAAACTATTTGTGCCTGTCATGTAGTAGTAAAGTGATAAAAGTCTGATACCGACCTGTCTCCATGTCCCGAGAGTCATTCTCTCAAACTGTTTGTCTTTTTCAGATAAATAACTTGCGTGCAGCGATTAATCGCTTGGTTTGTGAGGGCCCTAACGGTGTTCTGCACTTGATACCAGAGAAGATCAGCACATTTCAGCAGGATGCTAGAGACCGACTCATAAGGTGGTCCTTCTCTCTCTCTCTCTCTCTCTGTCTCTCTCTGTCTCTCTCTCCGAGTTGACCTGAACAGTATTATATTGGGACATTTACAATTTGGTCAGATTTCTTTAACATGCAGTAAAGATATTGGGACATTTACAATTTGGTCAGATTTCTTTCACATGCAGCTTTTTAACACAAAATTGTGAATCTCTGTACATCTCAAAGCATGTTACTCCTAGCCTTAACATTACTCCAACTTATGTTAAAACAGTTAAGGATGAATAACGAAATAATGAAAAAAATGTAAGGCAGCATTGAGAGCTCTGTCACTTCAGTAAGCACAACATGTTTCAATCGTTCAGTATTCCAGGTTGTCATTTGTAGTCATGTTTTAGGCTTTGTTTTGTTATGTAGTAGTGCATGTAGTTATTTGTAATTAAAAGGTGACTATGTTGTTATTCAACAGGCTCTTCACCAGGTCACCTCCTAGAGAAGACACGGAGCCCATTTACCACCAGAAACCCAAGAAATGGAATCAGGTGCAGTACTATGTGTCTATACACAGGCTATCACCCGAGGGGCTACAGACTCACTGTCTGGGTGTTGCCTCCATATTTAAATACATAGCGTCACCTACATAAATACAGTTCAGCCTTAAAGTCTGCACACCCCTTTCACCTTCTCCACGTTTTATTACGTTACAGACATATTCTACAATAGATTGAGTTCCTTTTTTGTCTCAAAATTCTACACAAAATAGCCCATAATGACAAAGTGAAAACACTTGTCCGGCTTGACTGTAGGTCCCAAGTCACATAATGACACCACACCTCCCTGTATCTCCATAACAGTAAAGTGATTGGGACAGGCAAGACTACTGGTCACGTCCAGGGTCCTAATTAGCTTTTCAAATAAGTTTCACAAGTAGGTTGGAAACAGAAGTGCAAACTGTAGACTGAATACTGATACACGTAGCAGGACTTGTCAGTGTTATAGATGCATTCATACTGATGACATTGCGTGCGTGCGTGCGTGTGTGTGTGTGTGTGTGTGTAGGTGGAAGCCTCTCACCTGATGGACATCTCAAATGAAGGTGAAAAGAACAGTAAAGGCCACCTGTTCCAAATGCACTCCATTACAGTCCTTGGCATGTGAGGGCGCTGAGACTCCCCGTGCCACCGCGGCAATCCAAAGCCACTGGCACACCGTTGTTTGTGTGTTTATGTGTGCGTAAGTGTTTTGTTCGTGACCTGTGTTTTCAAGTTTGAAAAAAAAAAATGAAGGTCCCAACAAAGACATTCAGAACACAAGACTTTTAATTTATGCTTTTAGGCATGAGACATGCCATAGTTGATGTGTGTTTACTTTGAGTTTACAGATTTGGAGCAATAATGGGTCATGGAGCACCAAAGAAGGTCATGTTTTTTTTGCTGATAGAAATTGTCATGTCATTCTTACTTTTGTTTCATTAGTAACTCAGGGGAAAAAAAGACATTCTTTGTTTAATAATTTGACCAATGTTTTGGTCAAGCAACCTTCATTTGTGTGTGATCAGCACTACCAAACAAATTATGGCAAGGGGGTTATGTATGATATGTACAGAAATTCTACATTACAATTGATGTTTGGAAACTCAATAGATTTTATGTTCCCATTTCTTTATTTCTAGATACAATAAAATGCATTTGTCATTAAAAGTCTATTTCAACCAAAATATCTATGACTGATACACAGATCAGAGAGATCTGTCTAGAACAGTGGACAATCTGTCAAACATCCTCGAGAATAAGGTGGGACTGCTGTTTGTGTCCATGGAGACGGTGACTGCGAGGGACCTGTCCCCTGAGCCCGAGTTGTCTATGGTAATATCCTCCAGGTGGCCACGGCTTGCTGTGACCTCTTCATTCAGAGAAACAGAGGAGCTTTGGCCTTAAGTACGAACCAAAACACCAACAAGGAAGTTTAGTTTTTTCTCAGTTGAAAAGCAAAAGCACCAAGAAATAGGTAGTCCTAAACCATCTGGTTAATACTCTTATAGTATTATAATAGAGTATAGTTAATGAAGGCCTCGTTTAGCAATACTAACTACAAATTGTTCAGAGCAGGTATAAGCCACACACTTTTCAGTCTGTTTGTATCAGTAAGCTTAATGACATCAAGCCTTTAGCGTGTGTACTTTTTTTTCTTCTTTTTTTTTTGCAACAGGCTCCAAAAAAGTGCAGGTTTATAAATCACCACCCATCATCTAACACCTCGGTTCCCAAACTGGGGTACGCAGGGAGAACATTTCCGCGATAACGGAAAACGGACGGAATTCGCAGAATGTACCCTTTGAAACAGAATTGCAAGTTTCAGACGGAAACATCATTTTGTGCATCAAAATCGCCCAAATTCCCCTGTATTTTGTCCTGCAAGGCTGTATTTCTTTCTTATAAACACAACAACGATTGCAACGATGAACAAGCATTAATTAGAAAAACAAAACCACTGAGAAAATGTCACGTCTGCTGAACTCCGCTCCGGCCACGCCCCCCTATTCACACAGACCTCCGTAGCCTGTCAAATTAATTCGCTCATCTTCCCAATCGCCTGAAAATAATGTTTTTTTTAGTCTTCTGTTCTGTTGATGGCTGGCAAACAACAACCTTAGAAGGTTTGGGTCACTTGTGGCACATATTACTCACTCATTTTAAGCCATCAATCTACCTCGGTGAACAAAATGAGCCTGAATAAAACGGAATTAAACTAAAAGGTGAAAAGGAAAACTTTTTTTTTTAAACTGGGGGGGGGGGGGGGGGGGGGGGGGGGGGGTACGTAGCTGGAGATTAAATGCCTGAAGGGGTACGGGACTGTAAAAAGTTTGGGAACCACTGATCTAACAGACCTGCTTCAGGGTTTGAAAATGCTAACCCATGATCATTTATTTAAACTCACCTCCATCACGGTATTCAACAGATGCACTGGATGTCTGGTGGGCCACACCCCAATCGGGCATCACTTGGTTGGTCCTGCTGAAGAGCTGATTGGCGAGAGAGTAAAATCATACCGTGAGATATCTGTAGTTGAATCAAGTTAAGTTCAAACTGTAGTGAGTACTTACCTTCTTTGAAGAATGCCTTCCCTTGAAGAAAAAAGAGGCTTTGGTAGAAATCTTTCTCTCACTGTTCTTCCCTGAATGAGGAAGGCTGGCCTCATGCATCACTTTCCTGTTTGAACTTGAGAGATTTGCAACCCTCACATAGTGACACTGCTTCAGTAGCTCATCACAGAGGAGATTAACCACGCATTTGCTGAAAGAGAGTCGCTGAGCACAAAGGGCCGTTTTAAGTTCTTCTTTGGTGACAAACTCGACCAGCAGCTTCCTGTAGACGACCCTGTAGACCTTCGGAATTACCAATTTGGGGGGATAGGCTTCACTCCTGGAGAAGCCGGACACGGCACAGAACTCAAACAGCACCCTGTTCGTGAGCATCCGGGACAGGACTGGAATGCTTATGAGATAATCTCCCTCTGTCGCCTGGCTGACCTTCAGCAGCAGCTTCACCACCAGGATCGTGACCAGGCACCGGTAGTCTCCACCCTCGAAGTTGAGGCTGAAAGCGCGTGGTGGCCCGGACGAGACACTGGTGATGCTGCCACTGGCCAGGCTGGAGTGGGACTGTAAGGACGCTGTTGATGGTGAAGGGGATAAGCGATCCGCCTGCCTCTCAGGTAGTGATGCCATCACATGTCGCGCCAACACCGCAGTGAAAACCTCCACCACATCAGCGCACACCTTAGCCGAGGGCCTTAGGGAAGTCTTGGAGAAGCAGGCACCTTTCTCATTCTGAGCCCAAGGCTGGGGTAGGGCAATCAGTAACTCCCGCAGTAGAGATCGAACAACCTTCTGGGTGTAGGCCAGAGTGATCTCCAGGCATCTATCCATTGCCCTTTGACCCCTGTTTTCTCCTGTAGTCAGTGAAATGACAGGGTCAGATGCAGATATCTCAATATGGAAGGGGGCTGAGGTTTTTCTACAGGAGATGACCTCCTGGAGCTGATCCACCAGGTCATGGATGAAGGGTCGGAGGAGTCCACTTGAGGCAAGGGTCTCGAGCCTCTCCTGAGCAGCTTTGGCGTTATCCACACACAGAACCATTCTCTCCATGGTGCCCTTCAGAGCGTCCATAGCAGGAGATGTGCTGGACGCAGACGTGCTCCCACTGTCCACACTATGGAGCCCAACAGAGGCAATGTCAGTCTGTAGACTCTCACAGGTGAGGCCACCAGCATGCGTGTAAGTATTAGCACTGGCCCCCAGTTGGAGGACCACTTTGGATTTATTGACACTCGGCGGAAATCCTCCAGATGCACCTGACCTACATTTCCCAGTCTGAGAGTCCAGCGGAGTCACACCAATAGGTGTGGGGCACCAGGAATCACCCATGCTGTTCCTGTCCTCATCAGTGA
This sequence comes from Clupea harengus, assembly GCF_900700415.2. Taxonomy (NCBI): domain Eukaryota; kingdom Metazoa; phylum Chordata; class Actinopteri; order Clupeiformes; family Clupeidae; genus Clupea; species Clupea harengus. Next base: position 11,420,397 of record NC_045167.1, on the reverse strand, counting down.
GAGCCGCTCTACTGGAGTTTTTATCCTGGTAAAGACGGGGCACAACACCATGCCGCTCAGAAGGACATTTAGACGCAGAGGTAGAGGTGCCAGGTGCTTGGGTCTCCTGGACCTGATTCATCCTCACTCTGGTGGAGCCAGAGAATTCAGGTGAAGCGCCCATACAGACCGGAAAAGCAGCCCTCATCCTTTTGGCTTCCACCATCGCTTGAGGGAGCACCAGCTTGGCAGATTGCTTCACCCACGATGACAGAGTCCATGCCAGCTCAGACACAGGCACCTGCCACAAAGCAGCACAAGTACTGTTTTTAAAATGTATTCAAATTTACTGTAGTGTACCATGGCACATAGTTCCAGTACAAACAACATTCTAAAGGGTTGCAGTTTACCGAAAGCTGTCAGAACAGATAGATGGCTAAAGATATCCATGTGTTACTGTTACAGAGAATGTACAACCTTAACCTTTGTAGACCTCTGAGCATCCCAATGTACAGACTGGCATAAAACATTCTTTAGCAATATATTTCTTCCTGATATTACTGAGTGGCATTACAAGACATGTAAATATGCTATTGATTGCATATTCTGCATTCAATTACATAAAATATGCAAATTAAGGTATACATTTTATACTTTTTCTACAACTGTCAGCGATCTTTGTACTTACAGAATTGTCCATGCCATCCCAGAGAGTTTGGAATTGCCTGTATAAAAAAGGAGAGGAGAGGAGTCATAACAGATAGTGACTGTAACCATGGTAATGAGGAGAGATATTGTTGAAAAACTATTGCCTCGGTACCATTGATGATTATAGCTGACAATATCTTTCCTTGCACATCGGTTCATGCTTGTTTCTCACTCCCTAATTCATATTCTTTCCTATCCCATTTTACTCCCGATTTTGCTTTTTTTTTTCTTTCTTTCCTCCTTTCTCTGGTGCTCTCTTTTTATTCCTTCCCTATCTGTCTCTCTCTCATTCACATTCTATTTCACATATCTTATGAATAAAAATATCAAACATTAATGAATAAAAAAATATATATGTACAGTATGTAAAAGACAAAAAGTGTCAACAAATCAAAGATAATAAATCACAATCCTACACTACCTCCACAATCGATCACTACCCCACAATCCTTCTATCCTCTCTCTCCTCTTACTGTCAACCAAACATACTCACTCTTTGGATAGGCTCCGCAGTACACTGGTGATGAAATCCCTGTCATCCTGCTGCTGTGAGGAAGAGAAGGCTAAGGAGTCCAGGGTCCTCCCATCCTCCGTCCCCTTGCTGGTGCAGCTCTCCGCTCTCTCACCTGTCCTCCTCCTCCTCATACCTGTACAGCCCTTAGCTTTCTCACCTGAGCGCTTCTCTAGCCAATCCTGGGTCAACTGGATCTCAGGATTCGCTGCAATGGGGGCAAGCTTGGCTATAACGGAGAGAAATCATAATTCTATTCTATAATAACCATTCAATCAGTAATCATTCAGCTAATCATCATCAGACATTTTGTGACATGTTTTAAGTGATACTGCCACTTCATTATTTTAGATGTAGTGTATGTGCTTGTTGATGCCTGTTGTCTCACATGGTGTGCATGAGTGTGTGAAACTGGAGATATTGGGGGGAGGGGGTGTTGCTCTGTAACAAAATATACTCTATATATCAAAATAAAACATTTTTGCAGAGCTGAGCTAATTTTTTATGACATTTTCACTGTATAGGCTACCAGTGGCGGTTCTAGATCATTTTTACTAGGGGGGCCAAGGAGGGGCCAGTGTTTAACCAGAGGGGCACATCAAAACTATAAGATTTTTGTAACCAATAGTAGCTAGGTAGTAATATATAATAATATATAGTAATAATATAATAATTATTATAATAACAATATTATAATAGTATTTTTTTCTGTTTAGTTTCTTCAAATTTAGACTTTTTAAATGTAGTATTTTCTCATTCTAGTGGTTGGTTAGCTGGCAAACACAGTCATGACAACGAATATATCATACAAAATTGCCCCACCAGAAATTTCGGGCTAAAATCGCCACTGCTATTCAAATCTAAGCATGTGCTTTTTTTATGTGATGTCTCCTTTAGGATTTGTTTTTTGCGTTGATACAATCGTGAATAATTACTGTTTTATCAAACCTAAACTATCCTGAGCAAGCTAGGGAGCTGTAGCTGATAGCACATCTAAATGAGACAGAAGGACAGCGATATTTGGAAAAGGCATTGATTATTGGCTGCGATCCATATTTATTAACTTCAACTTTATTTTGTCCCTTAAAGTCTGCAAAGTGTCTGCCCCAACTTTTTTTCCCCGACATTTACATTTGTCTTGTACATAATCCATCCCCATACACCGGAGATTTCAAGAGTAGGCTACAAATGCCTATCAATAGCCTATGCAGTTGCAGGATGGGTGAACGACACCAAGATATGGCATCTGGAGACAAAAAATATGTAGGCCTATGTGATCACAGGTGATGTAAGTAATTATTCACGATTGTATCAATGTGCTGCATTTCACTTAACAGGTCAGTCATTCCCTAAATCTTTTGGAATAGAACGAAATTGTATATTTGGGTTTCTTTGGCGACAGTTGTCGCATCGAACAGCACAACATATCCCGGGCATTTGAACGTTCTGTGGGTTGTGACCGACGCACAGCTAGACTACTGTGTCCGTGTTGGAAACAAATATATATATAATATTAGACACACGTTACATGGTATCCATGTAAAAGTAGTTGCTGAGCTCTCATTCACCGAAGAGCACCACACTTGGCAGACTACAGTGTTTGGGTGCGCCGTTTTAATATATACGCAATAGTTCCGCTTTTGGCGCTCGGGTGTAAAATCATAATAAATTCATAATTTTTGTATTTGGTCAGTACGGGGTGGCCACAGGGGTGGCCAGGGACATGTCTACGGGGGCACGGGCCACCCCAGGCCTCCGTGTAGAACCGCCACTGTAGGCTACAGTTCACGGGGTAATAAAGAAAGCAAAGAAAACGGGTGATACCACGATTGGCTATTGGATGGGGAAGACACCCTTATGCCCACCGTTATCCGTGGAACTCAGACGTTGTTCATGTCCTTACCGCACTTCAGGCATATCTAGTCCACTTTTTACGCATTATGGTTAATCTTTAATTTAAATAAGAAAAACATAGTATAGTCCGCTAACAAAAAATATGATTGACCCTTAAGAACTAGCGATAATGAACTTAGTTATTTAGATATATTACTTACCTGTAACTGAACCAGACATAAAGTTGGTAAAAGCTGTCATACTTGTTCGATGTCCTTTTGTTTAGAACACAGTGTATAAATGTCACAATAAAAAAATTATTTGTAACCATGGCGATAGAACCCTTCCTGAGAAAGTTCGCTACCACAATATGGATATAATACAAATGCATGCATGGAAAATGCCAGGTGCTAAACATGTCTGCCACAGCCTTTTTATTGATCTTTATAGGATATCTATGTCTGAAATAACTGAAGTAGAGCTACACTGTCATTTAGATTGTCTGCTGTATGTGCGAGTGAAAAAGACGTCAAGAAATGTATTGTATACATTTATATTTTGTAAATAATAATCTTAATGGGTTTAATACAGCCTGGAAAACACGAGGTAGAGATATAGCCATGGCTAAATCCTTCATAACCCTGTAAGGATTACTTTGATGTTTATGTTGTTATGATGATTAGTAGTCTATGCTAGAGAGGAGAGCTGTTTTGCGTGCGCAAATGGAAAATGCATAGTGTGTGCGTTGCCATGCGCAAATGGCCAGTCAGCGATCTGTACCCGGGGGGTGGAGGGGGCCTTGTAGATAATGTTGTTCCCGGACACGAGCAACACACACAATGCTCCATGGACCACCTCGCGGGTTGACTGGAAGACTGGAATAAAGCTTCAGATCATCGCACTCAGTTGTCTGCATCTCATTGGAACAGCAGCAATATTAACACCAGCATTGATGTGTTTCATCACAGTACAGTCATATCATTTGGTTTGAAGCTAAAATAAAATAAATTAAATAAAACACACACACACATTTAAGGGTGCAGTACCTCTTTAAAGAGATGTTGGATGTGTGGAGATTATTAACAAAGCATGAATTCAGTGCCATCGGTATACAGTAGACTAGGTGCAGGAATATGTATGTACTCAACACAGTTTGCATATATTTGGTCAATTTATTTATATGTACAAATTTAATGTACAGAATCTGAATTATTTTGTATAGCAGCCATTAAAGTCAACAGAAATATCACTTACAGTACAAATGTTCTGGTAACAAAAAATATACAGGCAAAAAAATATCAAATTGTCAACCTCATCCAGAATGTTGTGTCAAAAATACATTTTATATACATTTATAAAAATCTAACTACGAGAATCCATCCATAGGTAGAAAGCATGCCAATAATGATGAAATAGACGTTTCCAACTCATTGTTGAAAATGATTGTGGTCAACAACACAACACATAACTGATATGCATTTTAAAAGCAAATTTTTATAGTTTCCATAAGAAAATCAAATCACTTCTGCTAGGACGGTGGAGTCAACAGCTACTCATGTCTCCTGCATGGCACCTGGGGGACATTAGTTCTCAATGAGTCAGGAGGCAATGAAGGCTATACTGGGTTATGGGACCCTGCAATTCACATTTTACTGAAAGAAACTTTCTCTAGAAACTAACTCTTTAGCTTTTCTTTCTTGCACATGTTTCCTCAACTCAATTATCAATGGTCCCATATCCGGCTTGACTGTCTGTGACAGAGTACGTAATTTCGATTTGTTTGTTACTTGGTTTAAACTCTGATGAACTGAAGAAAACCTTCTCCGTCCTTCTTCTGTCTGGTCAGACGGTCTTCTTGATTTCACATTGGTTGGCACATAAGTGCTCACCCAAGTTTTACGGACCTTTTCCTTAGCAGAACTCGTCACCGATGAGGGCGTTCTGTGCTCACATTTACGCTTTTTTTGTTTTACTGAGGACTTAGTAATGTCCTGGGTTATGGCCAATGCTTCAGTGGCTTTCTCTGTTGTTGGTTGCTGCAGAACAGTCCGGTGCGTTAATTCTTGCCGATCCAAATGTTCCTCAACACTTTTGTTCATATCCCTTTTTCGTTTCTGTGGGGGTACTGACTGGGTAGCCGAAACAGAACGGCTGCAGCGCATGCCATGATCTATGAGTAGACGATCCTTCTTTTGTTCCTCATTTTGTCCTTTTACCTGTGAGCCTGGCTTCTTATCGCCAGGCTTCATTAGCTTTCTGACTGGTGATGGAGTTACGGCTAGTCTGGCTATCACTTGGGGGGCAGTACATTGCCTTTCCAATCCATGTGATTTTGTTAGTTTATGGACTGCTTGATCTTCACCATCATGTTCAAGCCATTCCTTTTCATCATTTCTGACAAAACCCTTTGTAGAAGGTGTGACACGACTGTCAAATGCGATGCGATGGTATGGATACGGCATCGACCTTGGTCCGTGCACACGCTTGGGTGGTGAAACACAACCTTTCTGAGAGATTCCTGGACCATTGAGAAGCTGTTTAGGTGCCATTATACCACATGATTTCTGTGCATTTCTGTCGTCATGTGGGAGACACCTTGGGTCCCTTGTGTCCTTTACATTCAAGGCTTTTGTACGACAACTATGTGGCCTTTTTTTAAATAATGTCCTCTTGCCTTTGTCATTTAGTTTTTTGTCTGCTACAGGAATGTGCCTGTCAATCCCTTTAACCAACTTTATCAAAGCAGAAATTGATGGCACACCTTTACACAAGTCTAGTGTCTTACCATCACCTGTTTCTGCATGGATTCGCTGTTGGTTTGCACAACCCTGTTGGGAAGAAACAGGCCCAACCTCAGTCGCATCACCTGCATGACTGTGAAGAGCGCCAGGTGGGGATGTTGAAGACCCCTCTTTACGATCTTCATACAATATCTTGGAAAGTGCCTTTACCTCGTCTGGAGACAACACTTGTATCTTCATTTTTGGAAAGTCTTGATTTAATTCTTCACCAAAGCACAGTGCTGGTGAGGTGGGCTCTTTGTGAGAAAAGGAACCTGTTAAAGACTCTCTGCAATCAAAAAACTTTGTTGCGTCTTCTGATAACACAGTTGACTTCACTGGAAAAACCCCAGAGGACTTTTGACATTTTGTGTGGTCCTTTTCTGGTTTGTTCCCCAGCTCAAGGATGCCACAATCATACTGCTCTTCACCCTCAGGGAGGTCTTGAACCTCTCTGTGGTCAGATTTTACAGTATCAGTAACTGTCTCTTTGTCATGAATGTATGGATTCGACAGGTTAGTGTGTTCTGGCTTGTAAACATCAGAATCCCTGTTTAGAATGTAGAATCGGTCCCTTAGCTGATATAAATCATCCATTCTCATGCCATCAAAGACCACTGATTCATCAGCCATGTGAAACTCAGTGGCCTCTTGCAATATATTCTGAATAGCACCTTCTGCCTTTGCGACCATGTAGTTATAAGAACTTCCACCCCAGTAAAGGCCAAGTAAGGTCTCCACAACGTCTGGGCCATGATCACTCCTGCTGCCTTGCTTTACGTCTTCTGCTTCAAGATCAGCCACCAACTCTTTCAGCATCCCAAGAGTATATTTCACCATACTTCTAGATAAAACATGTCTCGGGCCATCCAAGCCACCCAACTGTCCATAGTTTTGGTTTGACTGAGTGTTGGTTGTCTGGTATTCCTGTGGTTGGATACTGATTTCCTCATTCTTTGATTTCAGAGAATCTATGATGCCTCCATCAACCTTTGGGCATTCTGCTGCATCAGATTTCTGTCCGGTTAATTGTGATGAATTTGGTGCACATTGTCCAGCTGGGACACCATTTTGACAGCAGTCTTGATCTTCTACCGTCTTGTGATCAGACGAGGACTTCACAGAGGACCAATCAATAACTGAAGGATGACAACCAGACTCATGCAAGGATTCCCCCGTGTTTTCTCCAGCAAGTGACCAAACACTCTGTATCTTAAAAGGTTGTTTGTCACAATTTTGTTTTTTTCCTTCATGATCATCAGTAGACTGTTGTGATATCGGAGGGACAACAGCAACAGCCCTGTGAATATGTACATGTGTTTTCAATTGTCCCCGGATTGTTTGCACCACTATGTTGGTTCCATCAACGCTTGGTCTGTTACTGTTCTTGTCTCTGCTGTCTCCCTTTGGGTCGGAACCACTGAGTGCATCAGTTGTATCAGTGGCGGAAGTATTCCTCATCGGCACATCAGATTGACATAACTGTTGGACGAATGACTGCGTCTTCTCATAACCCGAACTTGTGTTTGGCATAATAAGGATGGTAGCTGCTTCACGTCTACGTATTGATTTCTCTAAGACCAGGCAAATGGCTTTAAGCATTTTATGATTCCTCAGAAAGACGGGTACAGTTCTTACTTCCTTGAAGACTTGCTGCACGTTTTGTTGTGTGCTTGCCCCTCCACAAGCAGGGTCATCTTTGGGATTAGAAGCTGTTACTGGGATGCTCGTTCTATTTCTAGAAGTTTCATGACTTGTTCTGACAGCAAAAAGATTGCTTTGGCCTGTTAAAGCATGTTGATGTACAGAGGAGGTTGAATTTGTACTATTATGAGTATGAGTGGGCTTGGAGCTGTGCATTAAGTCTTGTTGATGATGATGATGATGAGGAGGTGGAGGGGGGCAATGGGAGTAGGACGGAGTTGTATGTGCACCACTCTTCCCTGAGAAGGAAGTGTTCCAACCTTGAAACCTGGAAGGGTTAGGCTTTGACTGTAGACTTTGGGAAATGGTGGGAGGAGGAGGAGGGGCATTGCTATCAGCTGAGGAGCAGGTAGGTGGTGAGATAGTTGAACTGATGATGACAGGCTGAGAAGCTAAGACAAATGAATTGTTAGCAAGACCTGAACTTGCAGACTGTCCAGTAGGGAGAGATGAGGATGTCTGCATCAACTTTTCCCCATTAACCTCTGGAATCTTTGTTTGCTCTTGCACCCTCTGTAGTGAACCGTCATCACTACACAAACCAACAGTCACTGGACCGGTAAGAATATGCCCTGGGTTCGCAGCAGGAGTCAAGTCACTCTGCTGGACAAGAAGAGTTACTATACCAGGAAAACAGTTTTGGAGATTGCCAAACTGATCCGTGGTGGGCTTTGGAACTTGATTTGAACCACTGGGATGCTGAGACTGAGAGACGTGGGAGGAACTACAGTCACTGTTTAGCTTAGCCTGTGGCTGCAGACTCATGCGTAATCCACTATTTGTCAGTACAGAAACATTCATGGGAACTTGAAGCGTGTTAACAAGAAAGGGCTGTTGTCTTTGCATCCCCGCCACTGGATGTGACTGCACAAGCTGTAAATGCTGGGTTTCAACTGAGAACAGGCTGTGTCCACTGGCATTAGTGCCAGAAACTGGAGCAATAGCCGAGTATAAAGGAATCTTATTTGCTGATGCCATCCCAAAAACTTGATTTCCATGCTGTGTTGAAAGTTGCGGCTGGCTGGCAATGAAATAGGGGTGCTGGTTCATACTGGGATTTGGAATTTGGTTTCCATTCATAGTTCCAACTGGTTGTCCATAGTGGAGGATGTTGCTAGGAGGGCCACAGTTAAGAAGCAAATGTGTCCAGCTACTGGTATTCCTGCAAAGACAAAATAGATTGTGCTTTAGATGGCAGATTTGGTAAAAAAAAAGATTTGGTGCGTGCACACACACACACACACACACACACACACACACATACATACATACATACAGTGGGTACGGAAAGTATTCAGACGCCTTTACATTTTTCACTCTTTGTTTCATTGCAGCCATTTGCTAAAATCGAAAAAGTTCATTTTTTTTTTCGCATTAATGTACACTCAGCAACCCATCTTGACAGAAAAAAACAGAAATGTAGACATTTTTAAAAAATTTGTGACACTCATATTTAACTCAGATGCTGTCCATTTTTTTCTGATCCTCCTTGAGATGGTTCTACTCCTTCATTGGAGTCCAGCTGTGTTTAATTAAACTGATTGGACTTGATTAGGAAGGGCACACACCTGTCTGTATAAGACCTTACAGCTCACAGTGCACAGAACAAATGAGAATCATGAGGTCGAAGGAACTGCCCAAGGAGCTCAGAGACAGAATTGTGGCAAGGCACAGATCTGGCCAAGGTTACAAAAGAATTTCTGCAGCACTCAAGGTTCCTAAGAGCACAGTGGCCTCCATAATCCTTAAATGGAAGAAGTATGGGATGACCAGAACTCTTCCTAGACCTGGCCGTCCAGCCAAACTGAGCAATCGTGGGAGAAGAGCCTTGGTGAGAGAGGTAAAGAAGAACCCAAAGATCACTGTGGCTGAGCTCCAGAGATGCAGTAGGGAGATGGGAGAAAGTTCCACAAAGTTAACTATCACTGCAGCCCTCCACCAGTCGGGGCTCTATGGCAGAGTGGCCCGACGGAAGCCTCTCCTCAGTGCAAGACATATGAAAGCCCGCATAGAGTTTGCCAAAAAACACATGGAGGACTCCCAAACTATGAGAAATAAGAGTCTCTGGTCTGATGAGACCAAGATTGAACTTTTTGGCATTAATTCTAAGCGGTATGTGTGGAGAAAACCAGGCACTGCTCATCACCTGCCTAATACAATCCCAACAGTGAAACATGGTGGTGGCAGCATCATGCTATGGGGGTGTTTTTCAGCTGCAGGGACAGGACGACTGGTTGCAATTGAAGGAAAGATGAATGCGGCCAAGTACAGAGATATACTGGAAGAAAACCTCCTCCAGAGCGCTCAGGACCTCAGACTGGGCAGAAGGTTCACCTTCCAACAAGACAATGACCCGAAGCACACAGCTAAAATAACAAAGGAGTGGCTTCGGAACAAGTCTGTGACCATTCTTGACTGGCCCAGCCAGAGCCCTGACCTAAACCCAATTGAGCATCTCTGGAGAGACCTGAAAATGGCTGTCCACCAACGTTCACCATCCAACATGACAGAACTGGAGAGGATCTGCAAGGAAGAATGGCAGAGGATCCCCAAATCCAGGTGTGAGAAACTTGTTGCATCATTCCCAAGAAGACTCATGGCTGTACTAGCTCAAAAGGGTGCTTCTACTCAATGCTGAGCAAAGGGTCTGAATACTTATGACCATGTGATATCATTTTTATTTTTTTAATAAATTTGCAAAAATTTCTACATTTCTGTTTTTTTCTGTCAAGATGGGTTGCTGTGTGTACATTAATGCGGAAAAAACATTATTTTCGATTTTAGCAAATGGCTGCAATGAAACAAAGAGTGAAAAATGTAAAGGGGTCTGAATACTTTCCATACCCACTGTACATACATACATATATATATATATATATATTAGTGCTGTCAAACGATTAAAATATTTAATCGCGATTAATCGCATTTATGTCATAGTTAACTCAAAATTAATCACGATTAATCGCAAATTTTTATCTATTCTAAATGTCCCTTCGTTTATTTATTTTTTCCATCATTTTATTTTTATTTTAATGCCCTTATCAACATGGGAATGTTGATTGGCTTGCTTTATGCAAATGTTTTATTTTATTGAAAACCAATATTGCCAAACAGGGCGGTACAAAATAAAATTATAAAGTGCACATTTCAGGTAAACAAGGACTTAGCCTATAGTGCAGTCAAATCATGGCTTAATATTTTCTTTTTTCCAAGTTTGCTGGGAACATAGCAGTCAGGCCCTCTTATTTCAGAAACATTGAACCGTAACAGTTAGGTTACCAATAAAAGGTAAGCCTACTACTTCTTTGCTTCCAGCCAGCTGCCTGTTGACATTTTCAGACAACAGTGAAGCTCGCTTCTTTTGCACAACACAACTTTTAAAAGTAAACTTTCCGTTCAGAAGCTTTTTAATCATCCATTTTGCCGTATCGTGCTCACCATTCACTCAAACCGTAACGTTAGCCTACTACACAGTTTGCGAGGCCAAAAATAATGTTAATCTAAAAAAAAAACCTCGCGTTAATCTCGCGATAAAAACATTAAAATGGGTTTGCGTTAACGCCGTTAATAACGTGTTAAACTGACAGCACTAATATATATATATACATATATTATACATATGCACACACACATCAGACAGACATTTGTGGAGTGATAATATACCTATATAAACAGATTGCTCATGTTTCAAGAAACCTGCAAGTACTGCATGCTGTGATGTAATGAACTCTGTTCTCGCACACACACAGTGCGTTTCTCAAAGTGTGTGGCACGCCCCACCCATCACGTCTCGGCGTGTCCCACACTTTGAGAAACGCTGGTCTAACATGATAAGGACGAGCCTCACTATGTGTGCGAGAACAAAGAGTGTAAAGAATTCAGGGTTTCCTGGATGATGGGGAAATGAAAACAAAGATCACCCACTGCTTAGAAAGTTTCTCACAGTGTGGGGCGCAGAGACGTGATGGGTGGGGAGCGACTGGACGCGATGAACGGGAGATTTTTTTAATTATTATTATTATTTACCCCTGCTCTATAGCAATGCTTACCTTTCTAGACAATATATTTTGATTGACGTCGGCGTATTAATTGCAGCGGGACAATTAAAACAAAAATAAAAATACTTTCCCGGAGCATGAAAGTGTACAGTTAGGGCGGTGTACTGTTCCCGCTACGTGTTTTACACGTCCAGTGACTAGTTCAACAGTCAGCCAAACTCAATTTCATGAGCCAGGTAGCAAGCGCCACGCTCCTTTATTGATGTCAGGTGAAAACTTAAGAGTGTAATTGTAATACAAAAGAAACGGAAAATACTTAGAAGGTATCTTAACTAAACACAGCAAGTTACTATTAAATTCATTACACCAAGAATCAGAGCAACAACAGATTACAGCACAGCTGGTTAATAAGTGCTAACGTTAGCCACCAACGGAATTATGAATGAATGGTTTGCTAACGGTCACATATTAGAACGTAACGTAAATGACTAATAATTACCTTTCAACGAACTAACACAGTTCATAGAGATTAAGCGTAGGTCAATAAACATATGCATGTGAGACAGCGAAACAACTAAGTCATTGTTTTCGAGGGTGCGGGGGAAAGCATAACTCAATAGAGAATGTGCGTTACAAACCGTCACAGCTGTTCCCCTTCCAACGAGACGAAGTGTCAAAGTAAAAGTCCGTCGACAGAAACCAGTACAATACTGTAAGCGTGCAGGGATGGATTACCGAATGAGCTCAGAGGGCCCCTAAACCAGAGCCTCTGCGTGAAGTCGCTGTTATTTCATTTGCTTGCTGTCAATTGTTTTTAGACTTTGTTTTTGCTAATATTAGAGGTGGCTTAAATGTATTTCTTATTTGTGGTTGGAAGCGGTGTATTTTGTTACAAGTCCAGGCCCAGGGGCCCATGGTTTCATAATCCGTCCATGTGTGCGTGACCATAACAACAATACACTACAACAGGGGTTTTCAACTGGTTTTGTCCCAGGGACCACCATTCTGACTAGAAAGTAATTTACGGCCCACTGATGTGCCTGCACGCACGTGCGTGTTTGTAACCGCCGCTGCCACGCCCACTCCCCCTGCACAGATATTCTGCCTATAACACTTAAATATGTGAAATTATCAAGGTACATCACTAGCCGCTGCCACGCCCCCTCCCCCTGCACAGATATTCTGCCTATAAGACGATATTTTCACGATATTCAAGAGTAATCTGGAAATGTGTTGAAATATCAAAGCGACTGACTTTATAAAAATACAAAAATTCAATGGTGAACTGATCAACATAGGCTCATGTCGCGGACCCCCTGCAATACCGTCGCGGACCACCAGGGGGCCACGGACCCCCTGTTGAAAACCCCTGCACTACAACATGAAATCACTACAAGCAATATAGATTTGCTTACCTAAATAAAATGCTATTTGTTATTACTTGAGGTTATTTCAATAAAATTGACAACTTTAAGCTTGGCCTACCATTTTATGGGAGCGGTCAGAGACAGGTGGGGCTTGAAAAGGCCCCCTTGTTCAAAGTGGGGAATGACAAAAAAAAGTTAGAGAACCACTGTTAACAGTTAGACCAACTATGGGCTGTCTCAAGGGATGTCTCCAGACTGTGCCCTTTTTCAGGGAGGATCCAGGGATCTCCATGACTTTGATGCAGTGGGTTCATGTTGTTCCACTATTAGGCTGAAAACTGGTCATGGCCTCATCTACTGTCAAAATAACTGCATCACCTCTCTAAAAGTTGCTGACCTTTACCAGTTTCAAACTGCAAACAAAAGTAAATATTTTCTTTATTGTTATAATTAACATCAAACATATGAACTTGTTGGTCAACCCATCTATATCTTCCAAACAAACAAATTAATCAATATCTGTCTTAACAAATATTTGACCATACAGAATTAAATAGCTATGTATGCCACAAAGTAGGCCAAGCAAAGCATGTGCATGTCACCATGGGGACAGCTGTGTCATGCTTTTAACAGAGGGAGACAAAGGAATCCAACAGATATCTTTATTTTTCATTTATCTTCCTTTAAATGGGAGAGCCTTCAACTGCTGTGTGTGACTTCATGCACTTCAAAGTGACACTCCACCAGGACGTTGTATGAAGAGCCATTTGGCATTCACACCTCATGAATTAAGAGACGTCTGGCTTGGATTGATTTACCTTTTCATTATGAAAACCATGTACAATATTGAGTAACAAAAGCCAAATATATAGAGACTGGCTTGCATACCACTTGTTGGTCTATGGTAGAATGTTCTAATGTTCAGTGGAAAATGCAAATTCCTATCTCAAGGATGTTTTGCATGTGTAAACTCATTGAAAATTAGCGCTAAAACTAGGGTACTTCAGTATCCTGTTAGACTACCATAGAGATACCACAGATAAATAATTGACTTGCTCTAATTCTTTTCCTGCTTGTTATCATTCAGTCACTAATTTTCCTACTAAAAGTATAGGCTGAAAAATGTAACGGTAGTCTGTTTTTTTAGTTGAAGATATATGTAGATTCCTAATAGTCGAGATTAAGTAAAGAGGGAAACGTCTACGGAATAAATAGGCTACGTCATACATAAAGAGAGAGATCACGGCCACTCAGATTACCAATACAAAAACATGACCAGTCCCCGACACACACACACGTGCGGCAAATCAATCTACCTCCACAACCACATTCAAGTTACTAAGCAGACAAGACAAATAGTTTAAATGCAACCGATAGTTTATCAGGCTACACATGATAATCTTCAACTCATGCCAGACTCTTCTTTACGTAGGTATATCAAGCCTGCCTACTGCTGTGCTACATGTGTGAGTGGCATCGTTTCCAAGAAGGCTACAGTATCAAATGTATCAAACTTCGCCATGGTTGTTGAGCAATTGTTCAACTGCCTCATTGTCTAGCGCAGACTACTATTTTCAAGACGACTCTGTCTCTTCAGGATCTTTTCACAATTCAGAAGTTTCGGAAGTCTGCTAAATAACTAAATATAGATGTAAATTCAGAAGTTCGTACTCACTGATTCCGAAATCCTCATCACTTGTCCATGCCACGATTCAAATCAAAGATCATCGAAAGCTAATACGGGTTTGAGTTAAATAGGCTATGCTGCTTTGCATGACTGCTGCCAATCATCCTTGATTCAGTCTATTGACCCCTGAACTCATTTTAATGAATGAATGAGACACTCGTGTCTTGGCGCTTCCTTATTTTGTCTTCTCAAAAGACACCACGCCCTCGGCATCCACAGCGTAAGACGTCGGCGGGGTGAGCTCAGGGCTGCCTTCAGTCCTGACAAATCATAACAAAACATTTTTAAAGAAAACGGTGGTGCATTGAGAGCACCCTGTTGTTTTACGCAAGCACAGCTGAGAAGGTCTTGCGGCGAGACACCGTATTATATGCCGTTTCCTTTGATTGTATATTAAAATATTATCAATCAATAATATCCATAACTTTTTAATGTATTGATAATTTGCTTATAAACATGAAGTGCGATTTTGTCTCAACTGTACCCATGTGCGGTACAGTTGAGACAGTACCCTGGTACAGTTGAGAAACCAATTTAAACCCATTGATGGTGACTGACCAAGAATTGAAAATACAGGCTATATCACAATCAAGCTGTATCAACTGTACCCGATCTCCCACCTTACTTATTTAGACCCCAAGATAAATCATTCTTATCACGTTCATGTTTGAAAAGACATTGTGTCTCAACTGTACCCCGCTGACCACCTCACGCTTTTCGCTAGATTATGCAATGACCTTGCATGACATGATAGCATGGAATATGTAGATTTATAGTGCACCGAATAAAGTTTGCAATGATGTAAGTTGCGTTTGTTGATGACGTATGGTTAATAACATATTCATTGTAGAAGGGACATGATAAAATCAAAATCTTAGGTAGGTAAAAAAAACTTTCGCCGATATCTCCGTACGGGAGATGGGTTAGGTGCTCAAATTTCCTAGGATCAAAGAGGACGTTAGTATGCATGTGCAAACTAAAAATCACGTCTCAGGATTGCTGCGCATGCAAGTTATTTCGGGTGTATCAACTGTACTCAGTCTACCCCACTGCGCAAATTTGAGCTAAACGACCACTGTATTCTAGGATGCGGCAGAGCACAATTTTAGCATACTTTTAATTCGAATTTATTAGTTTGGAACTGAATTCCAATAAACTTGAAACTGAATGTAATATTATGAATTTGAATTAATTTGCTCTAAGACTGTATTTCTCACGATTCAGATTCAGTTTAATGAGACACACCTGGTCGTTAAGAAGAGGAATCGAGTGCAGATCGTCTTTTTCATGCCGCCAGTGCCGCACATGATAGTGTAGCGATCTCAGTCACTATTCTTAGAGGGTTTTCCGTTATGATGACTTTATTACTTAACATGGAGGACACGTAAATCAGTGACTCCTTATCACAAAACCGCGGGCATCAAGAGGCTCAACAACACGTTCTCTTAAACAGGTGCCCCCGCCCCCTGGCTACTCTGTCAGCCCCCCGCAGCGCATAGTAACCTGCACATGAGCTGCTGCGGCTGACAGAGTGCAAGGACACAGGCACACAGACAACACAATCAACATGAACATGAACACATTAAACATACAGGTCGTTACATTACCCCCCCCCCCGTACAAAGTTCCTCGTCCCTGAGGGAACAAACAAAGTCTGCAAAACGCTTGGGCGGTCTCCTAACCCTTTGTGGACGTGAGAAGGGGGGTAACAGGCTTAACCCAGGGGCAGGTGTAACCGGTGTAACTTCTGCGTTGTGTTTTAATATATGTGACTCGTGGACAACAGTTGCTGAGATGGATATTTATTTCGTATCACTCCTCATTCCCAGCATATGTCAAACAGGAAAGAGGAAGGGGGGAGAGAGGAAAAAAACAAGGGGAGACAGGGGGGGCCATAGACATATATTATGTATATATGTCTATGGGGGGGGGGGGGCTACCAGAGACCCCCAATACCAGTGTGCTTGTGATATCAAAATAAAAGATCAAAAAGAAACTGAAATACAGGTAACAGACTATCTTGTGCAATTATTTCAAACCGCATTTCTAACCTGTTACACTCACCCCCTCAGAATTGCGCAAATATCTGCAACCTCCCCATACAGACAATACAGGCCATTATACAAGCCTATTTCGCTAGGCTAAGAGAAAACAGAGGTTGATCAAGTCTAATTTTCTCCATAGGAAAAAGGGATGCCGTATACACCCCATACACTAAGGCCTACCTACCATGCCATGATGGGAAAGTGTAGCAAGGGAGAGCGTGGTCACCCCAACCGGACTCGAACCCGGGCCTACAGGGTGCCAAACATGCGCTCTGACCTTTGGGAAGCGCACCCATGCGCTTCACACACACAGGCATCCCTCACGCATACACCAACCATGCTTCTCCCATCCAGAGCAACCCACACACAAGTGCTTCACCCAACCATGGGGTCCTTCACACGGTGCTTCACCCAACCATGGGGTCCTTCACACGGGGTCAACATTCCTGGGGGTCCCTCACAGTGTTCACGGGTGCGCCTCCGATGACCTCACAGAAAGTTTCAAAAATATAAAATGTAAATGCGTACCTGAGGGAAACATACTATATCACAACCCATCACTAACTGGGTTAACCAACTGTGTCGAGAGACACACACAGTCAAACATGGATGACAAATCTCTCAGGAACATCGTCATTCAAAACTAACTGAAGCTGAGCCATAGACTCAATTAACCTGAACACAGGCTTCATAACACGGCCAAACCTAGACGTGTGAGGTGCACGTGGTCACCTCTGAAGAATGCGGCGATTTAGCGTCTGCTTGGACAACTACATTCAGTCTTGAGGCATCCAGACAGCCTCCTGAGCAAGCCTGTGTAGGTGTGGTATGTGCTGGGCTTGAATGAGTGCTGGGCATAAAGTTCTGCATTGTATCATTAATGTCATGTGCCTGCGCTGTATGTCTGCGGTCAGGATAACTAACAGTATCAGGATCCGCTACCTGCTCCCGTGTGTTCCTTACTATGTGGGTGACAGGGGTTGAACATGCCACTGGGCCTAGACCTGACTGGCCTATCTTTGGATCACTGGCCTCTCCATCTAACCCCATACGGTATCCCCTCCCCAGCCCACTAGATACATAAACACCATTCATTCTTAAAAGTGACATTACAGTTCAGTTCTAATAGTTATGCCAGCACAGAGGAAAAAATAAATTGTGCAAATTGTGATTATTGTTAGGAAAAAATACTCTGCGTGTTGTTTCGGAGAGGAACCACCATACGAAGCAATTTGTTGTAACAAGGTTGAGTTTACTGGTGGATACTGACACAATACAACTTGCCCAACAGACAGTCAAGTACAGTCAAGCAAGCCGGAGAATGTGAATTCTAGTCTAAACAGAGGATGCTCGCACTTTTAAGGCCTAATTCTGTGATGTCACTTCTGGCCCCCTGCACCGCCCACATACACTGTCTTCCACTCGGCACTTAGTTATAACACATGATTCTTGTGGTGTTTCCCATTTACAGAACTTCTGCTTTTAATCTGCTGACATGTATGTCTGGACACTTTCCCTTATCTGTGGCCCAGACTTGACCACTTAAGATTTATCCTTATGCCTTTCTCCTCTTCTGGGCCGTTGTCCCAGTTTGAACTTGCTCTCTCCTGTCCGACTCTGCTTTACATTTCCCATGCAGATGTTACTTGCTGTTTTCTGACTGCCCTTTTCTTGTGATTATACTTCATTGATACATTTGGTTAAATGTGATATGATTAGATAAATTTGATAATTCAAATTTATCTTACATTTCCCTCCTTTGACCTCATTTATGAGGTCAACAATTTCTCCAAGCAAAAGCCACTAAAAAGCCAGGTTACATGTTTAGGGTGGGTTTTCGTTTTACTTTACACAATTCTATCAATCACCCTCCTTTAGCATTCTAGCACAGCATAAGCAATATTACACCTCCAGGCTCTACTCTGTCACTGGGATGCCTGCCCCCCTCTCAGGTCATCTGCCCCCCATGGCTTGGTGAGACTGCCAGTGCTTTTCTCTTAGAGGTCACCCTCAGAGTGAAACCTTTCAGTGCCTAAACAGTGTCTAAACTAATAAAATTAAGTTATAATAGTAAGTACTTCAAACGGTTAGTCTTATACTAAAATTAACTATTAGGTTACATTTTTATACTATAATCAACTTTTTGTAAAACTGAAAAATACAAAATGCAATAGTACACCATTTTACACTAAAATCCTAGCACAATAGCATTATTTTACATTTACATTTAGTCATTTAGCAGACGCTTTTATCCAAAGCGACTTACAATGTATACACATTTTACATTTACACTGATGGCACACTGCACATCAGGAGCAATTAGGGGTTCAGTGTCTTGCTCAAGGACGCTTCGACAGGGAATCGAACTAGCAACCTTCTGATTACTAAACGAGTTCTCTACCACTGTACCACGGTCTCCCCTATGCTCTATGAGCATGCACATTTCAGCAAAAAATCATCATTTATTTATTTATTTATTTTCTTCACCCCCCTACTCTCACAACTGACTTTCCTGCTGTCTACTCTCTCTTTCTGCCTCTTGGGGTTCTCTCCAGTATTCATCTTCCAAGTAGTCGAACCAATCTGCTTGAGCGTCCAAACACTGGTCGCCAATCACCTCCCTCGGTTCACCACTCGTCCACCACAAACAGATTCTCAACCACCACATCTTCCCCTCCTTGGTTAAACAATTCATTCAATGTCTTTTTGTGGTGACTCAACATTTGAGCCACCACAGCTGCTCTCCCCGGTGTCATAAGGCCCGGTGTCTGCTTTTTAGGTTGTCGAGTCTCTTACTCTGGTTCCTAAAACCACTTAGGATTTTAGCCCCTGCTCGTTCTCTCTAAGTTCCTAGTTTTCTCCGTCTTTGCGCCTAGCCCCCACCTTCCGTTGGAGCAGGGAAGTGTGTGTGGACTCTTGGCCCCCACCTTTTCTACTCTGTCTGAGCAGTGAACTGTGAGTGAACTCTCGGCCCCCACCCTTTCTGCTCTCACTGCGCGGTGAACTTCCTCTTTCTGTCTTTTCTCTACGGGCGCCCAAACTGCGTTTCCAAAAGCTATGGGGTCGTCGTGGAGCCAGTAATAGAACTCTTTTAGTTTTACTGTCCACTTAACTTCGTGTTTTTTCCCTCCCTGTTTTTTCGTAGACTGTGTCAAATAATCCTAATAAATATAGTGAATTGGTCAGACGATTCTCAAACGAGGATAACCACTCCAATATGTTTTCCTCCTGATATGGGCAGTGACTTCTTAGGTACCCTGCACTCGCTCCAACCACTATTACGTGTTTTCTTATTATCTCAGCCCCTGTTTTGCCTGGGTAAGTTAACAATGTATCCAACCACCAACGGCTCTTGGGTGCTATTATTCTGTAATCACCCCTGATAGCTGTTGGAGTTTTATTCTCTAACTCTAACTCCCTCTCTAACTCCTCTATGTTCATCTATGGTTGACTAAATATAGATGCTTGCCCCACAGTTGTGTTTTTATCAGAAACAGGCCCTTATAACCAATTAGACCTGTTATAGAAACTTTTTTGATCAGAACTAGACCTTTATAATCAATTAGGCCTTTTATAGAAACTTTGTTTGATCAGAACTAGACCTTTATAATCAATTAGGCCTTTTCCCTTCCCCCCTGTTTTCTTTTCTCTCTTTCTTTTTTTTTTTTTTTAATTGTTTTCTGAACCTTGTCTGCTTTTATCACTCCTCGCCAATCCGGTGCCTTATTAATACAGTTTCCTGTACGGCCAAGGGGTTCATGAGCCCACCGAAGGGAATTGCAGATACACAAACAAGGTTTTACTAAACACACTGAGTTTGTCTGAATGATCCACTAATCCGGCTTATTTTTGTTGGATTCTTGCATCCACCGAAAGCTTACCCATTCAGACGTAACAAAGGTGTGTTATATCAGTGTTAAATCAGTGCTATATCACTGATTTAATCTATCATCTGAGTACTTCTGATCTTAATTTGACACTTTTGCTGAACACAACAGTTGTGGGTATTACTTCTATTGTTTATTTGCAAGTCACTTATCTTCTGACAGACTATCTCTTACAAATATTCACTTCTGTCCTATAGTTCTGTATAAAGACAGGAGTCGGGTGTCTGAAAATTCAAACTTCCTCCTGATTCATACACAGAACTGTGCGTGGCGCAGTGCCAGCTGTGTGTCTCTCTACACTCAATTCTACCCTCCTTTATCCTATTTACACGCCTTTGCCCTATTTACATTTGAAAAATTTGCGCTACTCGCTTTACACGCGCTAACCGTGCTTGGTCGCGTTACACGCTTATCCTTTACCTCTAACCCAGAGGGTGAGCACATCCGGGATGTAGGCTAAATTGTAGGTCAAGAGTAGGCTAACGAGCTCAGACACTACTTCGATTATCTACTTCAGTTGCTACGCGGAAGGGTCAACCATGCTCACCCCCCGTTTAGGAACTCTGGTCTGTTACGCAGTCCGTACTAATCTCTCACTCTTCCCTCTAAACCTAATGTTTAGGTAGTCAGGTCTATTATGCAGACCTACTAATCTCCCTCCTCCCTCTAAACCTAATGTTTAGGTAGTCAGGCCTTTTACAGTACCTACTAATGCTTTTTCTTATTTAAAACTGACAATTCACAAAGGCTTTGTGGATTTGTATCACTATCCACCATCCACTCGCACTTGCTGCTTCCTTCAAGATCCAAGATGACAGACAAAAACTAACTAATAAATATTCTAATCTATGGACAATTCAATGAAATAGGTTTGTCCTCACCTTATTTTTCTCGCAGGCCTGCTTTTTGTCTGCCGCCAAAGATCTCGAAGCCTCACTCTGAGCCTCGTGCTCCAGGTGAGGGTTTGGTTGGTCCACCTCTCCTCAGTTCAGCGTCGGGGTCACCAATTGTTAGGGAAAAATACTCTGCGTGTTGTTTCGGAGAGGAACCACCATACGAAGCAATTTGTTGTAACAAGGTTGAGTTTACTGGTGGATACTGACACAATACAACTTGCCCAACAGACAGTCAAGTACAGTCAAGCAAGCCGGAGAATGTGAATTCTAGTCTAAACAGAGGATGCTCGCACTTTTAAGGCCTAATTCTGTGATGTCACTTCTGGCCCCCTGCACCGCCCACATACACTGTCTTCCACTCGGCACTTAGTTATAACACATGATTCTTGTGGTGTTTCCCATTTACAGAACTTCTGCTTTTAATCTGCTGACATGTATGTCTGGACACTTTCCCTTATCTGTGGCCCAGACTTGACCACTTAAGATTTATCCTTATGCCTTTCTCCTCTTCTGGGCCGTTGTCCCAGTTTGAACTTGCTCTCTCCTGTCCGACTCTGCTTTACATTTCCCATGCAGATGTTACTTGCTGTTTTCTGACTGCCCTTTTCTTGTGATTATACTTCATTGATACATTTGGTTAAATGTGATATGATTAGATAAATTTGATAATTCAAATTTATCTTACATTATAGCACCAAATAACACTGGCTATTCAGAATGAAGATGCTTTAAGAAAATCAATAGGCTACATACAACCATTATTATCAATGAAAACTATCAGGAAAATGAAATTAAACAAAATCCCAATAAAGTAACATTTCCCTCTATAACATTCTAACATAAGCAATCTGTCAACCTTAGACAGCCCAGGATTAGAATATTAACGACAGAATTCAGAATGGGCTCTCCTAATCACAACACGCACGTTGCGTGAGACAGAGCATAAGTACCACAGCAGAGCTAGTCGGCAGCAGCTAGCCACAGCAGCAGCAGCAGCAGCTGTAGTAGGATAGCAGCGGTAGCTTCAGCGACAGCAGTAGCAACAATCCTGGCGATCTAGCGAGCGTACCAACGGATGAACCAACGGTCACGGCACCAATGTAACCGGTGTAACTTCTGCGTTGTGTTTTAATATATGTGACTCGTGGACAACAGTTGCTGAGATGGATATTTATTTTGTATCACTCCTCATTCCCAGCATATGTCAAACAGGAGAGAGGAAGGGGGGAGAGAGGAACAAAACAAGGGGAGACAGGGGGGGCTACCA
Source organism: Clupea harengus (assembly GCF_900700415.2). Classification (NCBI taxonomy): domain Eukaryota; kingdom Metazoa; phylum Chordata; class Actinopteri; order Clupeiformes; family Clupeidae; genus Clupea; species Clupea harengus. The sequence goes on along the minus strand of NC_045167.1, from coordinate 11,397,735 downwards.
GAGACCCCCAATACCAGTGTGCTTGTGATATCAAAATAAAAGATAAAAAAGAAACTGAAATACAGGTAACAGACTATCTTGTGCAATTATTTCAAACCACATTTCTAACCTGTTACACAGGGGAAGTGGGCTGAGACCAGGGGGCCACAGGGACAAAGTCAGGGTCACCCCCATCAGGCACTGGCTGTGGGGAGTGCGGTGTGTGTGTGTGTAGTGAGAAGGGGGGTAACAGGCTTAACCCCGGGGCAGGGGAAGTGGGCTGAGACCAGGGGGCCACAGGGACAGAGTCAGGGTCACCCCCATCAGGCACTGGCTGTGGGGGGTGCGGTGTGTGTGTGTGTAGTGCAGGGGGATGGGGTTGGGTGTGCGTGGGGTACCTGGAACCTGGGGCAAGGCATTGCCTTGATAGGGGGCCAGTCTGTCTCTGTGCAGTGCAACCTTCCGTCCTCGTGGCGGTAGCTGCACCCGATACACCACCTCCCCCATCCGCTCCAACACCCTGCAGGGCCCCACCCACTGACTGTCAAGCTTTGGACAATGGCCCTTCTTTCTTTGTGGGCTGTACACCCAAACAAGCTCTCCAGCCTGGAAATGCCTACCCCGTGCCCGCACGTCATAGTTGCGCTTTTGCCTTGCACCAGCACTTTCCTGCTGCACCCGGGCAAACGCATGGGCAGACTCAAGCCTGTCCTGGAGCCTCCTCCCATATTCAGGGCCTGGGGAAACAACAGGGGCGTCTGGAGGCCGCCCAAAGGCCAGCTCTGCTGGTGTGCGGAGCTCCCTCCCTAGCATGAGGAGTGCTGGGGAACATGTGGTCGACTCGCCAGACCGGCACGCCATGAGCACCAGCGGCAGATGCTCATCCCAGTCTCGCTGATGCTCCGATGTCAGTATGGCCAGCTGCTGACCCAGTGTGCGGTGAAGCCTCTCCACGAGCCCGTCACTTTGAGGACGTAATGGGGTGGTGCGTGTCTTTTGTATGCCCAGGCGGCTGCACATGGCAGCGAATACCTGGGACTCAAAATTTCTCCCCTGGTCACTGTGCAGTGTGTCAGGCATCCCAAACCGGCTGAGTATGCCTCCCAGCAGGGCATTTGCCACAGTCGCTGCTTCCTGGTTTGGAAGGGCATAGGCCTCTGGCCACTTGGTGAAGTAGTCAATCACAGAGAGGATGTAGACATTACCCTTGTTTGTGCGGGGAAGCGGGCCCATCACATCTACAGCCACTCTCTCCATGGGGGCCCCCACTAGATGCTGCTGCAGCTGGGCATGTGACCGCCCTGTTGGGCCTTTCCGTGCAGTGCATAAGTCACACCTTCTGCAGAAGTCTTCTACGTCCCACCGAAAGTGGCCCCAATAGAAGCCTTGACGGAGGCGGCGGAGCGTTTTGGTCACACCAAAGTGGCCTGACCCCGAGGCTCCGTGCATGCCCTGCAGTACAGCTGTCCTCAGGCCCTTGGGGACCACCAGCTGCCAACGCTCCTCCCCTGTAGCAGGCTCTTTCCACGCCCTCTGCAGCACCTCGTCGATCAGACGCAGCGAGTCGAACTTTGACCACAGCCCCTTGGTGGCCTGTGAGAGTCTTGCCACCTCTTCCCATGGCGGCCTCTGCTGTGACTCCACCCACTGATGCACAGGGTGAGAGTAGCGAGAGGTAGCGGGGGAAAGTGGGTGTGGCCCGCTGCTCTGCTGTGCCAACTTCACGTGCCGGCAAGGTAGTGGGTGCAGCAACTGGTGGTGTCATGGCCGAAAACGCGATGACAGGCCCGTCCTGAAACCTCAGCGTGCCTCTGCCCAGGTCCAGCTGACAGCCCGTAGCCTTCAAGAAATCCAGCCCCAGTATGCACGGGTCCTGCACGCTTGCCACCCACACTGGGTGGCGGACAGCTTTGCCCCCCACAGTCAGTGTCATTGTGCCCCTGCCTTTCATGGGTGCCAGCCCGCCCGTGACTGTGCGCAGCTGGACAGTGGTGGGCTCTAACTGAGTCCAGCCCGGCACCACATCAGGTCTTACCAGTGTCACTGTGGACCCCGTGTCCACAAGAGCAGTGCAGGGAACCCCCTCTACGGTCACTGGGACGTGACAAAAGTCCCCCACACAAGTCCGCCCTACCACTACCACAGGCTCCGTGGGCATGTTGTCGTCTGCTTCTGGGGGGAGTGGGCCCTGACTCCCCCGTCTGTGCTGTCGGGTCCTTCCAGCAGACGACGAAGAGAAAGAGGATGGGGCTGGGGTCCGCACAGCCTCCCCTATGCGGACCCCGCGTCGTTTCCCACACCCTTGGGTGCTTTTGGGCACTGCCGGAGGAGGTGACCAGGCTGGCCACACCCCCAAGACACCCTTGGTGATGTGTGTGGGGTACGGGTTGACTGGACAGACATAGCCGTATCAGTTCCGTCAGCTCAGATGCCCATGCCGGCTTCTCCAGGCCAGCTTTGGTGCCCACTGCCACTCTTGTTATGGGCATGCTCTCAATGTGGCTACCTCCAGCTGGCACACCCCACACAAACTCCCTCTCTACTGCCAACTCCAATGCAGCCTGCAGAGATTGAGGGTGCTCCAGCTGTACGTGAACACGCAGCTCAGTGGGGGACAGAGCTCTGGTGAACTGCTCGCTCTGTACATCAGGTGGCATGTGTGCATATGCCCGCCGAGTGAGGCTCTCAATGTCATTTGCCAATGCCCGCAGGGGCTCCCCTGGGAGTCTGTACCTGTTGCTCAGTTCATTTTTGAGCAGGCCAGGCTGCACACACTGTCCAAAGCGCCTCTGTAATGCAGCCACCAAAGCCCCATATTCATGCCTGTCCTCTGGGCTAATCAACAAAAGGCATTTTAATGCATCGTCCGTGAGGCACATAGCAAGCTGCAGGGCTTTCTCTCTCTCCGTCCACTCCCCCGCCAAAAAAAAATAAACGCTCACGAACTTGTCTCCCGAGCTCACTCACTTTATAGTTTATAGTTTACTTCTGACACCAATTGTAGCGATCTCAGTCACTATTCTTAGAGGGTTTTCCGTTATGATGACTTTAATACTTAACATGGAGGACACGTAATTCAGTGACTCCTTATCACAAAACCGCGAGCATCAAGAGGCTCAACAACAAGTTACACGTTCTCTTAAACAGGTGCCCCCGCCCCTTGGCTACTCTGCCAGCCTCCCGCAGCGCATAGCAACCTGCATGTTGATTTTAGTGGGGGGTCTTATGCTCTCATACAGTGATCTGATTGGACGTTACGTATTGCTGTATTGTATATAAGCAGGTGCATAATAAATGATTGTTCTCTTTCCAGTAAAGTAATTCCGATGGCGAGCTGTGTCACTTATTCCTCCGTAAATGTGTAGATAAAGTAAACCGGTTATCCTACCCTTAAGGCAGATTTATACTCGGTTTTAACACATAAACGTAACATTTAAGTTACATAAACGCTGTTGTAAGCCCCTTTAAGCAGTCACTTAACACGTAAGTGCGTCCGCCAAAATTTCTCACTATGCAACAAAAACCACGGCGTGCCCACGCAGCCCGCAAAGACTGTGATAGGCTGCTAACCCCATCCTTTCAGGAGTCTCACATTTCCGGTTTCATAGCATAATACCGCCATTTTTAAAGGCCAAGGCAAGACAAGAATGTTTTTTAATCATGAATAGCCTGCAGACTGTCTCACAAGTCTCTTCTTGTTGATTATGAACAAACATAACAGAAGAGGTCCGAAGATATGAGCATCTTTACAAACCCTCTTTAAACACTTATAAGGACGCTCAAATGACCGCGAATTCATGGAGAGAATAGGCTACTATCCCATTCTCACAGGAGAAATCAGAAACAGCAATCTGAGCATATTTGTCAAACGCGATAGAAGATACTGCTCTGATATATTCCTATTCCATACTGAATATTCTGTTTAGATCAAAGGTTTGTTTTGACATCCCGTCATATTTCAGATGATAGTTAGGTGATAGGCTATACTGTGTTGACATTTAAAAACCGTTGACTGCGATTGTTTGGAAAGAACGCGCTAATTCACCGAACAAATACTTTCATATTCATTTTCCACCACTTGTTAGCCATGTCATCCATTCATATTGATGTGAATCAATCAATTTCACCCCTGAGGCAAGCGAGAGAATGGAGCCTGGTCTGCTCATATACAAAAGTTAACATTAACGTGAAGTGGAGTTAATTTGCGGCCAACACCATTGTATTACAAGCACTGACATTCACTCATGATGAGAAGGTGCACCTGGCGATTCTCTCGCCTTCTATCTTTCATCTTTGAATAATGTAACTTATAAACACGGCGTTTTAAAGCGCTGTGGCCGTCATTAAAATATATATCAATAAACGAACTTCTGCATCATGTGATCTGTCTTTTTCGCCACTGGTACTGAATTGCCAACCTTTGTATTTCGTGTAACAAATGTATTCATTTTCCTTTGTCCCGCTGCAATAAATACGCTTACTTCACTCAACATTCAGAAGGGAAAGGGAGATAACCCCGGAGTTAAGAATAAAGATCACTTCGGCTCTGGAGCAGTAAACAAAAGTCTCCCCTGTAATCTCAGACTACGATTAGCAGGAAAGGTTAACAACAGGCTAATTAATAAAATACAATACTTAATAGACTAACAATCCAATATTTATTTGTTTGAGTGTTGTTTAGTGCAATGGGGGTGTATGATTATTGTCTATAAAGTAAGGCATTTTCAACAGAAAAATCTCCCGTTCATCGTGTCCATTCGCGTCATGGGGTAGGCAAAAAAAACATTACTCCACCTACTGTTCTGGCGTTGAATCGCTTTGCAACACGCACAACCCTTGGGGAACCTAAAGGAACTATAAATCAAAACAACTGCGTTTATGTAACTTACGTGTAACTTACGTGTATTGTTTATGCGTAAAAACCGAGTAGGCCTATAAAAGACCCTTAAGATGTACAACGCAACACTGCACATGAGCTGCGGCTGACAGAGAGCAAGGACACAGGCACACAGACAACACAATCAACATGAACATGAACACATTAAACATACAGGTCGTTACAATAGTTAAACACATACAAACAAAAACGCGTCTTAACGAGTCTGTCATGTCGATCCAGGCAAAAACTGGAAACCAATTTAAGACAAAAAACACCACCGTAACTTAGATGTTTCTCAAATGATGGCCATGAATATCGTTTTGTGTTTAAGGGTTTACGATCAACGTTTAAGAATGGTTCGTTCACCACCACTTATGCGGTGGAAATATATATCAATATTTTAAAAGCCGCGTGTTGCGGCTGCCGTCTGCCAGTTGTGCGCTGTTGTTGTATCCTGCCACCCTTGCTATCCTTGTATACATTCCAATGCACCATGTCAGCCAACATACCTAAACATATTTAAACAAATGATGGAATCGAATATTGCTGTTTGTTTCCTGTTGTAACAGACATGAACTGAGTGCTTACATTATTTTGTATCATCTGACTCTGTTACCCATAGCCCTGGATATGTACTCTGTCTTTGTCTCAGTAAGAGCAAATAGCTGAGACCTGACTCAATAGCATTCAAAAGGCTTATGTGAAAATTCAAGTTCTCCTTCAACATTTAAACTCCTTTCCCCCAGATACAGGGGCGTAACTAAAGGGGGTGCAGCAGGTGCGGCTGCAGCTGGGGCACACTCGCACACCATGAGGGGGGAAGAAAGGAAAAAGGGGGGAAGAAGAAAAGAGAGGAAAAAAGAGAGAAAAAAGGGAAAAGGAGAGAAAAAAAGAAGGAAGGGATTTTGTATGGCCTAATCCTCCATGACTAAAGTTTTTTAATGTTGATCTACATCATAAATTATTTTTAAAACATTAAACTTCTGTTTTTATATGCATTACTATGAGAGCAGAGGTTTCAGGTTCGAGTCCCACCGTTGGCAGAAATTGAGGTTTGCATTATTTCATACATTTCATACATTTCATTTCATTATTGGAAATCACAATTTGTTTGCATATTACCTTTTATTAACCTTATATTAGTGAGATATGGATAATTCTACATTGAATATTTCAATATGCATTTATGAGAGAAGAGTTGACCCCAAAGTTCCCGGTTCGAGTCCCACCGTTAGCAGAAATGTAGCTGTGCATTATTTACTGCAAAGTTAAATTTTATTACTGGAAATCACAATTTGTTTGCATATTACTTTTAATTTACCTTATATTAGTGAGATATTTATAAATCTACATTGAATATTTCAATGCAAGTTCATGTACAGTTATGTGTGAGGTAGCCTACTTTAATTGTTTCACAAAATATTTGTGTTCCAGTTAATACATCCTTCTATTCACAAAAGAACAATGTACAAATCTTTGTTGTAAGCAAACTTTTATTTGCAATAACAAATTCAACAACAACAACTATAGCATAATATATATATACAATATAATAATATATATCAGAAAACATATACAGAACTATATACAGAAAGTGTGAAACTGGGAGGGAAAGGGGTTGAGGGGCACTAAGCCAGTGTCCATGCCTCTGGGAGGGGGGGGAACAATTTATTCATTTATTTTTCATGCATTTTTTTTAGGGCTGTCAGCGTTAACGCGTTAATCTATGCGATTAATGCGGCCGCGATTAACGCGATAAAATATTTTAACGCAGTTAACGCAACTTAAAAAAAAACAAAAAAAAACATTTTTTTTTTTTTTTTAACTTTAGTTTAGTTTAGTTAGGGCTGTGTAGGCCACGGTTAACTCGCCTTGCTCCTTTATTGATGTCAGGTGAAAACTTATGAGTGAAACAATAATACAAGAAACGGAAAATACTTAGGTGTCTTAACGAAACACAGCAAGTTACTATTAGATTCATTACACCAAGAATCAGAGCACAGCTGGCTAATAAGTGCTAACGTCTGCCACCAACTGGGTTATGAATGAATGGTGTGCTAACGGTCACATATTAGAACGTATCTAAATTAATAATAATTACATTTTACGTTACAACGAACTAACACAGTTCATAGAATTTAAACATATATAGATCACTTAAACATATTTATCACAGTGTGAGACAGCTAAATAACGTAGTCATTGTTTTTGAGCATGCGAGGGAAAGCATAATTTAATAGAGGCTTACTAGACATGTGTGCTACTAACTGTCACTGTTGTCAAAGTAAAAGTCCGTCAACAGAAAGAAATACAATACTGTGTGCGTGTTGGGATGGATTACCGAACGGGCTGAACGGGCCCAGGCCCAAGGGCCCCTGAGCTCAGAGGGGCCCTAAACCAGAGCCTCTGCGTGAAGTCGCTGTTATTAACTTTCCTTGCTGTCAATTGTCTTTAGACTTTGTATTTGTTAATATCAGAAGTGGCTTAAATGTATCTCTTATTTGTGGTTGGTATTTTGTTACACGTCCTGACCAATGGTTTCATAATCCGTCCATGTGTGCGTGTCCATAGCAACAATACACTACAACATGAAACATTAAATCACTCCAAGCAATATACATTTGCTGACCTAAATAAGATGCTATTTGTTATTACTTGAGGTTATTTCAATAATTGACAATTTTAAGTTTGGCCTACCATTTTATGTGAGCGATGAGGGAAAGGTGGGGCCTGAAAAGCCCCCCTTGTTCAAAATGGGGAATGACAGAAAAAGTTTGAGAACCACTGCGGTAGTTGAAGATGGAGAGAGCTGAGTGATTGTTGGGCGGAAAGTCTCTGTTTAAGAGCCAAAATGACGGAACAATCGACAAAACTGAAGTTGTATGTAGCATTTGTCAAGCTGAATTTAGCTATCACAGAAGCAGCTCGTCTTTAAGTTATCACCTTAATGCAAAGCACATTAACGATCTTACGATTTACCGTCGAGGGGCACCATTGTGTTTAAAAAAAAAAATACAATTAAACAACAGTGTCTAAAATTCACGCTGTATGAAGTGATTACTCGTTAATTTATAAGATTTAGTCTTAAGAAGAAAAACAAACTTTTAATCGCGATTAATCGCGATTAATTCATTTCAAAATGTGCGATTAATTAGTTAATTTTTTTTATCTATTGACAGCCCTAATTTTTTTATATCCTCCAACCACTGCTCCTTGGGAACAGCCTCTACAGAGGGGCAGTATATAATGCCCTTGTACTGGCTGTGTCCAGTCTCCGCTGTCCTGAACTGCCCGCATTTCTTGCACGTGTTGCGCAGAACACTGCAGGTCCGTTTTCGAACTGGAGCAGGAGCGGCAGAGGAGAGGCTGGCACCCAGAGCCTGTGGAGCAGCACCCAGCACAGGCCCCTGTGAGGTCACTGGACCCAGCATGAACAGCTGAGGGCCCGAGGGTGGAGCAGGGAAGAGTTCTCGCTGAGGGCACGAGTTCACAGCCGCCGGTGCGACGGCGGACGATACCTTCCTCTTCACCTGTGCCTGGCCCACGGTGCTGCCAGCCCGGGGGTACTGGTGAACTGGGCCTGGTTGGGGGGGGTGCAGATGGTGGGCACACATTAGCAGGGAGGAGAGGGTCAGTCGCCACAGACAAGTGGCTGGGCAGGTCCAGTCCTTGCACCACCACGTTGCCCTGCCTCTACACCCTCTTGTTGTGCCACTGTACCAGGGTGGGTGGTGTGGCTCACGTCTACCAGCTGCAGGGTGGTCTGCTGCATAACAGCCCCATTGTCTAGAATGCGCCGCCTGATCCTCCTGTAGTCATTCAGGATGAGATCCCATCTGGACAGAGAGAGAGAACACAGCAGCCCCTGAGAAAAGACAAAAACATATGCAAGTGTGAATATGTATGACAGGGCACAGAGGGAAAGTAGTAAGACAATAAATGTTCTTGACCTGCTGGTTGGTGAGGGCCAGAGAGAGCTGGTGCCTCAGCTCCACGAGATACTCGGTCCATGCCTGGCACCCCAGAGTCATCCACAGCCTGAGAAAGAAAAAAAAACATAAAAAACTGATGAGTGACAAATTTTGTAAAGAGATGTGGGACAAAATGCAGATACAGTGATTGTACTTCTTTACACACAATTATGAATTTACACAACCCAGACTCATCAGGAGAGGCTGGGACACCTGGCTGCAGGATGGTGGAAGCAGTCAGGGAGGAACTTGGAGGCAGCAGCAGTCAGGTTCCCCCATCCACCAGTTCCTGCAGCAGCCACTCAAAAGGGCTGATGGCGGCCTCCACGCCGCATGTCCTCCTGCAGCAGTACTGGCTCATCTCCCTCCTACTTATTCTCCTGTCCACCAGAAGATCAGTAAGGGCTAGCACCCCTTCCTGCCTGAGCTGCTCCTTCGTCATCTGCCGCAACAGAGCGAGGTCCCCTGCATCCCACTCAAAGGTGCATGCAGACAGGCAGCCCATGAAGGTGTGGTAGAGCATCGATGGTGGTGCCGCCGACAGCCAGCCTTATCACTCCCCTGTATTCCCCTACCTGACTGAATGGTATATATGCCAGCACCTTACTGTCAGGTAGGCCATTCTCTGAGCAACACATAGGGTGTCTCCACGCTGAAATAAACTCCAAAATCCTGACTATGTCTTCCAGTCCATTCTTGAAGTTTGGCGTGCTCATTAGATTCTATCACATAAATAAAATTCCCAACATGAGTAAAATTGGGCTACAGACAGCGCAAGCTGTGCTGTGTAGGATCCTTTACAGATCCCAGGTACAGCATGCGGCACGTATTGCATCTGTTGTGCACTGTTGTTGTATCCTGCCACCTTTACTATCCTGTATAACTAAAATTCCCATACACCTTTCAACCAACACATCTACGCATAACTCATCAAAACTAAACATAAACAAAATTCCTATACTCTATGTCAGGCAGCCTCCTACTCTTCATCTCTTCAGAAATAGAAATCCCAGAGAGCTCGATAGATTCGTTATCAACCCCGTGAGAGGGGACGAGGGTGGAGAGGAAGGCTTATCAGGAGACCAAGGCTCAAAGCTGTCGAAGTGAATGGACAGAGCCGTCACTCTGAGAATGGACCAGTATGGGGACAGATGTGTTCTCAGCCTGGGCCATCCTACTCTGAGACCTATTCTGATGCATCTCTTGCTGCTGATGCATGGCCTCCAGTGTCCAGAATCAAATCAGAACACGGCGAAACACCAGAAGCCTAACTTCCTTCCTAAGCCCTTTCATAACACCTTCCAACAGGGCCAAGAAACAGCAAGACACAACGTGTACTGAGCAACAGGAAACCCTGGGCATTGCCCGTCTCATCTGGCAATGTGAACATCACCCATCAGGAGGCCCGGACTCAAAAAGAAAAAAAGATGAAGAGGATTTCTATTTTGTTGTAATGCTTTTGAGTTAACTCGCATACTGTGTAATTTGTACTTGTTTTTACTATTAATAAATCGCAACCCCTGAGCATCCAGAAGAGAGTTCTCTCTTATTTTTGACACAAGCTTCGATAGAATCTCCGGCTGGGGGTGGGGTTACTTTCTGATCAAAGACCTTTGCTCGGCCGCCTCCGGATCCAACGAGGAGGAGAGAACGGGTCCCGGCCTTCCCCTCAAGAACGGTGAGTCACAATATCTGGGTGAAAAGTAAATTCACTTCTTTTTAAAGGAACCTAGTTCCTCCCACTCTCTTGTGTTTGGCTGTTCTCCAAGGCCAATCAGAATTATCTATCTAATATTAGATAATATAATAATATAACTCCTTTTATGAACTCATTGTGAGGGTTACCCCCTCGTGAGGGTTGTTTTTCCCATGGCGCCTGGTGGGGCCCCTGGAATGTCAATTAATCACTTTAAGAGTTTGTATACCGTTTTCCAGCTGTTCAGCCTGTCAACTTGTTAAAAGAGGCCTTTCATACTAATGAGTCAATCCATGTTCATCTGGTCATAGAAAAATATCCTACAGGAACTAACACTGAAAACTGCACTACTCGATCCTTGCGGGCAGAGAAAAAAAACCACACGCAGAGAGTTCACTCGGCAGAGTGTGTGTGTGAGATCTGCACGGAGCGCGAGGGGAGGGGGTGAGACAGTGGCCGTGCTGGTTATGAACATCAAATAATCAGACACATTAAATGAAAGGTTGAAAAGTCTTGGTTGCACTTGCTTTTAATACATATATAATTGGTTGCACTTGCTTTAAATACATACATTCTTGGTTGCACTTGCTTTTAATACATGCATACTTGGTTGCACTCGTTTTTTAACACATACTTTGCTGCAATTGTGGTTGTTACTGAATTTTGACTATTCTCAATGCAATGCTTGCTGTCACATACTGATATACATACAGTATACACAGTGAGAGATGCTATGCCTCACCAGTGCTTAAGACAAGTTTAAATAAGAGTAACCCGTGACAGATGCTAAGCCTCAGTGGTGCTTGGGACAGGTGTAACTAAAGGCAGCCAGTGAGAAATGCTAGGCCTCACCTTGTCTCTTTTCTTCTCCTCCTAGTCTAGTCTTGTGTGCCACTGTGGTGAATCACAGCTGTTTTATCCTGAAACACACAATGTGTGCGCAAAAAGGCAGAGATCACAAAACATCTTCAAGGGGAGGACCTAAGTAACCTGACGTTGTTGAAAGCCCACTCACCAATCTGTAGAACTGGACCCACATGCTGTAAGACCACTACATTTCAACCAGGTATATGGATTTAACGTTACTGACTGTCTTCTGTAGTTATTGCTATTCATGAAGGAAGTTCAACCAATCTCGGGTGAATTCATTAGGCCCCACAAAAGTACAAGAGCATCAGAAACGTTTTAAGAAGAACTTTGCAAATACTGTTTTTAGATCAAAGTTCAGCTCCAGTCCAGCTATCAGCAGGCTAAGTCCCGTATGTTCTCTTGTGGTCCTCATCATGGGGAAATGAGTGAAAGCCTAAATAGTTTGCTGTCTGCTCACTGGGGTACACAACACCACTCCATCAGTACACAATTGGTTTTCTTGGTCTCCTCAACGACCGGATGTGTGTCTCAGTAAACTGAAATTGAAATGTGAGAACTGAATGTGGTCTAGACTAGAGAGTTGAATTTTCAGTGAGGACAAAATACAGTTTCAGAGCAAATTAATTTAGTTTCAAGTTTATTAAAGTTATTTATAAACAGTTATTCAAGTTTATAAACTCAATTTCAAATTATGCAATTCAGATTCAGTTTTTTAATGCAATTATTCAAGTTGAGCAATTCCGATTCGAATATAAATGATCAAGATTCAGTTTCTAGTGATACACAGGGTTCAACTGGTGGTGTGATTTCCTGTTCAGTACTTGTCATGCCTCGTCAGACTTCTCTCCAATCTTCACTGGCTCCTCTGATCTGCTGCATGTTATTGTAAACTGGCTGTTGGGGTTTTGGCAATATGCCATGTTCTGCATTGGCTGGCCCTGTCTAGACAAAGGGGGCAAACATAAGGTATCTGCATCTGGGGCATAGTTGGGGATCATCTGACCCCATACTTGTCCCTGTTGGGGGTAGGGATTTTGGCCATTTGTTTCAGTAGGCTCCTCATGCTGGTCACCAACCTGGTCACACGTTGCTGTGGGTTGGCATTCCATTCCTAAGCCACGAGTCATTGCAGGTCAGCCAACGTGGTTGTGTTGGTCAACACGTACAGCACGTTCAGGCTGATCCCACAAGTGTTCAATTACGTTGAGCTCTGGACTCATGGCAGGCCATTACATTCTCTCTACTCCCTTTTCTGGAGGTAGTCTGTGATAACCCTGGCTTTGTTGGGGCGAGCGTTGTCATCTTGGAGGATGGAGTTAGGTCCCAGATTGTGGAGATATGGGATCGCCACTGGCTGCAGAATCTCATCCCAATATCTCACTGCATTGAGATGGCCTTCAATTAGGCCAAGCCTTGTTTTGCCAGTGATGGAGTTACTGCCCCACGCTATGACACTGCCCGCACCAAAAGTCTTGTTTGTTCCTTGTTACTGATCGAGAGTTCCAACATCCAATCCATCAAACAACTCAAAACAAGAATGAATACAAACAGGAGAATACACTGTTTAGCATTTTGAGAATTTTGGCAAATTTTACTTGGCTGCTACCCACATAATCAGCTGTGATGCTCATCCTTCAAATGCTTGATCCTTACAAGATGGACTTCATTGTAAAGGTAAATAAACAGGCTTTTCAACGATATAAAATAAAATGCCAATTAGCATTGTAACAACAGAGGAATAATCGACCAAACACACATTTCCAATTAAATGCACTGCAATTGCATCTGCAAATTTTGTCATTTTAGCAGACTCATTTAGCAAATATCCATGGAATGACATGGTAGCCTATTAAGTACTAAACAAAATTTACATTTTCATTGTATATTATCATTCATTTTTCCATTAAATCAATAATACATCACCACTTCCAGAAAGTTGCATTTCACAAGTAGTCCAGGCAAAGTAGCGTTTTACGACAGACTAATTGTAAAATATTTTTTTTCAGCATAGATCATTTCTATGAGGTGTCCAGAAAAACATACTAAAAGTCCTAAGAAATCCTAGTTGAGGAAATATGTTTAATTCTCATCAATCTGAGATGTGTGCTAATAATGCATGGCAAAAATACACCTCAAACATTTTATTTTTTCCTTTACTCCTATCAAAATGAAACTTTACACAATGGAAGTACCCATGAAAAGTAAACATTTTTGTATTACAAGTTTTTTTTTAAAAATTAATTTGAATATGCACATGAGCTCCACACTTATTGAATACGTCCATAGGCAGAAACGCCATTCGTATGTATGGCAAATACATCGGCCCAATCTCATCCAATCATCCTACTGCCAATGGGAGATGGCAATGCTGCTTTTAGACTGGCATCTAACCTGAAAACTGCCTGGCCTGGTAGAACCTGCCAGGGGTATGGTGTTTCTGCCTATGCAATTAATTACATATTCAATAAGTGTGACGCTCATGTGCATATTCAAATTCATTTCAAGAGAAACTTGTAATACAAAAAAAGTTACTTTTTCATGTATAAAATTAAGCCTATTTGGGTGAATTTGGGCGTATTCGATTAGTGTATAGCTCATTTACATATTAAAATTCATTTTCAAAGAAACCTGTAATACAAAAAGTTTTACTTTTCATGGGTACTTTCATTGTGTAAAGTTTTATTTTGATAGGAGTAAAGGAAAAAATCTCAGATTGATGAGAATTAAACATATTTCCTCAACTAGGATTTCTTAGGACTTTTAGTATGTTGTTCTGGACACCTCATAGAAATGATGTATGCTGAAAAAAAATATTTTACAATTAATTATATTTTTGGCTCCAAAATGGGTTACTTTGCCTGGCCTAAAGGGCCACATTGCAGATATTGCACACTATTTTTGTTAATGTGTGGGGCTTAATTACATGTATTGATGAGCTGCACAAGGGTAAGGCTTTTAATCGCGAAGGGAACACAGTGCACCGAATACGGAATTAGAAGCAGACATAGCGTCCGCAGACTGGGCTGAGGTTAGTAAACAAGATCAGAATAGTGTTTGAGACTGGTGTATGACTGTTTACACGTAGGCCACTATGACAACGACACTGTATGCAAATGATATGTGGTGAACATAGTTTAAGAGGAGGTTCAACCTTGGGAGCTTTGGGACTGTGATCTGAGCACTTGTGAAGTTGCTCTCACGTTCTCTTAGTGTCTGTTTGGATTATTTTTCACAGCAGGTCTCTTGCTTTGTGGCAGTGACAAAGGTTTGAGTGCATTCTGGTCAGTACAAACATGTTTATCAGTCCTCCACATGGCCACATACCCACAAAAGGGATTTCAAGATGATTCCAACACTAGTTTAAGTTTGAACAACTTTTAATTACTTTACACCAGGAAACACTGCCGATTTTGGAAAACATATGTATCTTGTTGACCTCATACCCGTCTTCTGTGCGTGTAGACTTATTTATTTCAGGTAGCTTTGCCGACAGACAGTATTACACCAAAACAGTGTAAATGATATACAGCTCTCACTCGTTCTCCTTTCCTTTCAAAGAAAGATGCTTTAAAAACCTGAGTGGGGCCTATGTATTCATTTTGAAGATTATCTGGATCATTCAGTGCAAGATTACCAGCCCTTATTAGCAAGGGAAAATAAATCACTGTGCCTGTAGCCACCATTTTTGTCACTGCAGTATCGATTTATTAAAAAAATACAAAAACACGGGTCACAATTCACATTGATAAAAAAAATTAAATATCTATAAAAAAGACAATAAAATGACATCATTCAACCGTAAACTGACAATTTAAGAAGAGAGGAGTCAACAATACGCTGTGTAGTGTATGAAAAATATCGAGATTCTGAGTTACATGCTAGAGTAAAGACAAAAATAGAACATGACATATTTACAACATATTCAGATACGAGACAAATCAGAATACTATTGGCTATCTATCCTCAAGTCACTGAAGACTTCTGATTTGCTATTTCAAGTAATTCTTTCAGCAATATCTGGCGAAAGGGGAAAGATTGATTAGTTTGCAGGCCAATACTTTTCTGATATCAAAAAGTACAAATGCCAAGTTATGTTAATCTTTGTCCAAAGTTCACAACTTCACATGATTCCGTCGAAACTGTTTAATTATATGTAGTCCCATGTCCTTCTGTTCTCGTGGAGACATTTTTAATCTTCCCATCCTCAGAGCTTCCCTTTTCATCTCGCCTAGACTGGAGGATCTGTTGGTACGTTTCTTGTATTTGGTCTGGTGCCCCTTGACAGATGATCTCTGCTGCTCCTCCTTGTCCTTGCTAGGCGAGTTCTGGTGCTTTAATGTTCTTTCAGGCACATCCTTCTCCCTGTTCTCATCTTCCGGGGCGTGTTCTGATAGTCTCCTGGATTTCACGGGAGTGGGCACAAAACTGTTCTTCCAACTGTTCATGATCTTGTTCTTTGCAGAGTTCTTTTCCGGGGAATACAGAACTGTAAGTCTAGCTGGCAAATCACGTTCACAAACTGTGTAATACGGTGATGAACCATATGGCTTTAACACTGCACATTTTCTTTTCATGGGCTTTGGTATTTCTGGATTTTCTGTAGTTCCTGTTAGATTCAGATAATTCGCCCCCGAGGTAGCAGTGGGGTTTACAGCTTCATGTCTGTGTCTTTTGTTGTCTGGTGCCTTAGTTACCTCTGCACCAGTGTCTTGGGAGATGCTGGATTTATTAGTCACATTCAGGCATGATTGGCCTGAGGGAACCAGGACTTCTGTCAACTCATCCAAATTCCCACACTCTTCGAGTGATTCCCTGCTGCGCTTTTTCTGGGCTAATGGTCGGAAAGTGCTGGTGGGGCTGCCACTTCCTTTTACATGACTTGCACTTGGCTTTTCTACCTTCTCACCCTCTCCTGTGCGCAATGAATCAAGTTCCTTCATTACGTCAGACTTCTTTTTCCTTATGGCAGCTGAAGGAGAGATGGGAGAGCTGGCTTTAGTCCCACTGGGGGACGAGGTGGGAATATGAAACTCCAGTCCACTTGGCTTGGTTTTCTTATGGGCTGTCTGAGCAGAGCCCTTTCTGGAAACATTTGATGAGTGTTTCTGAGCATAATGCGTGGATGGCCGATGGATTCGTTTTGGATGTTGATGTTTCTTCGTTGACATTGATGTTTCCTTTTCCTTCCTGCAGTTTTTGAGAGGATTAGTTTGCTCTTTTCCAGTTGACTTTGTTAAGTGGTCATTTTGTTTCTTTTTCATCCTACTTGTCTGTATTTCACTGAATTTAAAAACATCTTCCATGGAGAGAAAGGATGGGATCTCTTCTTCTCCACTAAGTATGTTAATCTCTTCTTGATTCAGCATTTCACTCAAATCTCCCTCAGAATGATCACTACTATCAAGGCAAATGGGAGAAGAAGCAGCAACACTGTACACACTGTCATCAGAGTCTTCACAGAATTCCTTTGAAAATGCCTTTAACTCATCCAATGAGAGCACTGTTATCTTCATTGACAGCATGGGTTCATCTGGACTCATAGGACTGTCTTGATCAAACTCATCTGACTGGGTGTCGATGAATAGAGTAGGTGAGGGGGGATCTTCCTGTGGAGAACTGACAAGGTCCTGATCTACATAATTAGAATTAAAAGTCTTAATTTCGTTCTCAGATGACAAAACATTTAATTTGATGGACAGCATGGCATCATCCTGGTTCTTTGGACAGCCTTCGTCTGATGTTTCTGCCTGTTCACAGATGCTTTCTGACAATTCACAACCCTCTTTAGGCAAACACTCCTTGTGATCCAAATCCTGACTGATATGATGAGAGTTCTTTTGATGATGAGAATCTTTTGATGATGTTCTTATATATTCATCTGATCCATCTAATGCAATTCTGAAACACTGTTTAGGGTCATGGCCATCATACACCTCAGCAGTTTGATATGCAGTGTCCTTCTGAAGGTCAGCAGGAGCTTGGTTTTGGTCTGAAAGTCTGCTAGGATTTATGAAGGACACCTGAACCGGAAGGGAGAGATCAACTTCCTTGTTTTCAAGTCTATTACTGGTGGTGGAGATGGGCATTGTAGAGTTTTGTCCAAGATCATCTTGACTCTGGGGTTTGATGTGACCAGTCTGTTCAGCCTGGTCTGAGAATGCGTGGAGATCTTCCAGATCATCTTGACTCTGGGGTATGATGTGATCAGTCTGTTCAGCCTGGTCTGAGGATGCTTGAAGATCTTCCTTAGACACACTGTTCTCACGGAAAGATGTGGTACATGGAGCCTCAATGTTATTGAACAAGTCTGTCTCCTGTGCCTTGTCATTGGAATTTTCCAGCAATGACCCCATGTTTTTTCTAATAAAATCTTCATCTGTCAATTCTTTGCAAATGTTCAATGATTCATCACTTACATTTCTCCAGGATGACTTATCCACTTCTGTGGCGATGCCACCGTCAAAGCAACTGGTAAGAATGTGGCACTTGCTATTTAGCTGATCTAAATCATTTACCTGCATGGCATCAAACACAATCTTGTCTTCCTCTGTGTCAAACTCTGCAGCCTCCTTCAATATATTTCCAAAGGTACCACCTAGCTCTGTCACAATGTAGTTATGATAGCTTCTATCCCAATAAAGATCAAGTATAGTGCGTGCAAAGTCTTGTCCATTCTGGTCATTTCTGTGTGGCTTTTGTTCTAGCAGTTCCAAGGCTGCCACCAATTTCCTCACCTTTCCTAGACTCCACGTCACTGCTGACATGCCAAAAAAACAATCTGATCTACCTAGGTCTCCATGGTTCTGGTCCTTGGGAGCATCTTCCTTCTCAGTAATCAGATTGTTGAGAGAATTTGTGTTTGAGCAGACTGCTGACTCTGGGTGTGAACCTTGACCAGCTGTCACACCATCTTTAGGACAACCGCCATCCTCTGATCCCTTTCCACTAGATGATGACTTTCTTATAGAGGAACAGTCACTGTCCAAAAGCAAAGCACTGGCCTCCTCTGTTTGCTTTTCATCAGTAAGAGACCAAACTTTTTCTATTGTAAATGGAACCTCATCACAACTACTCTTTCTGCAAAGCTGCTGTGATATGGGAGGTACAACTGCAACAGCTCTGTGTACCTGCACACTTTTCTTAGGGTACCCTTGCACTTTGTCAGTTCTTAGAGTAGTAAGTAAGTCCCCAAAGCAAACCTGGTCAATGTCCGTTTTTTTCTTTCTGAGGAGATACTTAAGCAGTAGACTCCGCTTGTCTATCGAAATTAAGGCAGGTCTGTCAGGCACGTTTGGTCCATGGTTGTAGTACAGATCCGCTTCCCTCTGTGAAGCCAGTTGGGACAATCTGTGCTGGTCTGAGACAACGACAGGTGAGTTTTGTTGTTGGATAGGTGTACTATTAACTAGAGTGCCATTGCTGAGGTTAGGAGCTCTATCTCCATTTCTGTTTGAATTGTCCAGAGCAGGAGGACTGTTCTGGTCGGTGTGGGCAGAGCTGGAACTGTCCAATATGTGATAAGGAGGGGGCAAACCATTGGCTCTGATGGCTGAGGGCGGCAGACCTCTGGAACCAGAGGGGAAAACGCTCATGTTTTGGGAAGGAGCCGACTGTGAGGGTGTCCCATAAGGATACGGGGGGAGCGGTAATCTATTCAAGCCCGTGGAGACAGGAGGGGAGCTGGTCGAGTTGTTTGAGTAGAGAGGCA
This sequence comes from Clupea harengus, assembly GCF_900700415.2. Lineage (NCBI taxonomy): Eukaryota > Metazoa > Chordata > Actinopteri > Clupeiformes > Clupeidae > Clupea > Clupea harengus. The sequence goes on along the minus strand of NC_045167.1, from coordinate 11,378,632 downwards.
GAGAAGCCACCATGGGTGAAGTGGTAGGTGATGTGACGGTCATGTTTCTCCTGGAAATTTGCCCATTGTTTACATTATTGACGAACTGACAGCTTGACCACGGACTTGAGGAAGTTGATGAGGACACCATCACATCTTGTCCATTTGTTCCACTGGGAATCCTGCCATTTTGTGTTGGTTGTAGTGCATGGCCTTCGGTACTCAACCTGCCATTCACCTGGATATTTTGCTGTTGATTACTGTGCGTTAGCTTTAGATGATAAGCCTGTGCCACATTCGGCTGTGTCAGAAAGATCTGCCATGCAGCCAAACTGATTTGTTGATGGGCAGGAGGATTTTGGACTTGACCTTGAGTAGTGGATTGCTGTACCTGTAATGCCTGGGCTGCTTGAGGAGATCTATTGTGACCATTCAGGTTGTTAACAGTAGCCTGACGTTGGCTCATTGACATGTGTAATCCTCCGTTTGGCATGATGACATTCATGTTAGTTTGTGAGCTGTTCCTCGTATGCCAGTCTTGTTTTGTTTCTGATTGAGGTTGCCTGGGTGTGCTTTGTGTCACGTTAGTTTGTGAGCTGTTCCTCGCATGCCAGTCCTGTGTTGTTCCTGAAGAAGGTATGTGTGCAGGTTGTGCCCCAGTGTGTGACTGCATCTTCTGGAAATTCTGGGTACCGCCCGATGGAATGATGTATCCATATAGTGGAGTGCTATGGGTACCTGCCGCTGGGGCTGGAGCTGCAGGTGGGCACACAGAATTCTGATATGCTGGTGATATTCCATAAGATCCATTTCCATGGTAACCAGCCTGTGGAAGGCATGTTCCATCATGCAAGGAAAGGTGATGCTGAATGGGACCAAACTTGGCCTGTTGGTTTAAATTGGAACTTGGGATTTGGTTTCCATTTGGCTGTGCATTTCCAACTTGCTGTCCATACTGGTTGTGGTGGATAAGATAGCCATAGTGCGTCTGGTATTGCTGGGTCTCTTGGTGGGATTGAGGATGCATGATGGTAGTCCGTCACTCAGTGGCATGTCTGAAATGAAAGGGAAAAAAAAAAGTGTTAGCACATTTTAAATTCACCAAAGATGGCATACTTTTATAATTTCCTGTTGCATGCTCCTGTTAGTATTTTCAACTACAGCAGTCCAGCAACATTTAATTGTCCAGAACTGAAAATCTACACTAGATGACACCTTTACTGGGTTTTTCATTTGTTCATTTGAAAATTAATTTGATCACCAATGCGACTATTGTGGGCCGGTATCTAGAAGCAGACCAGGTGTAGATGGATATGAAAAGCCCACTTCAAAACCAGTCACCCTATTTGCTACTCAAAGAAAAATAAGAATTCTACCCCTCCCCCCCACCTAACCCCACATGGACAACAGACCATCGCGATCAATTACCCCTCCCCCAAAAGAAAGAATAAGAGGCGAGAAGAATTAGAGACATTAAGGCCAAAGAAAAGAAGCAGAGCAGCCTAGTAATAACCTGACGTTGTCATAATGTAAGATAAATTCAGTTCAGTATAGTTTTATTTGTGAAATGAGTACCTACAATACAATTGTCTCTAAGCTTTTTGCAGAGACCAGAGTTTAGAAAGAAGTAGGCAGTTAGGGCCAGTCAGCGAGGAATGCAACCTTGTATTCTTGAGCTGGGCCTCTGGTGAGAAGACGGGTCAGCTCGATGAGAAGCAGAGGATCTGAGATTTCACACAGAATTTATGAGTTATTGTTGAGAACAGTGTCACCAGATAGAGCATGTCACCAGTCCCATGATCTAGTCATGACACGAGGGGCCCACGAATGACATCACTGACAATGACAACCTCTGTTCACTTCCACCCCTATGACTAGATCATGGGACTGGTCTCTGCAAAAAGCTTAGAGACAATTGTATTGTAGGTACTCATTTCACAAATAAAACTATACTGAACTGAATTGATCTTACATTACTCATAATTCTAGTCAGAATATCAGTCTGATACTGCTCCATTGGGCTGTGATTATGGGGCGTGTTTCAACCGAACCAGGAAAAAAAAAATGCCTCTTCGCTCAATTGGATAGACCTACAACCAATCAGAGCCACGTAGTATGTGAACCGGGCCAGCTGATAAATTAAACTTTTTACCGAATCCCGTAGGAAGGACAGCAAATACATCTTTTCGATCGACAAATGCCTTGATCGCGTTTCTCTGATCCTCTTTTTAAATGAATGCGCTGTCGATGTCTTCTAAAACAGACTTGATGGCAGAATCTATCTACACTTCTCAGCTCTCCAGCGGCAGCCATGTTTGTTGAAAACGAATTCAATCCAAGCGCTCTTTGGTGACGTGGTTGATTACGTTACTGTTTATCATCTGTCCATCATCGTATAAAGCCCGCCCTGACAATTTGATTGGTCTGAACAGCTTCTGGTCGGGCATCATTTCTCCCCAACGGAGCAATACCAGACCGAACTTCCCGACCTCAAATGTTGTGGGCGAGGCTAAGTTCGTCTGGTATCCAGGCTAGCCTAGTAATACAATTTAAAAAGAAATTGTGTAATAGGAGTCTTAGAGGGGGAGATAATAGGAGACAACAGGGAGGGGCTATGGCAAGCAGTGGCGGGAATAACTAAGATATTAATTGGTTTAGGAATGGTTAGAGCAGCAATATGGAGTTCTGTTCCAAAACTAGCAAGCTAACTACCGAAAAGGCATGCAAAAACCTTGCACACACCACCAACAGCCCAGTTGACACTGATAGAAGCTTGCCAACACACTAAATGGTGTCTTTTGGCTGTATAGCTAGCAATGTCATTCTGTGAAAGCTTTTCTTCCATTATTTCAGGGTGCTCCAGCCTGGAACACAGAACTACATAGGCCATATCCTGGATGGCTAGTGGGAAAGACACTGGTGTTCATCTGTCCTTCACGCGACCATATGCTATCAAAATGAATTTGTCCGTTTATAGTTGTCCGTTTACAGCAGGGGTGTCCAAAGTCCGGCCCGCGAGCCAATCGCGGCACGCGGTCAGATTTCCCGCAGCTTCGGTCTTATAATGTGTTATCTATGGCCCGCCAGCACTGTTAAATAAATAATAAAACTTTCAAATGCAATTCCTCCTTCAACCGCTAGGGTATTGGACTTTTACTTTGGCATCGATCAAATATTCGTCTCGCGAGAACAAGGCCACAGTGTGATAGTTAGTACAGCTGTTGCACACACTTGTCCAATCTACTTTCAAACACACGTTGCCGCGAACCCTTCTCCGATCATTTCTACCATGGCAAGTAAAAAGAGGAAAGTTGACAGTGAGGGCCGCCGCTTTCAGGAGAAATGGGAATTACAATATTTCTTCACTGACACTCGAGGCAATTGTGTTTGCCTAATTTGTCAAGAGACGGTTGCCTTGTTTAAGGAATTCAATGTGAAGAGACACTACCAGACAAAACATGCTAACGCATTTGACAAGCTAATGGCGAGTGACCGTGCTGAAAAAGTAAAGCAACTCAAAGCTGCTCTGGCTTCACAACAGCAATTCTTCACGCGGGCCAATGATTCCAATGAAAACATTACCAAAGCAAGCTACGAAGTGGCCATGTTAATAGCTAAACATGGCAAACCTTTTACAGAGGGTACGTTTATCAAAGACTGTGTCATGAAAATGGTGGAGAACATTTGCCCAGAGAAGAAGCAAGAATTTATGAACGTTTGCCTGGCTCGTAACACTGTGGCACGGAGAATTGAGGACATATCGTCAGATATTCATAGACAATTGGGGGACAGGGGAGTGACTTTTGATTATTTTTCATTAGCCTGCGATGAAAGCACAGATGCATCTGACACTGCACATCTACTGATTTTTTTAAGAGGAGTTGATGACGACATGAACGTAACAGAGGAGCTGCTTGACCTCCAAAGCCTCAAAGGCCAAACAAGAGGAACGGATTTATTCGCTGCTGTTTGTGCAGCTGTTGAGGATATGAAACTACCATGGAGTAAAGTGTGTGGGACTATTACCGATGGTGCGCCTGCCATGACTGGTGAACGAAGTGGATTGTCCACACTGATCTGCAATAAAGTCAGCGAAGAAGGAGGTAACGCTATAAAACTCCACTGTATAATTCACCAGCAGGCTCTCTGCGCAAAAATTCTCAAATTTGATCACGTTATGAAACCGGCGGTAAAGGCAATAAATTCCATTCGATCTAAAGCTCTATACCACCGCCAGTTTCAGCAGTTCTTGCTTGACATCCAGGCTGAATACGGAGACGTAATATATCACAACGATGTGAGGTGGCTCAGTCGGGGGTCTGCATTGCAGCGATTTTTCTCTCTCAGAGGGGAAATCGGAACATTTTTGGATGAAAAGGGGCAACCAATGCAAGAACTGTCAGATCCTGTATGGCTGGCAGATTTGGCTTTTTTGGTTGACATAACGAAGCATCTGAATGCACTGAATGTTAATCTTGAAGGACGAGACGCAGTGGTGAGCCAGCTATATGCACACATCAAGGCCTTTGGAAGCAAGCTGCAACTTTTCCGAAGACACTTGTCACAATCAGAACCCTGCACTGCACATTTCCCAGCTTTGAAAGAGGTCATTGACCGTTTTCCACAGGACTACATCGGTGCGCAAATGGAGAGGTATGCAACAGACGTCACATCTCTATCTGTGGAATTAAACAAACGCTTTCGGGATTTTGCAGCTATTGAAAAGGAGCTGGAGCTCATTGAGCTGCAGTGTGACGACGAGTGGCGCGGCAGACACCAGCAGCTTTCTCTTGTTGACTTTTACCGGCAGCTGGATAAAGGCAGGTTTCCAGAAATGCGAACACTTGCAAAGAAAATGCTGAGCTTATTCGGCTCCACATATTTGTGTGAGCAGACATTCTCTGTCATGAATTTAAACAAGAGCCGATTGAGGTCAAAACTAAGTGACTCCCACTTACGTGACATTTTACGCATCTCAACCAGTGCCGTCAAACCCGACCTGGCCTGTTTACTGAAATCCAGATCTCAGTATCACCCTTCTCATTAGTGTCAGCAAGTTATCTGTTTCTTGGTCAATCTGAAATTATGTGTGTTTTGAACAGTAACATCTGTCACTATTAACAGTGAAAATCCAAAAGCACAGGTAATATATGCACTTGGACTTATGGCACTTATTTTATTAAACTCTTGAATAAGATTTGGCTATAACTTTTGATGTTATGTACCTATAGATGTGACATGAACTATTACTGTCTGAATGATCTTCTGAATTTTGCTCTGTCTTTTACATGTTTTAACAGACAACAGACAGCATTACTTATTACTCCTGTTTAAAATGAAGTTCATGAAAGTTAAAGGTATTTCATGTAGTTTGTTCAATGTTATCTGACTCCAGATATGAATGAAAGGCAGAATTGTGTTTTTACAGTTGTTCACGCCTGCCTGAGTGGCTTATATTGGGTTACATTGCCATTTAAAAAATAAACATAATTGTGACAATGAAAATTGTGTATTATTTGCATGTAACTTTTATGGTTAAAAAATGTCCGAAGGGACGATTGGCCCCCGAGCATCTTCACATTATCAAATCTGGCCCTCTTTGAAAAAAAGTTTGGACACCCCTGGTTTACAGAGACACGCAGAGCCCTCTCCGTCGTTGTAAAGCCTCTACGAGCACCTCTCTCTCTCTCTTGTGGCCTGACGTGCCCCAAATTTGGTAACTATCTGTCGAAATGATGGAGAGCCCATGGAGACCCCAGGGCTGTTTACCTTTTGGGTAGAAGCATGCTAACATTATATAGCTGGCTCAGACACCTTGCAAATCCGCTCAGAAGACTAGAGACTGGTTATAGAAATCTGGAGTTTTATTGCAATCAATAAGGAGATGGTCCATGGATTAGCTCGATCTCTCTGTACGAACGTTCTGCATCCTCTTTTAAGGCCTGAATTATGGGGCGGTGCCCTATCTGGCTGTTTGCCAAAACCAATCACTTATCTATTCCCTTTGCTTAACTCCCCTAATTACTAGGGCTGCAACTAACGATTATTTTGATAATCGATTAATCTATCGACTAATTTTTCGATTAATCGACTAATCTAATGATTATTTCCCATAGCAAATTAAAATAACGACTCAAAATGTTGGAATTTGAATTTCAAATGTATTTGAGTAACAAATGTAATCATAATACATAAATTAAATAGTAATACAAATTAAAGTGCAAATATGCTTTTAAAAGTAAAGAGAAAGTGCAAATAAAGTTTTAAAAGTAACTCAATTTAGCAATCAAGCCTCTGCAAGTGCAAAATAACGCAATAATAACTGGGCTGCAAGTGACATTCAAATTCAACTTATGAAATATATATTTTTTCCACAATCTTTTGTTTGAAGAATGCTAAGTGGAGGAGGTTAACTATTCAGAACAAACGAAAATACAGGCTACTCTGATAATTCACTGATTTACTACATTGCACTTAACATAAATGAAATAGCGTTAGCAAGCATCCTCTATGAGACGTTCTGTTTTCCAACATGTAAGCTTAAACCTTACTATAAGTTATAGATATATCATATATGTCTATGATAATTGCTGCTAGACACTCACTGTTCTTGTGCTCCCACAGCTCATTCTCTTTGAAATACTGGAATAGTGCTTCTTTAACTACTAATAATTGACCATCATTGAGAAAAATGACAACTTTTCTGTTAGCCATATCTCATATGCAGCAGTTACTAAAGCTAGCTTTGTTTATTGTTTCCATGGTAACATGAGCCGTCTCAGAATAATTCGCTTTTCAGTCGGCCATTTCTGATATGCAGCACATGAAGGTACGAGAACGGAGGGCAAAGAAAACGGTGCATGATTTGTATGCCAGGCTATTTGCAGATTCTGTTCCATTTTTCTCAATGATGGTCAATTATTATTAGTTAAAGATGCACTATTTCGCACTTCCTATAGTGCATTGCAATGCCGAATGAAAATTACAGGTAGCTCTGCTAGCGTCTGCCAAAAAAAAAAAAAAAAAATTAAATTAAATTTTTTTATATATATTTTATGACGCGTCGACATAGAAATCATCGTCGACAATTTTTCATAATCGACGTCGTCGATTACGTCGACTAATCGTTGCAGCTCTACTAATTACCCCTATATGTGCGTGTGTCCTGAGACTATTCTCGGAGACCCTCTGACCCCTTCCCCATCTGGTGTGGATATTTTGAGGCTCCCTGTGACCCTCTGACCCCGTCCTTTTCTGGTGTTTCTTCTGGCGCCTGTGTAATGGTCTATGGCTGCTTCCTGTTTAGTCTACTTTTCCTAAAGTGAGACTTTCATACTGATAAGCTAATCCATGTTCATCTTAACATAAAAATATCCCACACATTGCAGTTTATTTTATCTAAGCAAAAAAAGTCAAACAAACAACATTTATGTACAATTACGAACATCTACGGAGTTTGGTCCGCCATGTTTTTTTTTTTTTTTAATTGCTTTGCGACACCCACCAACCAACACAGGACTATAAATGTTCAAGAGTCCGTCAAAGCAACTGCATGACCACGCAGTAGTAGAAGTAAAACGGCACTTTAATTAAAAGTAGCATAACGGAAGAATTGCTAATCGCTAACAAGAGGCTAGTGGCAAAAAACTAGCGAAACCTTTTGAAATGAGCTAACTTTGACACTATGACAAACTAGTTAGTCAACAACTGTCCTAACACAGTCAAACATCAAGCAAGTGCAACACAAGACAAAGCAAGATGGCAAATAAGCTACTTACTAGTTCGGCAGACAGTAGAAACCGGGCGGCTTCAGGCAAACCTACATTTAGCAGTAATATGTCTACGGACCCTGGTATGGCAATGGCACGGAAGCGATTCTCCATATTAAAAGTCATTGTAGTGCCCCAATTTTTTTTAAGCTGTTGTTTTAAGGTAAAACTGCTTATCCTAACCCTAACCCTGAAGTACAATTACTGCATAAAGCCACTTTAAGATGATTTTGGAAAAAGGGGCCCTGTTCTCAGCTTCCTTTAACCACTTAGCAACGCACCTAAGGCTAGGTTTCCATTCAATTTACGCGCAATTTGACCACTCGACTAAGACATTTTGAATGATAACGGTTAAAATTAGCATAAAATCCTTTAAACCGAATAGGTAACAACATCGATAAGCTTTTGATACATTTGTTGCCATGTTATCAGATGCTCCCGTCAAAGCTGACCTTACAACTTTGCGTTTTCATCCCACAGTTGGCCACAATGCCCGCATTGGGACCACTTCTTTTAATTCACAGCAGATGGAAACACGCAGTGACATTTCATTTAGCCGAATTTTCACGAATGCACTTAAATATGCGAATGGGTTGGGTGGATGCACTTCCTCATGGTACAATTTCTGCACCCCGTAAAACAATGGGCTATGTCGTGGTGATTTCCTGCCTCCCCTCGTGTTTAAGTTGTGTTTGCATTTCAAGATTGCACGAAATCTGCTCTATACATCACTACAGTCCAACACACCACTGACTTCTTTAGAACAACAGCGCCGAAGTACAAACTTGCTGAAGCATGATAACTTAAACAATGGTTACTCGAGGCATTTGAAATGCGAATTAAAAGACAGGCTGCACATCATAATGGACATAGTCGCGGTTAAATCCAGGTCCAATCAAGTAAACACTCACATAGCCTAACGTTACACGTTGAAGATTCCATAGTCGTTTGCAGTGGTGTTAAGTTTACATTGAAATATCACGAAATGGAACTTTTTAGAAGCAATTTGTGTTGGCAATAAGCAAAAGATCATTGCAGCAGGCTAGGCGCAGAACCGATGCAGTCATTATATGTAACGTTATCCCCGGAAAAAAGAAATGCGCGAATTTACGTGGTCCAATGCGCAAGCCATTGTTCGAGTAAGCTGAAAACGCCAGGCAAAACTCCAAATGAACAATTATACAATTATTAGGCTACTTACGTCTTTCTTCCACGTAACTCCAGTACAGAGCTCCATTAGTCACGACCACTCTTTCTGTAGCTCGCATATCCGACACGCTTTTAACATGCCTCAGATTTCTCCCCGCCCATCACCTTCCCCTAGACCACTTCAGGGACTATCCTCCTGTCGAAAGGGCCCCTTGGAATTTATAAACTGTGGTAGCAATTTTCATTTTCAGCAAGATATCAGTCTGGATCCTTTTGTTCCACATTATAGCTAGAAGTCTTTAGAGTGATTGTTTGAGGCAAAATGTCTCAAAAGAAGGCTTAAGTCTAGAGTTTGGTATACAAATGGTTTATTCAGCTAGTTATGCACCAATACATAAACCTAAGCAAGTACTTAACTGCACTCAGATCCTCAGTGCTTTCAGTTTTATACACTTTTGCGCAGCAGGAAAGAGGTAAGACTCACAGGAAGATGCTGAAAGCATCTCACCTCTCTGATTGATGCTACTTGCAGAGCTCGGATTACGTGGGCAACCCTGGGTCCAGCTCTAACGTGTGTGATAGAGAAATGTAGAACTCTGACTATAATCAAGTATGTTTGTGTGTTAATCACATTCCTTTGTTTTTTAAGTGCTGACCATTCTGGCTTTGTATGTGTACTTAAACTAGTGTGTGTAAGCAGAGGCTGGGAAGAAGAATATCTGGAACATTGTATACACAAACTTTTGCCAAAAGCATAATAAGATGACCTCGGACATGGGAACCCACTGTGTGGTTATCTCTGCCAGATAGTGCGTTGGCGTCAGGGTCACGCCAACTTCAGCCTATTTAAACCTTGCGTGATGTGTTGAACTGTGCTTCTCTCTCGTCTGCTATGATGTGAGTGAGCCTGATATGCATATTGAATAAAGAGATACTTTTACACAAGTCCGGTGTCTGAAAACTTGCAGAGCTCAGATTATGTCGGCCACCCTGGGTTCAGCTCTAATGTGTGATATAGAACAGATGCCAACTAATGAGAGATGACAACCCTATGACCTTAGAAACATAAATTTCCAAAACATCCCAATCCTCATCACTGAAAACAAAGAGACACACAGACAGAAATGGCATACTCAGCATGCTTCTAATTCTAAGAAACACTGGTATCTTTCTCAGAATTTGGGAATGGCAAAATGTTGATGATAGAGAGTCCTTGAAGGCTGGTTCCTCCCTAGGGAAGTACCAGGTGCAGAAAGGCTGATAGTGTCTGTTTGCTGTTCTTCACCTAAGACTCAATATGACACTGAATAAAAGGACTGTGACACTGCACACCAATGTCTTTCATTAAATGCACAGGGAACTTACAACCAAAAGCTCATGTGGTTTTTAGCTCATTAGTCTTTGTCAAAAACAAATGTTAAGCTCATATTAGAAGCATTACAGAACAATCCTGTTTACATGCTTATATTTTATTTTTGTTTCTTGAAAAGGTATAAACACAAGAATGGCAGTGTGTCAGCTTGGCTAAACAGCCCTGTGTCTCTATACAGTGACTAACTTAAAGTGATATGGCCTGTTGCAAACAGACAATTTACAACAAGTACAGGTGTCATTAGCATAGCATGAAACATGTCCCATGATTGTCAGCAGTTAATACAAAAATATAAAAAAGCAGGTTTAGTGCCAAACTAACATCTTAAATACAAAATTATGAGAAAACGTTTTATTAACATGTTCATACAGATGAAAATATAGTTAGACTGTTTGCCAGTTGCTTATTGCCTAGTTACAGGATCATTGTACATTGCTCTGGTAACTAGGATGCCATACCATGTACATTGTTATTGCCTGTAACTGGTTAAATAACAGATCATGGGGGGGGGGGGGGGGGGGGGACTATGTTGTCCTTGTTGGATTTCACGAAGGAACACTCACCCTCAAAGCCAGCTGTTCTGTGTCTATCTACACACTTTCCTATGAAGTTCATCTTGGTTTTGGCTAACTGTGCCATCTCCTGGCCCCTACCTCCTCTCTGCTGCCATAAATGGGGGGTGTAGAAAAATATGATGATTGTAATACAGTGGTGGTGGTGAACATGGAGCAACTCTAGGCCTACGCCCATGCATATACCTGTGGAGAGGTGGAGAGCCTCTGTATGTTGCTGACTGTCGGGGACGGGGACTGTTTAAAAAAAAAAAAAAAAAACCTTGCAAAAGGGATTTTGCCACAATTGTCTTGGAACGTTGGAAAGCACCGTAAATTTGAGTTTGTGCAGGTTCAAAGATTGTTTAGTTACTAGATATCCAGTCAGTGTGACCGTGTGTTATATAGCATGGCCTGAGACGTGTGCCAATGCCGTTTTGCACGCTTATCTTTATTTCTACTAAATGATGATGTGGAAAGCAGTTAGTTATGGTGCACATACCACAGTAGATAATTGGTTTATAATGAGATGTTCCGTCCATGCCCGTATTAAGACTTCATGGTGCCCCTGGGCAACAGTGACTCTCTGGTGCCCACCTACCCCCACCCCGCAGAACACAAACCATACCTATCCACCGGGGTGTATTGGTCCTTGAGTAGAAATACTTTCTTACTGTACTCAAGTATTATTTCTGAGTATCTGTACTTTACTTGATTGTTTTTTTATACATACTTTTTGCTTAATACTGCTACACTACATTTCCCATACATTGATGTAACCTATGTAAGGAATAATGCACTGGGAGCAAGTCAGTTATAAGAAAATAACCGTACGACAGGGGGATGCTACCGTTTCCCCCCCCTGAAGTGCGGTTATTTTCCATAACTCACTTGCTCCCAGTGCATAATCCCGCTTATATCACAGCAAACTTGCCAAAATAATTAATGCATATGCTGTAAATTATGTTTAATGTGAACTTGTGTTATTAGAAATCATAACTTAATACAGTGCAGAACTATTGTTTTATCTTTTGTTGACCTTAATGAAATATCATTATAATCTCAGTCAACAGGTATATTATTCGTCTAAATCATAAGAAAGTTTATACTTTTACTTTTGGTACTTAAGTAGGATATACAGACTTAAAACTGCTATAATCTACACAGAAAAGGAGAACATGAGCACATGTACAAAACAAATCAAGCTTTATTTATTTAATGGAACTCGCCCAAAAACAAGTCAGAAGCCTGCCAAGTAGCCTACGTCTTTCAAACAGTATATGGCGACATTAATAGCACTTTCTTAACAATGCATAGTATAGTTATCAATCTTCATTGCAATTATAGCACACCAAACAATGAAATCTGACATTACAAAAAGCAATCCAACGTTAGTTGGATTCAGTTATCATTAAACCAACTCACAGCACCGCAAATAAGCATTGCAGTTCACAAAGCTTTCCAAAACTTAAATGGCTAACAAGAAGTGATGACGGCTATCAAAAACATCGGCGAGGTTATGCATTTAGTGACACACACGTACACTGTTCAAACCTTTGCAAGCGCAGTGAATCTACTAACGAACTATCATTTCAGAACCATTGGGAGCAGACAGCACACACACACTTTGTGCCTTCTGAAAAACACAGATTTACAATGTTCAAACCTTTGCAAGCGCATTTTTTTTTTTTAAAGTGGCCGCATTTCTACACTCTTTAATTTTTTTCAACTGTCGTTTTGCATTACCACTAAGTTGCTGCCGCTTCATCTTGATCGTTCTGTTGGTGCCTCTTTCGCTGAGTTTGTGCATTGTGTTTGGAACGTCAAAACGTCAATGCTGACGTGGGGTCAGAATGAAAAAATTATATATTTTTTTTAAATAAAAAATACATCGGTTGCTTGGTGCCCCTGGGCAGTTGCCCAGTTGCCCATATGGTCAATCCGGCCATGGTTACGTCCGCCTGACCAAGCAAGACTATGAAAACTCCCTTTTAACAGGAGAGTTGTTTTTTTTTTTTTTTTGCAGGAGAGCAGCTAAAACAGGCTGCGCAAACAGACTGCCACTTGCTGCGCCATGGCAACCAATTCAGTTTATCAAATGCCGGTCATGTCCGTTGCTCCGACTGGTCTCAAATCACGTCCAACTGGCCAAGCGAGAACAGAAAACATGACCACAATTAGGTAGAGCACCGCACTACCCCAATACAAACAACTAAGAAACATAGAATAATTAAAGTCACGAAAAAGTCGTGAAAAGAGGGGGAAAAGAGAAGAAAAAAAACGGAGAGCTGCTAAGACAGGCTGCCATATCAGAGTCATAGTCAGCTTTGTTGGCCAAGGATGAAATGTCAGCAATAGGCCATAAACATCACATCTAGTGGCCAAAACTGCCACACACTGTAACCGCAAACAATAAGTAAATCCACCCAAATGCATAGAAAGATTTTCACTTTTAGTGCTGAACATATATGTTGAAATGACTGTCAGAGAAGCAGGCTGAAGGGGTCTGTGTGGCGTTAAAATATATATTAAAAATGTCAAAATATATATTAAAAATGTCAAGGTGTCAAAAATGTCACTGTTAGAGCTTTGCATTACAATCAGAAACATCGATGATCACAAAATTCACATGCCTTGTGTAGACAGTTACTCCCTCTCTCTTTTATTAATAATGTAGCATCTAAAGCTTGGTATTGGGGCCGGCGATTCACATCTACTTGTCACTGTTTTTTTTCCCACTGATAGCTAGTAGCTTGCAGGAACAAACAACAGTAATCAGAATCAGGTTTTATTGGCCAAGTAAGTTTGCACAAACAAGGAATTTGACTTGGTAAAGTGGCTCTCAGTGTGCTTACACAAAATATACATTACAACACAATACAAAACAAACAGTGCAACAGTGCAACGGTCTAAGAACCCCTTCTAGGTGCCTCACGTGGGGTCAGCAATGCCAATGTGAGGAGGCGTGTAAACTTTGCCTATAAATATGAGGTGAGTTGTAGTTTGATTTGGACTGCTCTGACTGATGCCGTGAATACAGTGCCTAAGAACTCTCAATTCAGTTGCCCGTTTGAATGATCCCAAGCCCCAGGGCCCCTTATGTTCTAAATGTGGCGTTGGGAAAGAAGTCTACAGTCTGGGCAAGAATTACTATTTGTATTCTATTATTTGTTATTATTATCATTATTATTATTTGTATTCTAATGCCTGAATGCCTGAACCTTCCTTTCCTCTTCAGTTTAGGGACATAGCCAGGGTAACAAACTTGGACTCTGGGAATGTTGCAAAAAGCTGGTTTAAGATTAGAAATGTGATCATTGCCTTCTTCCCTCTCTGTGGCAGATAGAATACATATTGACACAACAGCTGTCTAAATAAAGAGGAGCAGCTGGAGTTTGTGTCCAGGGTGCGAGGGGTCTGGGATGATTTTCCCTGCTCATTTCACGTCTCCCTTTATATCTCAAACTTGTTTTGTGCCACATAATCACAACACATTCCTTATAAACCTACTACATATTCTAATTTTCATTTGACACCACACTACTGGAAACGAAAGCGCAGGTGATAGGATCTGAGAATCTGTTACTTTGACTGAAATATTTATGTCAACAGTTTAATTAGTCCCTGCAGGTAAATGGGCTAGTCAGTAACGTTCTGGCTCTCATGGTTATTTCCTACACTGTCAACTGTTTAATTAACTTATTGAAGACTTTTTTCGAAACCAACAAGAGCAATGAGTTTTAATCGGGTCAGAGTTTTTTTCCTTATCTCAAACCTACAAATCAGACATGACAGGGGCCCATGCTCAGGCCTGGTCCTTCTTTGACCCCGGGTGGGCCCCCCCCTCCAGGGCCAGAGGCGTTTCCCAGGGTCAAACATTCCCACGGCACAGGACACAACTCAACTTCACAACTATTCAGCTATTTTGCTTTTGAAATCTGGCACTGATTTTTTTTTAACTCTGACATGGTTTATTTCAGGAGAGTGGTGGCAAACATATCACATGTAAGCACACGTCTTACAAAAAAAACTAAAATTACTGAAAATAAGTGTTTTTATTCTGATCAATTTGGACAGAGTTTAACAGCGATTAAAGATAATTTATAATGGTTACCTTTGTAGAGAAAGCAAACATCTTTGGTATGGAGGAACATCGAAACTGACATGGATAATTGAAAATGTCAGGAAAATGTGTTTAATGTATACTGTGTGTTTCTCTTAACAATGAGGTATGGAGGTAAAGTGAGGCTGTATTTCCAAGGATACATTGTGTCCATATACATCCGTATTTACAATGCTTGGTATAGAATATGCAGCTAAACTGTTTGTGTACAAGTTTTAATAAAGACCTAAAATATATTTGCTTGTAAGCAGACAATTAATGTCTTGAATTTCCCAAATTAATGATTTTTGTATTTTTCATGTATTTATTTGTATTTATCATCCATGCCATAGACGTTAGTTTTCAGTCATTAAGACTTCAGGATTAAGTAATGTTAACTGGGATAAAGTCATTTTCACCTGGATTTTGATATTGATACAGGTACAATGTAAATATGAATATCAGTTGTACTGGTACATGCATATCTGTTATACTGGTATCTGAAGTTGAATGTGATTTATGTATATATAAAAAAGATTTGATAAAGATCATTGTGGGTTGTAGAGAACAGTTTATTTTTCACGATGACAGAAATAGTTATAAGATCTGAGTGACGGGGCAGTCCTCTGCGTTGTCCAGGAAGAGCGTCTGGAACATGTGGTTGTAGAACTGTGGGTGGTACTTGCACGCACGCTCACAGTCAGGACTAAAGTTGACCTCCAGGATCTGTGGTCTCATTATGCGCTCACCTGCGGAGGGAGACAGACAGACACAGGCAGAACTATGTAGAGCGTTTTATTCATTGCAGGTCAGACAAAATGGCAGATGTAGGGAAATAAAATCAGTAATGCACCGACTATAATATAATTCCAAGGAAACTGTCAGTGGTGCAATGGGATTCTCAACACATTTACTAAGGAAAATAACGTGTTTCAACAATATTGAACCATTTTAATGTCTACTGGCACATTATCAGATGGATGCCAGCAATGAAAACAAACAAATGCATTTTAGAACTGTAAATAGGTGATAATCCAGATATATCTGATGCAGCACTGAAAGAACTGTTCTTGCAAAGGTCCACAATGGTTTGTTTTTGCCACAACACTCCATACAAAAGAAACCTACATCACTTCCTGCCACTGTGCCTCTTGTTCCCCCCAACCCCCTCTTATCACCTTTGAAATGTAGAGACCTCATTACATTTACATGTACATTAAGTCATTAAGCAGACGCTATAATCCAAAGCGACGTACAAAGCAGATAACAATTAAGCTACGAGAGAACAATCAAGCTATCATTAAGTTATATGTGTCAGCTCTGGTCTCATGGCTCCTTCTGAGTCGAGCAGTTTGCAAATGTCAAGATGGCTGTCTGTTCCATCCAAGTGAGCAACCTATTCAAATTTAAATTCAAATTCCATTCATGGGAAATGTGTGAATGTGAGCACTACAATGTAAATTTCCAAGACCATCCACATCAAACACTTCACTTCTCTGATTGTCAGGTACTGACTGGGACTGTAGAAAAGAAGTGAGCACACCTATACGTGAAATATGCAAGGTGCATTTTTTGGATAAAAACATCATTTTGGATTGTTTCTATTTGGAATCCTTAACCTAAATTGAAGTTAAGGACTGAATGTAATTTGGGGCCCACCAATCCCAATGCTCATCAGCACCACTGGTGTTGGCCCACCTGAAGAACATCACAGGACGCCTGCCGTGTCCTGCTGTTATCTCTGCACTGCCAGGTGGCTTTGTGCAGTAATGTGCGAGGCTTCCTCCCTTTTGACCTGCGCACATTGGATCCATGTGTCACTTGTGTTGTATTTTTACCTACTTATGACTGTAATATTGAATAATGTGTGTATTGCTGGTGCTGGAAGGCTGCCACGAGCCAGAGGCGCCTTTTCTGAGAAACCACGACACAGAGAGTGTGTAGGCCTTCTCTTAAGGTGCTTCTGTAAGGCCACGAGAGGACACGAGACACTCTAAGAGAATTTTCCACGACACTTGCCATGGTGATGGATACATGTAAAACTCTGACTATAATTAAGTATGTATGTGTGGTAATCACATGCCTGATGTGTGGTAAACACATGCCTTTATTTGTTAAGTGCTTATCTTTCTGTCCTTGTATGTGTGCTTAAACTCGTGTGTGTAACTTGGTTATCTCTGCCAGATAGTGTGTTGTCGTCACGGTCACGCCAACTTCAGCCTATATAAACCTTGTGTGATGTGTGTGTTGCTTCTCTCTCGTCGACCACAGAAAACTGCGGGTCTCCAGCCGTAGACAATTCACCTGCTATAAAGTAATGAAGTAATACTCTTTCCAGTTGGGTAAATCTATCAATAGGTGGACATGGACCAAATTTAAAAGAACGACTGTAGAAAATCTTTAACTGGTGTACTAACATTATAAGACCTGAGAGTTAGTTACTGGAAATGATCCATGAGGCCTAACATTTTTCATATTTTTCAAATAAGTGCCACTTAAATGTCATCATATGTGACCGGCGTTACATATTTCAACACCAGCCCTGTCTGCACAAATAGCTGACCTGGGTTTTTTTTTGCTCTGGATAGGTTACTCATGACCTTTAGTTAGTGAATTATAAAGGGCATAAAAAAAAAATCACGATGGAGGGAAAAGCATTAAAATAAATGGATGTTTTTTTGTGAAATGTGGACGAGACTTGTTTTTCCAGTAATAACATACATATTAAAACTCTCATAAACATTAGAACCATTAAGCATCAGTCACGCTATATTTATGTAATTACTTGAAAAACATTAACAGCCTTCTTCTTTGATTATTACTCTTGATTGTGATTTTATTCCCCAGATTAATGGATACTTCAGTCAGGCAATGGGTGAACAAATCTGGACCAAGGTTTCATTCTCTACAATGGTGCGCCCCAAGACTTCACATCAAGATCCATCAGCTTCTCTGATTAGTCCAGAGAAAGTTTGAGTTAAAGCGTCCTACTCGACAGGACCCACCTTTCGTGGGTCACAGCAAGTCAGGAGAATCACCAGGCCACCCTGATCAATGATATCCTTGCAAGTAAGCTAATGATGCAGAGAATGCACTCAGGCATGACAGCGACAGCCTGACGCACAGTCCCAGGAGCATTCCATCCTCCTTATTGCTACGTACACACAGAACAGGAACACAGTCACACACAGAACAGGAACACAGTCACACACAGAACAGGAGCACAGTCACACGTGGCAGAACACAGTCACACATAGAACAGGAACACAGTCACACATAGAACAGGAACACAGTCACACACAGAACAGGAGCACAGTCACACGTGGCAGAACACAGTCACACATAGAACAGGAACACAGTCACACGTGGCAGAACACAGTCACACATAGAACAGGAACACAGTCACACATAGAACAGGAACACAGTCACACATAGAACAGGAACACAATCACACAAAGAACAGGAACACAGTCACACGTGGCAGAACACAGTCACACATAGAACAACAAAACACAGTCACATGTGGTAGAACACAGTCACACATAGAACAGGAACACGTGTCAGAACACAGAATACTCAGGAATTCTTAACCTTAATTTTAACTGTTAAGAAACATAAGGGCATAAACTGCATATGAATATAAGAATCATAACACTTTTTGCATGTCCATTCTGATTTTTTATCCAATGTCAGTCACGCTCCATACATCTACCACAGCCCAAGGAAGCCCATAGCTAGATGAATTGACATTTTTCCATGTCAAGCCAGGGCCAGGTATAGTTAGCCATAAAACCTGAGACTTAATAAATACCATGGCAGCTGTACAATAATACAAAACCCTCCGATTTGTAACGTCTGTCATGATGGATTTACCCAGTTGTCTTTATTACCCCCAAAAGTATCCCTCTGTCCCAAGGCGAGACCACAAGGGCCCATCTGGTCCTTCCTCCGAAGGTGACAATCAAAACAAGTAAACAACCCTAACACAGTCACTTCTTGATCCCACTCAAGAGGTGGCTTCTCTGTAGGCTGCTCACTGAGGTAAACCTTCAAAACCACTGGCTTGTCTCCCTGGTCACCTCGGCAACCGATTCCATCATGTGGATGTTGTTTGTATTTTTAAAACTATGCATTATTAATGGACAATGTACCAAGTCAAAATTCTTTGTCTCTTTCTCGCACGCACATACACATGGACAACTGCGGTTGACAGTAGCCAGCTTGATTTGATCATTTTTGGACAGAGGGAGGGAGAGAGGGAGGGAGGGAGGGAGGAGAGAGATGTATGGGTGTCCATGCGGATCTCCTACCTTAGAGTAGCTGTATAGTTGTTCAGACTTGAGGCTGTGTGATTTGTGGGTTTGTGCCCTTATGGTGGTCACAAATTATAAGTCTCATGCCTCACCTCATGGACACACACACACACACACACACACACACACACACACACACACAGACAGACAGACAGACACACACACCCGTCCACACCCACAGACACACACAAACATCCTTCCCTTTTCTATAAATGCACTGTCACATGGAATCCAAGGAGGCTCAGAGGTCTTTAAGGTCATTAGGCATGTTACCTTGTTCAGTTTTCTCCCACTTCAGCATCAGGTCAATGGCGTAGATGGCTCTGGAGGAGGGGTAGGCACCTATGCCATGGGGGGCGGGCTGGGAGGTAGCAGCCTGGAACAGCTCCCCAAAGGCAGTAAAGATATCTGCCTGTGAATTTAAGCACAGAGCCAATTGCAAACACACACACACACACACATGCAGAACTTGGGTGAACAAGTGACACAAAAATAATCATAACAAGACCCAAACCTCTGATCGACTCTAGTACAATCAAAGTCTAGTGTCGTAAATGTTAAGGTGTCAGACAACAGTGTCTCCTCCAAATGTGTAAACACACACACTCACTCACTCACTCACTCACTCACTCACTCACTCACTCACGAACGAATCAGTTGGGGGAGCAGTCTGGAGGAGCTTGGCCATGGTGCTAGACCACTGAATGCAAAACCCACATACACAAAGCAGTTGGAAGGCATCTAACAGATTAGGCTGGCCTTCAGTGGGGACACGGAGTGAAAGGAGACGCCGGAACAAAGGAAAGCAGTTAAACAGATAGGGATCCGAAGGCAGTCTGGTAGACTTAGTGAAAGGCAAGCACACATCTACACACACACACACACACACACACACACACACACACACACACACACACACACACACACACACACACACACACACACACACACACACACACACACACACACACACACACACACACACACACACACACACACAGCACAGGACAACCTTGGATTCCCCCTTTCTCTTATCAAAGATTTATGGGAAAATTCAAACATGTGTACCTCAACTTCTTTCCAGGGATACTGTGGGTACTGCTTT
Source organism: Clupea harengus (assembly GCF_900700415.2). Lineage (NCBI taxonomy): Eukaryota > Metazoa > Chordata > Actinopteri > Clupeiformes > Clupeidae > Clupea > Clupea harengus. The sequence goes on along the minus strand of NC_045167.1, from coordinate 11,358,292 downwards.
TCAAACATGGGAATGAACTCATCATAATGAACCTACGGATAAGGAGAAAACAGGGGGGGGATTAAAACATAAACCTCTAACTTGAAATAGTCTTTTTTTTATACCTAAACAACAAGCACTGTGTTTTATAATCAGGGATTATTGATTAATTAGTCACAAGATTTGTGTACTAGCATCGTAGTGTACTACCCCATCTGTATTGATATGATCACATATTCCTAATAGTGTGTGTGTCCAACTTTCTGCAAACATCTGTTTTGTGATTTACACCTTTAGAAGTACAGTCAGTCAGTGTGTTTACATGATGGTATAATTCGAATCTTTGCTTAGTCGGACTATGCTATCTTTCGAGGGTAGGTGCTATTATCCCAATATACATGGCAGTGAATAAATCGAATCATTGGCCGAAAGCATGTCATATCCATAACGATAGGTGGCGCTGTTTTCATTACAACTAGTGGTGATACAGCCATTTCCGCTTGACCTCTTCACCACTACCAATAACAACAACAGTTGATTGAGCATGAATCGCGTCTGTTCATCGGTCCAGAAATGCGTGTTGCCTCTTGGGTTGTTTGTTTGTTTGTTTCTGCTGGGCCGATGTGTTTATAAGTTACATTATTCAAAGGTGAAGAAACAAGAGAGAAACGCACGCACATTCACACGGGGACGGCCCAGTGTTCCGAAAGCCCGATATTCCGAAATCTCAATATTCCGAAAAATAGTCCTCCTGGCGAAATTTAGAAATATTTTAAGTGGCACAAAACACACACAGCATTTAGTTTGGGCAGCGGAGCGGAGACGCTCACCGGGCTATCACGCATATAACTTTTCCTAGGCAATATTTGTTAACTTAGCCTACTCTGGTTTTGAATATGGGGTAACACTCATGCAAAGGAAATCACCGGCACATTGTCGCAGGACATTACGCAGATCTTGTCAAGCACTGACAAAGCATGCATGCGTTGGCAATCATAAAAGTATGTTTGCGATGCAAATGCCATGTGTGTAGTATTCTGAATTAAAGTTCATGCTTGTGAAATAAATGCATTTATATTGTGACGTGCCGGCATAGTCGCCCCATAATGCCGTGCGGCGGGAGCATACTGTTATACTCTATGTGCTGCACTGGCTCCGCTCAGCGATGTTCCCTGACCGTGTTCCTTACCGTACATGTCGTTGTTCTGTGTTGGGACAGAGGTTGTGCAGGTGTGTGACTGTAGCACAGTCTGTTCGTGGTAACTTGCACCAGGGCATAAAGCCCGTGCCATTTTGACAGTGTGTTGAGTTTAGTGTTTAATAAAAAACAATGAATGTTTGGGTAGAAATTTGCCGAACTTTCCAGGGCTTGATAAAACGCACTGCGTTTTGGCTGTAACTCATTTAGCTGTTTCCAGCTCTGTATCTGCATCGTCAACGCTGGGCATTAGTTGTCCGTACTCCGATTTTATAGTTTCCCCATTGTAATAAATATGCGTTCATGATATTTTTTTTTTCTTCTCGCGTAGCAGAAGGTACGCACAGTGTGTACGGCTGCATGCGCCACTGGAACTCTGTGCAATTAATACAATACATAATAGGCTAATTGATACAATATCTCCTCGTTTGAGTGTGGTTGTTTGAGTGCAATAGGAGTGTATGATCGTTGTTGTCTATAAAGGAAGGTATTGCGCTCCACCTGTCACGTCTCTGTCTTTAGAGGGCAGGCAAAATTTAGAAATATTTTAAGTGGCAAAAAACACACACAGCATTTCGTTTGCACAGCAGAGCGGAGACGCTCACCGGGCTATCACGCTTATAACTTTTCCTAGGCAATATTTGTTAACTTAGCCTACTCTGGTTTTGAATATGGGGTAGGCTACCACTCATGCGAAGGAAATCACCGGCAGATTGTCGCAGGACATTACGCAGATCTTGTCAAGCACTGACAAAGCATGCATGCGTTGGCAATCATACAAATATTTTTGTATCATCGCGATGCAAATGCATGTGTGTATAATAATATTCTGAATTCAAGTTAATGCTTGTGAAATAAAGGCATTTATATGTTTATGATTGTGTGATTCATTGGGATGTGCATGTGGGCAATAGTGGTTCACGTTGCTGTACTCACAATTTCGGAACAGCGGGCTGTCGGAAAAAATGGGCTTTCGGAACATTGCCATGGAACCTTGGTCAGGTAATTGCCGAGTGACAGCTGATTTGACAGTACTGCTGTTGTTTTAAGCAAATAAAATGTGGAACGTCCTTATACGTGTTTAAGGAGGGGTTGTAAAGGTGCTCATATCTTCGGACCTCTTCTGTTATGTTTGTTCATAATCAACAAGAATAAGCTTGTGAGACAGTCTGCAGGATATTCATAAAAAACCGTGTCATTAGTATGAACAGTTGAGACAACTTATCCCTCTTTCGTCTTCCGGGTCACGACCTGGCAGGGAGAGAGGGAGCATGCGCAAAGACGCAAAGTCCAGTTCCTTATCCAATTCACCGTTACATGCCGCAATAGTCGAACTATCAACTGGATCGGATCGAGTTATCCAGGGGTGTTAGTCCGACTATGTGCGGTCCGACTACGATCCGACTAAGGTGCTTACATGAAACGGATAATGCGATTTCAGTCCGACTAAGGCAGTTATTCGAATCCATGTAACCACGGTCAGTGCCAGCTCTGCAAGCTTGGGTGTGAGGTCATGACCCTACCATGAACCATAGACATGGAGGAGCCTTACACCAATTAAGCAGAACGGCTTAGAGATAAAACAGACACACAAAAGGAGGAAGGAAGAAGGATGTATATAAAAATGAACACTGAAACTGAATGGTGACGGAAAGGAACAGGCAGGTTTATAAAAAAAAAAAGAAAAACGGAACTGGGCCAAACTCATGATAATAAAGAAGGCACGCTGAGCCTAGTCGTCAACAGACACTCTCCTACTGCAGGAGAAAGAGACGTGAAGGCTAATTTACCCAGTGGGGGTGGGGGGTGGTGTAGGAGGTGGGGGGTATCCGTGGGGATATTCTTTATCAACCCCACTCTCACTCGTGTCATATTGCTTAAGTACGTCTTTGCTGGCCGCAACTTCACATAACTCATAACTCTGTCAGAGGTCAGCTTGACAAACATTACTGATACCTTACTTCAACAAAAATGGCAACAGACTCGTTTTAATTTGGGAATTTTAATTAACTACAAGAGTTCTTTCCTCAGTGGGAATGATCTGTTGCAGTGGTTTAATGGAGCCAAACTGTGACTGGAAATCATATCTCTGTGAACTCTGAATGTTTCTGAAAGTCCTTGGAGATAATGAGGCCCCTTACCTGTTTCAGCACAACTCCCTCGGCATAGTTCATTACTGTGAAGTGCTTCTGATAGTCATCAAAGGTGTCGAGGGAGAACGGTCTGAAGAGAGGGGAGAAGGGTGGGGGAGGGAGAGAGAGTGCAGGAAGTAGGGGTAGGAGAAAACGGGGGGGGGGGGAGTGGATGAACAAGAGTGATGATAGGTAGAACCGGGCAAAAGGAGAGAAAGAGGGAGAGAGAGAGAGAGAGAGAGAGACAGTGGTGTGAAATGAGTGAGAAACAGTGTGGCAACTACAACTGCGTTACTGCGTGGTCACGCAGTTGTTTCGACGGACTCGTGAACATTTTTCTCTGTCGGTTGGTGGGTGTCGCAAAGCAATAAAAAAAAAGATGGCGGACCAAACTCCGTAGATGGTCGAATTTGTACATAAAAGTCAAGTCAAAGTCAAAGTGTTTATTGTCGCATACACCAAATTTCTTCAGCGCAGCGAAATTCTTATGACTTGGCAGCCAACATCTACGCAGTAGACGGCATACAACAGGTAACACAAATAACATATACCAAAATAACATATACCAGAAATAACATATAACATATAACAAGTAACAACAGTTTAAAATACAAGAAGGGCAGTTTCCAGGGTGGGGAATATTAAATTAAATAAGATAAAAAATGTGGGTTTATATATATATGTAGCAAGTGTATTTGTATGGGTGTGAAGTACAAGGTGATGGCGACTGTTCAGTGTTGCTGATTAGGCAGCCTAACAGCCTGGGGGTAAAAACTGTTTGTGAGTCTGGTAGTCCGTGCTCGGATGCTCCGGTAGCGTCTACCAGACGGCAGCAGTGTGAATAGACCATAGCCTGGGTGGCTGTGGTCCTTGACAATGTTCCGTGCTTTTCTCAGGCATCTACTGTTGTAGATGCCCTGCACGGAAGGGAGATGGCCGCCGATGATACGCTCCGCTGTCTTCACCACCCTCTGCAGGGCCTTGCGATCGGCAGCGGAGCAGCTACCATACCAGGCAGTGATGCAGCCTGAGAGGATGCTCTCAATGGTGCATCTATAAAAGTTTTTCAGTGTTTTAGAAGACATGCCAAACTTCTTGAGTCTCCTCAAGAAGTAAAGCCGCTTCTGTGCAGTTTTGACCGCCGAGTCCGCTTGCATGGACCAGGTGAGGTCATCCTTGATGTACACACCGAGGAATTTGAAGTTGGAGACTCTCTCCACTGCAGCTCCCTCGATGTGTATGGTGTTGTGACCCCCCCTCTGTAGCTTCCTGAAATCCACAATCATCTCCTTGGTTTTGCAGATGTTTAGAGACAGGTTGCTGTCTTGGCACCATGCTGCCAAGCCCCTTACCTCATCTCTATAGGCGGTCTCATCGTTGTTAGAGATGAGACCCAGGATGGTAGTGTCGTCTGCAAACTTCAGGATGATGTTGGAACTGTGTGTTGCCACACAGTCCTGTGTGTACAGGGAGTACAGGAGGGGACTGAGTACGCAGGGTACTCAGGGTCAGTGAGGAGGAGGTGTGCTTGCCCATTCTCACCACCTGGGGTCTGCTCGTCAGGAAGTCCAGGATCCAGTTGCACAGGGGTGTTTTAAGACCCAGGCTCCTGAGCTTCGGGACGAGCTTGGCAGGCACAATGGTGTTGAATGCTGAGCTGTAATCCACAAACAGCATTCTCACATATGTGTTGCCCTTTTCCAGGTGGGAGAGAGTGGTGTGTGTTGCAAGGGCGATGGCATCATCTGTTGATCTGTTTGTGCGGTACGCAAACTGAAAGGGGTCCAGGGTGTTTGGAAGGGTGGAGCAGATGTGGGTTCTGACCAGTGTTAGGAAAAAATACTCTGCGTGTTGTTTCGGAGAGGAACCACCATACGAAGCAATTTGTTGTAACAAGGTTGAGTTTTACTGGTAGGTAATGATGAACGACTCACAAAAGAATGAACCTGACAGCCACGACATGGAGCCGTACGCGTGTTAGGCTCAAATTCATAGACATTCTCTGACTCACATTCACACTCATATCCCATTCTCATACTCATTTAACAAATGTACGCTTTGCTGAGATTGTTTGAAATATGTATTAATCATATGAAAAACGTATGCTTTGATGAAATTGCTGGAGCTATGCTTTATAATCATCTGAACCAATATATGCCTTTTACAATGATTGCAGAATGTCTGAATCATGCCGTATAATCATATGATAGTGTGTGTAATTGCTTGAGTGATGTTTTAACAAATCTATATCTGCTGCCGATTGCTATGAACAAGAGTGAAAATTGCTTATTGTGTAAGGAAACATTTTCAGTGCAGGTGCTTGTGGGGGAACAATGCTGATGTAATCTGTGAATGTTCAAACTGCAACTGTAAAGTGGGTTAAGCACAGGAAGTGTAACCTTTGGGGCCCGCGAGGAGGACGCAGGCTGTAAGCAGCCGGCATATAGCTGAGTCATACCTCTGTTGCAAAAACCCTGACATGATAAAAGTACATTGTGTGATGGAATGACCTTATAAGGAGAAGTCTGTGATAAAAAGACGGAACCAGGTTGCAGTTAAAAGGCTGAGACCAATGCCTGTGGCTGAGCTCTTCTTTTTGCTGTGTGGTTTATACACTGTTTTGCTGAGCGCTTAAACGACTTGGGGACCAAGTCTTATTGCTTTTATTTCTTTCTTTTTAATTCTTGTTGACTTGGGGACCAAGTCTTATTGTTCTTTTTCTTTACTTTAAATTCTTGTTGACCTTTTTGACATTAAACCTAAGGGTACTTTTTAAATACCACAAAAACTCGCTTCTGCGTCAGTTAATGAAGTGAAGTGAGTTCCGCGTTTGAATCGCACCTCGCCTGACTACACCGGTCTGATCAGCAGCCTGTGATCCGTAACGTCCGATACCTAAGAGAGGTGGGGACCTTTGGCACAGCAAATCCTGTCGACTACGTGGAAAAGGTGAGTTGTCCCTCTCTTTCATTCTAGAAGAGAGTACTTGAAGGTGATCTCAGTAGGCACACTGAGTGATCCTTTATAGTATCGGGGCTGAAACATTAAGGCTTGACTTCATGATGTGACATGATTTCTCTGAACTAAGTTGTATTTTGATTTGCGTGGCAATAACCGTAGTAAATACTTGTGAGAGTGTATAAGCAACTCAGGCGTCGAAAAGCACATAATTTATTTATCTATAGGTGCCACGATTACGCATTTCTTAACAGTAACGACACAATACACACAGTCAAGTACAGTCAAGCAAGCCGGAGAATGCGAATTCTAGAGTCTAAACAGAAGATGCTCGCACTTTTAAGGCCTAATTCTGTGATGTCACTTCTGGCCCCCTGCACCGCCCACATACACTGTCTTCCACTCTGCACTTAGTTATAACACATGATTCTTGTGGTATTTCCCATTTACAGAACTTCTGCTTTTAATCTGCTGACATGTATGTCTGGACACTTTCCCTTATCTGTGGCCCAGACTTGACCACTTGATTTATCCTTATGCCTTTCTCCTCATCTGGGCCGTTGTCCCAGTTTGAACTTGCTCTCTCCTGTCCGACTCTGCTTTACATTTCCCATGCCGATGTTACTTGCTGTTTTCTGACTGCCCTTTTCTTGTGATTATACTTTATTGATACATTTGGTTAAATGTGATATTATTAGATAAATTTGATAATTCAAATTTATCTTACACCAGCCGCTCGAAGCACTTCATAATGGTGGAGGTCAGTGCTACGGGGCGGTAGTCATTTAGGCAGTTGTCTGTTTGACTTTTTTTTTGCTTAGATTTTTTTTTAAGTTACCGAGAAATAGACACTGTGCAATGTAAAAAACCCGTTATTGTAACTGAAAAATACGTCTGAGCGGATTTGCGACGTGTCTTTGCACAGAATTAGTGACCTAAAATTTATGTTTTTTTATCTGTACAAACAAAGATTCAAAGACCTTGATCCAAACACCTCTTTGAATACTCATAATAAAATTATAATATTAATACTATAATTTATTGATATCCCTTCACTGAGAGGAATAGATAGATTATAACAGAGGAAAACAATCCTTACTTGTTGGCAAAGCGGAGCCAGAAGACGTCGTAGGCATAGAGACGGAGGGGGCTGGCAGACCGCAGCAGCACCATGTAGCGAATATCCATCTTCACCAAACCAATATCCTCTCTGTCAAACAACACTGGATCCTCCAAATACTTACAGACCACCTGGTGAGAACAAGGGTTTGGGGGGGATAAAGAAGGGAATAAAGACATAATAAAGTTAAGAATCTCAGTGTGAATCAGTAACATTTTAAAAGGTGGTACTCAAAATAGTACATTTACAAAAGGCCATTATCTGAAGATGGCACATCCTCCTGGATCAATACCAAGTGGATACGTCCTGTTTGAAATACATATACAAACAGAGGAAACACATAATGCTACCTTATCTTTTCTGCAGTACTGATGACCACCATGTGAGTAGAGTGAAATAAATTCTCCATTTTCTTTTTTTTAAATCACAAAAGGAGGCGGCAAATAGTGGTCAAGGCCAAGCAACTACAACAAACACACTGCATACCTTGGGGGTGCTCTCTCTCTGCCTAATGATGTAGTTGAGGTTGCTGGTTATGTGTGTGTCTAGTCCACGGGCCAGATTCCAGGGCTTGCAGATCCAATGGTTGTCCTCTCCCCTACACGCCAAACAGTAGAAGTGTGTTTGAAGGTATGGAGGTTGGTAAGTCAGTAAGCAAATACATTTTATTTCATCAAAGCACATTGTAAAACAACAAAAGTTGTACTGAAAAACAGGAGAAAATAGGCATGTTTTGGCTGGTGAATTTTGATTGCTCGTTGAAGGCAAGCTCACCTTAACAAAATTTCATAATTTCTGTCAGAGCGGCTTTTGAGGTATGGCTCAAAAAGTTATTTTACCCCACCCCACCAAGCACTAAGGGATATGCACACCTGGGGATATAATCCTTCTATTCCATATCAGCCATGTGGGGCTACAACCAAGTTCCTTGTGGATCGGTGAAGTGTAAGTACCAAAACTATGACAAACACTACGGGCCCTAATTTCATTGACGGGCAACGAGCAAAGCAACAGGCAACGAGCAACTAGGGCGCTATATATGACCGCTAGCTGGTGCGGTGTCGGCCATAATAATAATATTTGTGTGTGTGTGTGTAGTGGTGGCCACAAGTAACTGCTTAAACTATATCATACATAGTACTTATCATTCTTTTTGTGTGCATTTGCAAAAATGGTGAAACTGTCAGTTGAACAAAGTATTAAAATGGACTAGTTAGGCTTCTTCGTTGTTAGCAGTCATAGGTGTTTCATTGTTACCTGTTGTAGGGTTTGTGTTGGTGGTACAGGTATGGAGAGATTACAACACCTGAGATTGGCACTGATGTGTTTCAAAGTCTTTTTCCCTAAGTGTGAAAATGAATCTGCATTTAGGATAGCCCCTTTGTTTAGGCATGAAGACTACTGGTGTTTCCAGATACTATTTTAAGGGTTAAAAAACTCGTATGAACCAAATGGTCGGGTGACCATACAACCTAAAGATCAAACAGCAAACATTATCCACACTCACATTCACATTAAATACACTGGTGCCTCCACAGCACCGTGTTCATTAGCATTCAAATGGCCACTGTGAGCAGTATGCATTCACACCTATACCTTTCTCACCTAGGAAGACTCCTATGGTTTCCCCTTCCCGATATGCCCCACTTTGCACCACCTCAACCAGCCTCCAGACACACTCCACAGAGGTGTGTATTCTGTTTCCATACAACTGCACCTGTACTTTGTATATGTTGTATTTTTACCTACTCATGACTGTAATATTGAATAATGTGTGTCTTGTTGGTGCTGGAACAAGGACATCTAAACAGATAGGAGTAACAGTTAGATAAAAAGGCTGTGCCACGAGGCAGAGAGGCTTTTTTCTGAGAAACCACGAGACAGAGAGTCTGTAGGCCTTCTCTGAAAGGGGGCTTTGTGCTCAGTTAGTCTGCTTGATCACTCTTGCCTTAAGCTTAAAGTTTTAGAGATGCTCCATGGACCAGCTCAGCAGCAGTTAACTAATCTGAAATAAAGAAGCTTTTAGAATTTCCACGACATAAAGTATACTAAGTATAATTTGCTGTGGAACTGACAGCTGCATGTGGTGAGAGAACAGAGCTAGCATTGATACTGGGCGATTAAGGAAACATCGGCACAGCTGCAGGGCAAAGGGACCCAGAGGCAACACACAGGAAACTTTAACTACGCTATGAACATTAATAACTTCCTATCATCGATTATCATCGCTCCTCCCCTCTCTCCACCACAGCGTGTTGTGTGCTCTTGAGATCTGTTACGTGGAAAACTGACACCCTTCCCACCAGAACAGCATTTCAAACAGTCCTCTGCTAAATCTTGCAACCGCAACGAACTTCAGAGCTAAAATAGAGTTCTGTTATAATAAAGTATTTTCAGTATGCTTTTCCATCCAGAACTGCCATGAAAGCATGATTTTTTTCAGGTCTTTAATATAATGGCGTGCATTTATAAGATGTACAACTTAGATCATCACTGATCTTGTGAATAGACTTGGGGATTACCAGTAGCATGACAGGTGACCTGTGACAGAGGTGTGCTCTACTACTGAACTTAAAGCTAGTAAGAAAGAATGCATAACAAACACCTTCACTTGGCATTTAAATATGTGGTGAACAGTGGATGAGGCTTTGAGTGAGTGTGTGTGTGTGTGTGTGTGTGTGTGTGTGTGTGTGTGTGTGTGTGTGTGTGATTCCCGGCCCACCTCTCCTTCCTCTGCTGGTAGTGCTTGATGAACTGAGGCAACTCTGTCTGGAGGTTAAAGGTCATAGGGATCCATGGGGCAGCCTGACCCTCGTGAGCACGGCGTGAAACTGATGCCAGACAGTCCTTTGTGGTGACCACCACCTCACACGGGAACTGGTTTAGAAGGACGAGAGGCCTCTCTTCACTCAGCTTGCTAAAGGTAAAGATAAACAGATGATCAATTCAGTTCAATTTGATCCAATTCAATTCGCATTGAAAATAGAACCACATTTTTTACCAAATCTTCATGATTCAGACACTTTGATATAGTCAGTCCTGTCACAAATCAGGAAAGAATTATCTTGGAAAAAGGAGACCATTTTAGCAGCTTTGCGTACCGGTAGTCTCTGAAATGGTTGAACATCCAGAGCACGTCTGCCTCCTCCTCAGTCTCTACCAGCAGGAATCGAGGGTGTGTGAGATTATCCTTCACTTGCTTCATCTCTGTGTAGACCCTGTGACAGACACACACACACACACACACACACACAACACACACACAGTCTAGTGTAAACGCCTCAATTCCACCACTACATATTTGTATACACATGATTCAATGCAGAGAATTAAACAGAGTGTAACACAAGTTTAATGCATAAACATAACAACATAAATTAAACTAAACAGATATAACTGGGAGATCCATATTGAAGGTCTGGAGGAAACTTACTTCAGTACTTTGCCTTCTGGTACACTGCAGGGTTCAATGGCCAGAGGAAGGGTTTCTTTATTTCCTGCAAAAATGGCCTGAAATTCAGACAGAAAAATTCAGACCGTTGTCTCTCTGATATTGAATTGTGGTTGTTCGTCAAAGTGTAGCAGCATTTGAGCGCACCTCAAAATAAACATTTGGTGGTTCAGGTGTGTGGGTGCCAACACCCTCCAGGTCTGATGCTACCCAGGGCAACAACCGACACTCACGGACAAAGTTATTAGTCTCTCCGTAGGCATAGTCACGTGTTACCTCACCTATCAGACACAGAGGAGAGGCACAGGATGAGAGATACTGGTTCAACAGATTAATGAATACAATGCATTAAAAAAGATGTGACGCGGAAATTAAAGGGTGTCGCATGACATCAGTAGAACAGAAAACAAATTAAGGAATTAATGAAGCATCATGAAGTTGAGGATTTTTAAGGACTTGACATTTCCTAGTGTAGCTTGAATTGGTCATGTGGCAACACAAATCCTCCACCACACCAAATCCTCCACAATCACACCAAATGCCCAATTGTTGGCATACTACTTATTATTTCCCCACAAGGTCATGTCTCCCCCATCAGGACATCCCTCCGCCAGAATGACAGGTGTCACTCAAAGGGCTTAAACACTTAAACACTCATTGGTTTTATGCAAACTATACAGCTAAATAATTAACAACAGGCTCTAATCTTGAAAGGAGGCTTACTGTGTTATCTGCATGTTTTTCTAATGCAGTCCACCAACTTCTTTGCAGTGCTGTAGTTGAGACCTATCCTTGCAGACAAAGTGAAAGGTGTCAGAGCACCCTGGGGGGTTAGTCAAGCCCATCCCTACCCTGTCCTACATTCCACTGATCTACACTGTGCCCCTCCTCCTTAAAAATGTATGCAGTCTTCTGTTGTGTGTGGGGCAGCTGGCCATGCGGTTCAACAGGAAGTGAGTGTGTGTCTGCGGTGTGCTGAGGATGTGTTACAGTCTGATGGTCCCCCCCCCCCGTCCCCCCCTCAGTCCCTCATTAAAACCATTCCCCTCCACTCTGGTCGCCACTCTGTGATGTGCCTTGTAAGATAAATTCAGTTCAGTACAAATTTATTAACAAAACTTATTTTTTATTAACAATGCCTAGGCCTTACAGAAATCAGAGCCTATGCTTATACCAAGTGTACAATACGAAAGGCTTACAGAGACCAGAGCCTGAGAAACAGAGCCTGCAGTCCATCACTGGCTAAGCAAGGTCAAGCCGATGGCAACTTTGTATATTTGAAGCTGGGGCAAAAGATGGGGTGTTGAAGTTTTTGGACAGATAAGACAGGTCAGCAGATGGGAGGAGAGGTGCTTACAAAGGGAGATTGTCAAACAGAAATGATGTGTTATTGCTGAGAACTTGGTGGTACCATCTCATGATCACACAATGGGTGGAAACAGGAGGCCCAGAAAATGACATCATTGGGTTAGGACTTAAAAGTCTGTACCTGTTTTCAGAATGCATTCCCCGGCTTTCCTTGATGGTACTGTGTGTTAAGTCAAGCAAGTTGTGTCAGTAATTACCAGTAAAACTTATCTTGTAACAACCAAATGCTTCTTATGGTGGTCTCTCTCTAAACCAACACGCAAGAGTGAAAAATACTCCTACAGCCTCTCCTCACCTCCATGCTTCCCCGGCTCATCTCCTTTATTCTCATTAAACGCACAGAAAGGGACACACACACACACACACACACACACACACACACACACACACACACATTAAAAACTCTCTCTCTCTATCTCTCTCATTATACCAGTCTCTGTGTGTGTGTGTGTGTGTGTGTGTGTGTGTGTGTGGATTTGTATGTGCATAGTAAGAGAGATTTGGGGGGAATGGCTGAAGATAACGGCTCTTTCAAGTGTAATGAAATGGGCACACAGATGCTTTGTTGTCAAGTCACACCCCACAAGGCAGATAAGCACCTGAGAATTCAAAGCAACCACCACTGTTACATGCCAAGCCAAGTTTGTAACACAGACCACAGTTCACTGATTTTAGTCTCTCTTTCCAGAAGAACTACATTCTACCTTTTCTAATATACATACATTTATACATTTGTATTTGTGTGTGTGTGTGTTATATACACATGATTGAATCACAAGAATTCAAGTATAAATTAAGCATGGATGCTTGAAATGCACAATTCTCTGAAAAAGAAGATTTAAAAAGCATACATTTCCAAAAGCCCACTGGCTGATTACTGATATAATCACGGAGCGTGATTATATACTGCTATTGCGGTGGGCAAGAATGTACTTCCTGTAGTGGTCCTTATAACAGCGGAGTTGAAAGAGCCTCCGACTGAAAACACTCTGCTGACTGACCAGTAGGTTGTGCGGGGGATGTGAAGTGTTGTCCATTATGTTGAGCAGTTTGTGCAACATCCTGTGCAGGTCCAAGTTCCCTGCACCCACCACTGACACAACTTCCCTTTTTTTAGACGTGTCTCTGGGAACAGGATATGTGGGTATGCCAGCATATGGGCGAGATACAAGGAGACCCTTTCTTAATCTTCATAATAGACATGAGCTGAGGAGATGACACAGTCTGCGCCTCCAGGGTATCCTGTGTGACCAAACACTGACCCCTTGACCCCCAACACTGACCCCTGGATCCCATGTTATGGGTGCCGGCATGAATGGAACCCCACAGACAGAATTGGCAGCACAGTGAACCACAAACCCCTTCATTTATGGCTGCAGAGAAGAGGTAGGGGCCAGGAGGAGAGGGGGGGGGAGAGAGAGAATCTGCTTTGATTGATGGATTGGTCATTGCCCACTCCAACACAGCGTCATAACTTTTTATGTTTACGCTTGAGGCACTATTGACTCACTCTCCTAAACGATAGGTATCGCTGCCGAGAAAAATTACCATCTAAACCACTAGAAGGTACAGTATGTGGTGAAGTAAGGTGAAATTACAGTTTAACTGGATCACCAGTATTAATTTGTGGATTAACTGCTGGAAGCAGCAATAAGAAGAGGCAATGTGCTGAATACAGCACAGTAAAATGGCCTATATGACATGACAAACTGTATCACAAATGTTCTTTTGTGGATGGAACTGGATAGGTCCTAAAGGTTTATGGTTAGTGTTTGTGTTCATTTCTAGTCACCAAACTAGTAGCAAACCTATTACATAACATTAACTAGGGTAACAAGTTGCTATGGTAACAAAATATGCTCTCAACTGCATTATGGAACATCAGGACACCTAAATGAGCACAGCCTAAATGCACACTTTTCCCCTCAGGTCTTCATCAGGCAAGACAGTTAATAAATCCTACAAACGTCTTGTCTTTTCTGATTGTTGCAGGAATGTTGTTAGGTGGAGAACAGCAAAAAGACACAATCAGCCTTTCTGCATCTGCTACTTCCCTAGGGAGGAACCAGCCTTCAAGGACTCTCTTTATCATTATTTATGGGAACTTGGGCCCTGTATGGCAAAACCACGAGACACAAGGTCGGTTTCTTCCCACACATAATTCCTTCATGATCAACTGACCAGTGACTTCCACTAAAATATAACTATTATCTTGCTTATTTTTTATATATTTAATTTACTCCTAGTTTACTACTGGCCAATAAAGCTGACTATGACTCTGATATGAAACATCTAATTGTAAACCAATCATTTGTACTCTGGCATGTACCATAACTAACTGCTTTCCACATCATCATTTAGTAGATATAAATATAAGCGTGTATAACACCATCGGCACACCTCTCAGGCCATGCTATATAACACACGGTCACACCGACTGGATATCACCATACGGTAGATGTGGTGGACATTTTTTTTATTTCTCTTCTATAGTGGTCTTTAACATGAAACGATGTGTTAGGAATAGGACTGAGACAATGCTAGAGAGCAGAAGGGGGCAGGAGAGGGGGTCCTTAGGGGTCATTTCAGGTAAATCTTCTGGATGATGGGGTGGTGGGATGTAATCTGAGAAACCGACTTTTATAGTCGTTTCCTGAGTTTAGTGCCAGTTGATGTCAAAGCGACCTAGGAGGTTTAAACATGCTTACAAAAGTATTGTACTTTACTAAAGTAAGTAGTTGGGTTATCAGGCCTATTCTTTCTGGTTTCTTATGTGCTCAGGAACTGCTCTCCTGGGTCTCCTCGCAATCAAGAAATGTCATAACACTGTGACGTATATGTTGCTAGAGTGTTCTAGGAAATGTTAGAAGGTAAAGATGATATTTGTTACTTACACTAGGATGGTCACTGACCTCAATTTATCATTTAAATAGTACTAACAGATAGCGTAAGTTTCTCTGTGTTTGTACGTTTTTTTTGTCTGTGTGTGTGTGTGTGTGTGAACATCTCTGAGAGAGAATGCAAGTGTGTTTGAGTGTCTGACAAGATGAGCATGAATGTGGAGCCACACCTTACAAGAAGGGCGTCATGCAGCATGTGGGCTGGTTGGGGTACTGCACTGTGTGTGTGTGTGTGTGTGTGTGTGTGTGTGTGTGTGTGTGTGTACCTCCATTCTCCAGGTCTTGTAAGGGCCACAGCACTGTGTAGGCGATCTGCTGGGGGCTATAGAAGAAGGGTGCCATGCAGCATGTGGGCTGGTTTGAGTGCTGCACCTGAGAGCCAAACTCATCCATGATGTACCACACCGGAACCTTCTCCTCTGCAGACTAAACAGCCGGGGAAGACAATATTAGTCACACACATACAGCAGTAGCCTGGAGGTTAAGCCTATCGTACACACTACATTGCCATGATGAGTTTATACTTCGACTTCAACAGAGGCATTAGTGGGTATGAGGTGTACTAGGAATAGCTTTGTTGAATTAAGGAAAACAGACTCCTAAAGATAAACTCCTTGCCCACAATCACATGGCCAGTGTTTATACAGTTGGCAAGACGGTTAGTAATAAACTTGTTTCTCTCTTGTGTGCTGCTGATATACTGACATGAGAATAAACACGTGGATACATTAATAACAAGATGGCCGTAATAAAAAGCTACAAATTTAAGTGCAAATTAAGAGCGATATGATGAACATATCTGAGCATGACCTTTCACCCTTGGCAACGTAAGGCAGTCCTACACCGATGCAGTGAGGAAATGTGTATCTGCGTGATACCCTGATACCCTTTTGGTAGCCCGAGGTGTTGGATTCAGTAATTTAATTTGGGCAGACTTCATTGACACCAGCAGCTACATTTGACACCTCCTCCACCCAAACAGGTATATGTGATACAGTCCTTCAGTGTACTAATCTGCAACGACCCTCAGATCTTCACAAACTTCCTCAAAATGGCTAGTAGTCCTAGTCTAGACTAGTTGTCCTTCTTTTCAGCCTTGCGGATGCATTACATTGCAAAAAGCATAGTAAGATGACCTCGGACATCAGAGACCCACCACGTGATTATCCCTGCTGACAAAGTGTTTTGGCGTCAAGGAAAGCTAAACTTCTATCTATATAAACCTTGTGTGATGTGTTTTATTTTGCTTCTCTCTTGTCTGCTGCAGTCTGGGAGTGAGCCTGGGCGCGCTCTCTCTCTCTCTCTCTCTCTCTCTCTCTCTCTCTCTCTCTCTCTCTCTCTCTCTCTCTCTCTCTCTCTCTCTCTCTCTCTCTCTGAGAGTGGGCCCGTGCCTCTCTGGCCTGCCAGGACATGGGTGAGCCCGACAAGCCTGTTGTTGTTGAATAAATATACTTATATGCAACTCCGGAGTCCTGAGGTAACTTGAGTGAATTTTCACCCAACAGTAACTTTGTCTACTCCTGTGACAGGAGCCAGCAACAACAGATAGGGTTTGAAGGCCACTGCCACTGCATGTTGATACGTGACCTGGCCCTTTGGCGCTTCTGTCTGTGTGGTTTGCTCTCAGTTGGTCGCTCTCCCTCTCCTGCTTATCAAAACTGATGTATGAACACTCTCCTGTCCCTCCTGTCAGCGACCTCAGGCCTGCGTGTTTGAAAATGTGGCCTCCTTCTCAGCGGATTCAATCGGATTCGCTGGGTTCATGTGCACGCGATTTGAAAAGTGGATATGTGTGAAAAATGAATCCGGGTTCAGGCAAACTAGACTTCGTCTGCATGAGGCCTAAGAACATTCCAGGGTCGCCTTGACCCAATAGGCTGACAGTTCACACCTCCTCTTCACACAAGGGTCAAATATAAAAGCCAAATATTGTATTCAGTGCTTGTCTCTAACAATGGTAGAATTTAAAGTCATGAGTGGTTATGAGAGACTAGATTTTAAAAGTAAACATGAAGAAAGTGTCAGTCTGGTTGTCACTGGTGATACTTTGTAAAATGGCTGTGGCCTTTGAGTTTGTGTAAATTGTTTTTGGAGTTTATGTCTGTTTTATGTCTATGACTCACATATCTCATGCATAGACACACATGGCTGTCTATGTAGAGAACAGGGAACCTTAGTTGGCATATAGTGTATGAGAAGTTTTTATTTTTAATTATTTGAAGCCAATTTGTTGTGAACCTTTGGTGTTTGTGTTTTTGATACGTTTTTTATTATTATTTCAATTCAATTCAATTTAATTTATATAGCACTAAAACAATACAATTGTCTCAAGGCTTGAAAACCCCCTTAGCGGGTTGCCCCTGCAGCAATGAGCAGGAAACGGACACGACAAGTCTCTTGAGCAGCAGGAGACACGACAAGTCTTTCAAGCAGCGGGAGACACGACAAGTCTCTTGAGCAGCGGGAGACACGACAAGTCTCTCGAGCAGCGGGAGCGATCAACCCCACACAGCTGACTTCCTCACCAAACCGAGAGGGTAAGTTTAACTAAAATAAGTAACATGCTGTGATTTGTCATGAAATAACAGGTTAGACCGACAAGGTTTTGTTGAAAAATAAAAACCACATGAACGGTAGATAAGCTGTTCTTAGGTGTTAAGAAGGTAGCCGTTCCCAGCTGTGTGCCCCCGTTGCGCAGACCATGGTTGATACTCTTGGACACAGAGAGGTCAACCATTCCTATGTTCCTATGTTCCTATTCCCAGTGTGCCGTGGGCTGCACATGGGGTTCACATGCACAGACGGTGACAAGACTGTTTTCAGTTCCCCTTGGCACTTCTGTTTTGCAGATGCACCTGCCCCAACAGTCATCAACAAAATTGCGGTGCTAAAATTAGAACTGGAGGCTGAAAATGGAGAAGGGGAACCTTGAGGGAGGAGATGATTGGCCTTCTCAAAACAGACAAATTCTACCTCCAGGAGGAGCTGGCTAAGAAAGATGCCTTCATCCAAGATATCGTTAAAAAGAAGTGAGGGCAGCTTTTCTCTGCTTTTTTTTACCATACAAAACCATATGAGGCATTTGTTTTCACATTGGTTTCAGTAATAACATAATGGCTTTGATAGTGTGGGATATTTTTATGTTAAGATGAACATGGATTAGCTTATCAGTATGAAAGTCTCACTTTAGGAAAAGTAGACTAAACAGGAAGCAGCCATAGACCATGACACAGGCGCAGGAAATTACAGACCTGCAAACGTTGGGATGGCCCATTCAAATCAACAGAACTTTTTGGAACATTCTGAAGAGCCGTATACCAAGTACAGGTATTTACGTTTGATTCCTAATTTATAATTGACCTCCGCGGGCCGCACAGGGACAGCCAACGGGCCGCAAATGGCCTTTGGGCCGCACTTTGCCCAGGTCTGGGTCAGAGGGTCTCAGGACACCCACAGACACAAGGGGTCACAGAGGGCCACAAAGAATAGTCTCAGGACACACGCACATATAGGGGTAATTAGGGGAGTTAAGGAAAAGGGGATAGATAATTCTGATTGGTTTTGGCAAACAGCCAGATAGGGCACCGCCCCATAATTCAGGCCCTAAAAGAGGATGCAGAACGTTCGTACAGAGAGATCGAGCTAATCCATGGACCATCTCCTTATTGTAGCTTATTGATTGCAATAAAACTCCAGACTTCTACAACCAGTCTCCAGTCTTCTGATAGAAAAGAAACAGAGCAATCAGCCACAACAATAGTAATGAATGTTTCTGTATAAAATGCAATGAAAGGGTGCTGTTGAGAAATGTTGATATAGCTCTGCTGGTATTAACCATCAAGTTCTGATTGGTGTCTTGAGTTGCTATTTCAGGTATATGAACATGTACCTTTTTCTTCTTATGTCTCTTTCTGTTTAGTGAGGAACACCAAAGGCGTTATCCTGCGATATGTGGCTGCCTCGGAAGCCTTCAAGAAAGGAAACTCAATGAAAGCTGCTTTTGACGCTGTAGGGGTGGATCGCAACACTGTAGCACTGTAGCTGGTTTGTTCATGCGATCCACCTCTACAGCACATTTGCTGTTTGTTTTGGTCCCCCAAATCAATGCTCTGGGCTATGTTCAGTGCTGAGTTGAAAATAAAAGGGTCTTTTCATCTGTATCCTGTTGTATTTACTGTCAGCACTCATTTGTCTTAAAAAGTTCATAATGACTTGTCTTATCTTATAATAATCTTATATCTGTTCATAACAACACTACCCTTTTGTCACTTTACTTAAAGCTGACAAAGTCCACTTATAGAATCGTGTGGCAGTTTATAATATTCTATGTCTGTATAGCAGCCTAGTCACCATGCTAATAACCATTAATGAATATGCATAATATATCACAAAGGTGGTTATGATGTGCTGTGAACACCTACGTACATAGTTATAATGAGTGCTACAATGACTTGTAGCTACTTTATTTATTTATTTAGGCGTTATTTATGCCCTTATAGGGCCTTATATATGCAGGCCTCATAGGATTCATGATGACAGATACACAGTCTAATGATCACATATTTATAATGCATCATTCTATCTTAGATTATAACCATTTAAAATGAACTGACATAACGTATCAGAACGGTGGTTATGAGTCATCGTGAAGACATTATAAATAGTTATAATGATTGCTATAATGACTCATAGCTACTTTATAAATTATTATGAAGGCCCTTATAATGCCCTTATAGGGCCTTATAAAGCCAGGCTTCATAGAAAGTGTTACCAGATTTTTTTTCTTCTCTCAATTCAATTCAATTTTATTTATATAGCACCAAAACAATACAATTGTCTCAAGGCACTTTACAGAGCCCAGTGCCTGGACCCCCTTAGAGCAAGCATAGTGGTGACAGGGTGCATTTATGATTGATGGCTTTAGGCCATGTGGTTTGACGGGTTGTTCTGGATTTTCTTTTTTGGGGTTCACGTATGTTAGAGGTGGTCATCAGGAAACGTACATTGAGGAGACCAAAGAGAGTACACTGAGAGGGCAAAGAAGATCTGCCCTCGCAAATCATCAGCTGGAGGGCTGCTAAACCCCATTAGCCCACAGGTGCTTTACGACCCTGGGGTCAGGGCGACATATCCGATCCCTTCAGAACATCCACGCCGGACTGTGACGGTGAACTTGGCTGTCCTTACGAC
Organism: Clupea harengus; assembly: GCF_900700415.2. Classification (NCBI taxonomy): domain Eukaryota; kingdom Metazoa; phylum Chordata; class Actinopteri; order Clupeiformes; family Clupeidae; genus Clupea; species Clupea harengus. Next base: position 11,337,996 of record NC_045167.1, on the reverse strand, counting down.
AGTCAGCATGACGCGCTTTTGACTACCCTCCAGGCTCCAGGTATTCTAACCCTACCCCTCCGCTATTGGGGATCTTATGGTATCCCAGTTTCATGCAGCCCGTGCGTATGTGGCGGTGCAAAGATTGTCTTACATGTTGAAGACGTTGGTGTCTCGAGAGAGAGACAGGAGTCATGACCCTGATGAGGTGGAAGAGGGTCTGGCTGAGCTGAGAACTTTACTGAGGCGACAGAAGCCTGAGGGAAATAGAGACTTAGGGAAAAACAGACTGGGTTTATGCTTTGCAAGACGGGGGTTCAGCTCAGCTGGAGAAGGCTCTACAGGAAGTGACGGATCATCTTACCAGTATGCATCAGGGTCATGTATAGTGTCTGTATGCCTTATCTGTAGAGGTCACGGTGTCTTACCAGTATGCATCAGGGTCATGTATAGTGTCTGTAGGCCTTATTTGTAGATATCACGTGATTCAAATGAAGGCTGTCTGTGGATGTAGAGGGGCTGTTGGAATATACATATAGCTTAACAAATGTAACTTGGATATATTCATTGAACTGGTCTCTTCTTTGACTTTTTGATTTGACTTTTTAAAATGTTATCTCCTGCCTCTGCTGCTCTTCAAATGATCACTCTTTCACAGACATTTCCTCTCTTTCTATCTCTCTCTCTCTCAGAGGACTAGGAGGAGAGAGAATAGGGGGATAAAAAACAAAAAAGCCTGTTCGCTGTTTCTCTCTCTCCTGCCTCCATGTCTGTGTTAGGGAGGACTAGGAGATAGGGAGGGTGCAGGAAGGAAGAGACAGACAGGTGCAAATTTTCTTCGGGCTGTTTTTTTTTTTAGTTAGGAGCATGACAGCCAGAACGTTTAACCCCTAGCTCACACAGTCAAGCGGATTGCAAGATGGAGCTGGCATTTAAGGAAGGAGTGGAACCAAAGTTTCCCTTCCAACCTAAGAGATAGATTAGTAGACTGATGTCTAATGCTCGGGAATTATAGGAATGTTTAGGAAAGATTAATTTGCTTTTTTTGTTATTTTCTTTCCTGGTTTTATTTTGAAATTCTCATTATATTCATTTTTGTCACTCACATAGACAGTGTAAGAGTATTTTTCACTTTGCGTGTTGGTTTAGAGAGAGACCACCATACGAAGCTTTTGGTTGTTAAGGAGATACGTTTTACTGGTAATTACTGACACAATACAACTTGCTTGACTTAACACACAGTACCGTCAAGGCAAGCCGGGGAATGCATTCTGAAACAGGTATGGAGAAGTTGGACTTTTAAGTCCTAACCCAATGATGTCATTTCTGTGCCTCCTGTTTCCGCCCATAGGATGATCATGAGATGGTACCATGCACCAAGTTCTCAGCAATAACACATCATTTCTGTTTGACAATCTCCCTTTGTAAGCACCTCTCCTCCCATCTGCTGAACTGTCTTATCTGTCCAAAAACTTAAACACCCCATCTTTTGCCCCAGCTTCAAACATACAAAGTTGCCATCCAGCTTGACCTTGCTTAGCCAGTGATGGACTGCCGGCTCTGTTTCTCAGGCTCTGGTCTCTGTAAAGAGCCTTAGTGTTGTACAATTGGTCTGATCTCTGTAATGCCTTAGTGTATTGGTATAGGCCTTGTTAATAAAATAAGTATTGTTAATACATTTGTACTGAACTGAATTTATCTTACAACAGCCATGAGTAGGAAGTGTTAAGCAGTTAAGCAAACACAAAACAAAACAGTCAATTCGGCATCCTTCACAGAAATACGATTATCTGTGCGGGGTGGCTGTATCACTGTCATGTGACCAAATGAGTCCAATCAGGGCAGACAGACAAGGCAGAGGCCTTCATTATCCCACACGAGACGTTCTGAACACGGCTGTTGCCGATCAGCAGCACTTCGGGATTTTGAGCTATGCCCGACGTGCCTTACAACGTGATAAGACGGCTGGGTGGGGGTAGGGTCATGAAATAACTAATTAAATATTTATGAAAGATATGGAGGCTGGTGAACAATACTTTCATTTTTTTTAAATATATATTTTTAACAGTAGGTGGCAGTGGCCCACCCATGGCTAAGTGGCTGCCCATAAATAACTTAAGAGTCCTCATTGTGTGATCCTTAACAGTGCAAACATGGACAGAACAGAATTTAGTTATCTATTACCCAACGTCTGTTGGCATTAACTGAACTGGGTAATTAAGGGGAGATAGCAGAAAGCATCCTGAGTGTTCCATAGCCAGAGACACGTTGTGTGTGTAGTGTGGGAAATTCTTAATACTTAGATCAAACTATCTGTGTGTTGTGTGATGAACTGTAACTTGCAGAGATATTAGGTGCACAGTTCTGTTGTCTCTCTGTCTGCTTGAAAGAGGATGTGCGTTTCTGCTAGTCCGCCTATGTCTCTCGCTAGTGCTAAGGCCACGCTAGTAAGCTACATTTAGTCATTTAGCAGACGCTTTTATCCAAAGTGACGTACACAGGAGAAAACAATCAACCTACGAGTAATAGAGACCTAGTGTAACAATAAATACTATTTTACATAAGGAATAAAAAGTGCAGAAATGTATCTACTGTAAGTGCGAGTTAAGTACTAGTTAGAGGAGATAGTAAGTATAACGTGTGGGGCTAAAGCCAACATAAAGATTGTATCTGTGTGTGCATCTGTGTTCCCAACAGAGCTGAGGCTAATGTCTCTTAACCAGAAAGAGTACATAGTGTGTTGATACAGACAAAGAAATAGACCTTAACATTTGCCTGTGAGGGTTGATGTTAGGTAACCGGATCAGACCAATCAAGCTTTGTGTGACTGCTCACAATGTACGACTGTATGCAAATGATATGGCTTTACAAAAAAAGAGGCTCAACCCTTGGAGTCTCGGCCCTCTGATCTGAGCTGTGATCTGAGCTCTGACCATCTCCCGGTGCCGTGAACAAAAGTGCCTGTGCCTCAGAGCGGAGTTGCCTGTCTGGATTATTCCTAGTGTTTTTCTCATTAGCAGTTTTATCTACAGTATTACAATTGCACCTGACAAATACATTGTGATGCTCTGATCCACTTTAGGCTCTGCGGAAATTATCAAGAGTCGTATTATTAGGTCTGTGGTGTTATCGCAAAGCGCGACTGAAACAAACCACAGATTCAGGCTCTTGGCTCATTAAAGCGCTTTGAGACAATTGTATTGTTATGGTGCTATATAAATAAAATTGAACTGAATTGAATTGATAAGGAAAAGCTACACAAGACTGGGTTGGTCAAGCTGTGGAAGAACTGTCACATTGTATTATTGTAATCAGATTGACCGTTGATAGACCTCCCATGTTTCACAGATATATGTATATGTAATTTATGTATGTATGTCGGTGAGGTGTATAAGTGTATATGTGTATAAGCTACTGGATGACCCAAATTTCCCTCGGGATTAATAAAGTATCCATCTATCTATCTATCTATCTATCTGATATCGCATCAGGGGTTCTCAAACTTTTGCAAGCTGGGCCCCCCCACAGCTGGTTAGGGGTAGTTGGGCCCCCCCACCCCCCCGCCGCCCGCGGCCCGCCGCTACCGCCCTCAACTACACCACCATATAAAGATAGATAGATAGATAGCATATTGTTATTGATAGGCCTGACATGTCAAGGTTAGGCTATTGTTATTGTTAGGCCCATACAGACAATTACTATTACTATTTTTTATTATTATTATTATTATTATCAGTAATAGTAGGCCTATTAGTAGGCAATTCATTATTATCACCATCATTATGTTATTATTATTATAATTAATGATGATCAACCAATTATTATTATTATTGTATTATTATAATTATCATATTAATAATAAGTGTTATTATTACTATCATTAGGATACTGTTATTATTATGGGCCTCTTGTGATCTTTTCAAAAAAAATCCTCAGGTTCGATTCCGGCCTGCTGTCGTTTCCCGATCCTTTCCCCACCTCTTCACTCCTCCTCACTTCCTGTCCAAAAATACTTCACTGTCCTATCCAAATAAAGGCTAAAAAGCCCATAAATAAATCTTAAAAAAAAAAAAAAAAATCCTACAGGTCTGTCAATGTGAGACATGAGCTTGCTTTGCCCTGCAAAGGTCCTCAAATCTTGGGGCAATGTTTGACAAACATATCCTCAGGTCATCCTCGATCTGTGCGCGGTTGCAGTATTTAGTTTTGAGCGCAGTCAGTCTTGAAAAGCCTGCCTCGCACAAATATGTCGACGCGAAAAGAAGGAGCATTTTTAAGGCTATGTCGCAAAGCTGATCATTGCTACCCAGAACGACGAAAGAGGGGAGATGCTTGAGTCTACTGTCACTCTTCAGCTGCTCTTTCATGTCTATTGACAAGTCGTCTGCTGAGCAGAGAAATGTATCCCAAACTCAGGCGAATGAACGGTAGTCCTCTTTGAAATAGGACTTAAACTGATATCTGATATTCGGCGTGACACAGTGTCATTTGACATGAGTGTAGCAGCTGCACCGGCAGCTGTTGCTCGGCCGGCAAAATCAGTGTTTCGGCAATTGTATGGGGTTTGCCAAGCTTAGCAATTCTATGAGCAATTACATAAGATGCCTCCAGACACTGCTTGGAGATGGTGGTTTGTTGTTGCTGGAGGCCATCACGTTTATGTTTAAAGAAGTCCACAGGCTTCAGAAACAGAAACTTGTCCATAGTTGTGTTTGTTTGCTGATACAGTGTGTGTGAAGTTAATACAGTTCTAATTTCAACGTCGTGTTCTTGTGAGTGTGTTTGTATGTGTGGCTGTGAACGAATTGCACACAAAAAAATGGATAAGGCTGTGCTAGGCAATGGTTCCTAACAAAACGAACTGTACACAATGTAGACAGGGACAGCACAAAATAGTATTCAAGTGCTGGTGTTTTATTTGTTGCAACACGGTGGATGATCAAAAACTGTAAAGGTAGGTGTTAAGGAGAAAAGGGCTAGCTGCAGTTGGAAGAAGGTAGCTAGCTAGAGGGCTAGCTCTCTGGGCTACGAACTTTTTAAAAAGACTGTGGAGCAAATTACTCCTTAGAATAGGCTACGAATAGACCTACTGCAAGTGCAGTAAGGTATTACTAAGGAAGGAGTGAGTCTTTAAAAAGACTGTTTATAAAGCAATGAATATCTGAATGATAGAGGAAACAAGAGAAATCGAACAAACTCTGCAGAGTGTCGTCTCAGGGTGAGCGCTTACCATGCCTGCGGTTTTTTTTATACTCGGAAGCGTAGGTGCAACTCGCGTTCAAATGATAAGTCTCCGTTTTGATTGGTGGATCAGGAGCAAAACAGTATCTGATTTGTTTGGGTCAGTCCAGCCCCTTGCATTTCGCCTCTGAGGGAGCTTTCACTAACCAGTGACAGGTCGGCGTTTTTTATTTTTTTTTCTCCGTCTGTGACATCGCGCCCCCCCTGGAGAGTGTTCGCGCCCCCCACTTTGAGAACCACTGATCTATCATATAGGCCACCCATCTCCTGGACTGACAATCATGATGTGTGTATTACAGGTACATGCCGCTCACCCCCTGGGACAGATGATATGTCTGGTTGTACTTCCACATGTCCTCCAGCACCTGGTCCACTGTGTCGGGGTCGGGAGCCTCCCCGTGGAAGTCCAGGCCCATCAGGCTGGCCATTCGTCCCAGCAGGCCGGGGACTTGTTCCAGCTGCTGCCTGGCACTCTCCACTCGATAGGTCCACGCATGGTCCACCAGGAAAACACTAAGGGTAGGATGCCAAATACTAGAGTAGTACTTACATTGAGCCTTTCCAATTCGTGTTTAGACGTAAGGCTTATGCAGGTTTGGCTACAACTTGGTAATAATATCAGTAGGCTTAGATACTATTGCAAGATTGATCTCAAGGATATAGGGTGGCCATCATATTATAGTTAGCTGAGGTGTGCTGTTGTGCAACATATTCTATTCAAGAATGTTTGAAACCAGTGCTACATAACATTGTACATAAACTCCATGGACAGAAATACAACTATAGCACAACAGGTCATGGCCAGAAGCACCAGTCTTTGCATCAAAAAGGCAATGCTTGCTGGCTGAATGCATAGATATTGGGAGTAAGATGAACACTGGCGCCCTCACCTGGTGGGATCAGAGACTTGCAGGCCACTCTCACTGGTGACGATTACTTTGTAAACTATTTCATCAACAGGGTTGGATTTTTTACCATGCTCTTGTTCGGAATTCTCTTCTTCTTCCTCCGCCTCCTCAACTTGCATAATGCCAAAAACGTCCCCAGCATCAAACACCTGAAAAATGACAAAGCCACGCATGCTTACAGACCTACAGTAGCTCTCTCCTGTCCCATGCAGGTCTGGGTGTCAAAACCACAGATTAGGCTGAATGACTGATGGATTTGCATGGGACCAGGAAAGTGAGCAAATTTGGTTGTCGCATCTTCACTTCACAACAACTGCTCAGTTTCAGGGCGCAACACTGGAAGCGAGCCATCTGAGCCGAACATCGTGATTTGGGGTTGACAGGTCTGCTTAGGAAGATAAACATTTACTTTATTTTTAATTGCAAAATCCCTACCTCTGGTGACATGTGACATATAGTAGGATACTATAAGTAACTAAAACGTTCAATTTATTTTCTGAAAATACTATGGGAAACGTATCTTTTGGCCATAATGCAGAACTTTGACGGTAACATTATCTGAAAGAGGCTCAACATTACTGACGGACGCTAACCTCATTAAGCATGCTTTTGGTCAAAACCACTTGCTACATGTAACTTATACACACTTACACATATGCATAACTACACGCTGATAGGCATGGTTAACGTAAGGTTATCAAAAGTCATAAAACACATAAATTAAGGAGCTTGGAGATGGACACAGATCAAACACACACCTCATTAGCAAGTTTCATATGCAGACTTCTCCAATATATCGGAGGAATGTTTGATCCCTTTAACGCAGGGGTATGCACACTAAGGAAGAGTTTAAATTCCTCATTTTCGTAATCACTGTCGTTCAACATGATATACTCCGTATCAAGGTGTTATACAATAAATATCACAGAAACACGTGAAAGGACAGTCAGGAAGTGTTCTGTTTTCTTCTGAAAGAATTTTGACGTCTGTGTAAAAACTCTAGAAGAATTGTCGCCACCTACTGGGCTGGAGCCGACAACGACATATTGGAAAATATTCGGAAAAGTAAACGCAACCTACTTTTGAAACTATTATGTTAATTCAAAAAAATATTTAAAATAGCTTGAGAATGATGAAGGTAATCAACTGCTGACAAAAGCTTGGCATCACAACAACAATAACATCATTTTCGTGAAATAATGGGCCATTGTAATGTATAGGCCATTTCCATGTACACATATGTAGGCTATTTGCTACCCACCCCATGTTTGTTTAACAGTTTAATTTACTGACGCGTATTTGGCCACATATGAAATCCCATATTTTGCCTCCATGGTTGTTATGTAGGTAACACTCGGAAAACACGATGAAATCATAGGTTTACTTCAACTTGGAAAATCACTTTTAGGCTACTATCACTTTTACTCTAAAACTGTCTATACGTTACCCGACTCCGTGTGATGCATACGTTACAGCTGAACGTCAAGCATGTCAAGGAGGGTCTGGTCTGGTTCCATAAACTCCAATTTAAACACAAAAACAATAATAAAAAAAAACTATTTAAAAACAATTCATCCATGTACCCAACATATATCAGACAGAGGGTATTACTCACGAAGCCTATACACTTTAATCAAAACAGATTACGATCGAAATAGGTTACCGATTTGGTTATTCATTTTTAGATGCTGTAGGCATACGATGACAATGATGTAGTTTGTAATGTTAGCCGCTAGAGGGAGACATTGTAACACAATGTAGGGTTAATATGTATTGGACATTTACGGAATTGTCTCAGTACTTGTACTCTCTGCAATGACAATAAAGTTGAATCTAATCTAAAAATTGTCCAATGGCAATTAATCTAATTCCTTTGCTTTTAGTGATGTTATAAACGTAAAGCAGAACAAGAACTCAAGTATCACTTACATACTATACGTAATCATCTGTGACAGATTTAAGTAAGAGACACATTCAACACAGAAACAGATTGATTGGATGAAGAATGGTCTTTTGATAGATAAAATCTTAATGTGATGAGCTCCTTTAGATGTCTTATTAACATTTTACGTCACATCCTTCCTCCTCATAAAGAAATTGTGATTGACAAACAAGAGAAAGGATCCTTATATAGCCTGTGACAGGGGCCGTTGAAATAAGCCCTTGAGCAAAGTGAGTGTGGCCTTTAAGGTGGCAAGCACCTGGAACAGGCTCTGAATTGTTATGTTCTTGGAGAGAAAGGAAAAGCCAAACCCCTGGAGTGTTCAAACAGGACAGAAGAGTCTCAGAAAAAAAAGATACCTGTCTCTTTTGTCAGTGCCAGACAAAAAAGAAAAAAAAAACCTCACAGACCTTTAAGTGAAGCATTCAAAAATTCTGAAAGGAAGTTTAGAGAGTGAAGGGGAGATGGAAGGGGGAGGAAAAAAAGAGACAAGAACGAGAAAAAAAAGAGGGGAAAAAGAGCAAGGAAAAAGTTACCCGAGCCACTGTGTCGGGCTCACAATGCCTGTGGTTGAAGTTGTGTCTCTTCTGATCTTCTCCCAGCTGGACTTCTGCCTTCTCCCTCGCTGTCTCCTCTGATCTCCCCTGTCGGCTTTCGGAGAGGCTGCCGCTGCCGCCGCCATCCAGCCCCCCTGAGCTGTCAAAGTAGCCCCTGAATCAAACGCCACCCCGCACTCCGCCCTGATCAAAGGCACACAGGTAAGACAGACACCCAGCCACATACAATTGCCATCTCTCACTACAGAAAGTGTGTGGGGGAGGGACATTTTTCTTTTGTCATTTTACCCCTCTTTTTTTATGGGGTTTGGCGGGATGTGTGTGTGTGTGTGTGTGTGTGTGTGTGGGGGGGGGGGTGTTCTCATAACTTAACTTGTCTGACACAGTGGCGTTGCTCAGAGTGGAGTGGATTGATCACAGGGAAGCGCAAGCGATCAGGTTTGAGCGTGAGGCGCTGGGAAGTTTATTCTGCCGTCTTTCACTAACTTTGAGACAGAGGGAGAGGCAAGAAGTGCGTGTGTGTGTGGGGGGAGAGGCAGCAGGAAGTGTGTGTGTGTGTGTGTGTGTGGGAAGAGGAGGCAGGTTGTGGTGGAGATGTTTTAAGGGAATGTTGGGGGAGGACTGATGGAGGGAACAAATGTTTATTTCAGTCTTATTAACTGATGTCATATGCTGGAAAACATGGCAGTCAACACACACACACACACACACACACATACACACACTCCCTCTCGGTTTCTCTCGTTCTCTCTCTCACACATACCTCTCTCTCTCTCTCTTTCACTCTCACTCTCTCTCACCCCCCCTCTCTCTCTCACACACACACACACACACACATACACACACACACACACACACACACACACACATACACACACACACACACACAAACACTCAAACAGAATATTGTCCTTTACATTCCCTGGGGCACTGATGGCCAGATACTAACATTATACCCCAGGGCAGAGATGATACAGCATCTACTCTCTCTCTCTCTCTCTCTCTCTCTCTCTCTCTCTCTCTCTCTCTCTTTCTCTCTCTCTCTCTCTCTCTCTCTCTCTCTCACTCTCTGCTTTTGTCTTTGTCTCCTTATCTTCCCATCTCTCTCTCTTGTGGATATCCTTTTCTCTATGTATTAGTAACGCCATAGTGAAACATTTAGATTGGGGAATTTTAATTTTGGACTTGAATGTGATGGTTCTTAAAACTCTGACTCACTTCCCAGGCACCAGGAATGGACGGCTGTCCCTGAACCCCACCCGAGGACGGAGGGACCGGGGGAACCGGAGGGAAAGTTGAGGGAAGAAGAGTAGGACTCAGTAAAAGTGTATTTGTGTGATTAATCGTGAGGTGGCAGTGGCATGCTGAGGCAAAAATGTATGTAATTCCAGTTGCAGAAAATATGACCATACCTGATAAATGATGCGCTTAATTCTGAGTCATTCAGTCAAAAACGTAAATGATCACTATTATATTTGTTTTTTTCCTGTGTTTGTTATTGTTTATTGTTGAGACTGTAACCTTCGTCATAAACTAAATTTAGAAACGCTTCCTCAGTGTGCATAGTCTGCTTAACATTGCAACACGAAACAAAAGAGACACAAATAGAAATGGGACGACTTGAGGAGCAGACGGATCAATCATGCCAAAGACTCTCATTGCACACTCCCGCCTTTCTCACTAGATGTTTGTCCTCAGACCAGCAGCAGTTGGCCCTGATGACACCGGTGCCGTTCCCAAATAACTGTGTTTTTGTTTAGTTTACCATTTTTTCCTCAGTCGCTTTGGTTCATTTCTCAGATCAGAATTCAAATTTTCAAAATTGTTAGTTCTACTCATCTTACACTTGTGCGCATTCTTTTCTACATTTTGCAAATGTTTTAGCACATTCACGCAAAAGGGTATACACAGTGTACAGCTGTGTACCCGAAACATCTAGGTATCTATTCAGTGTGTAAGTCATGGCATGCAAACGGATTAAAACAGTTATCATTGTGTGTCATCCATATGCTTCATCAGTTTCAGAATGTCCGCTAAAGTATTGATTACCTGTCTCTCTATTTCACTCTGTACTTACAGTGAACAGGTTGTGAATGAAGGTGAAATGTCATATTTGGATAATATTACTTGGTTCTCTAATCATTTATGTTACATACAAGATTGTCCCTTTGCTTCTCAAGCCATGAATTGCTACGAGTAAAAGAATAAAAGTTTCTTGGTTACAAACCATGACTAAGGGACTTGCATTTTGGTGGCACTTACATATGCATTGATGTAGTTACATGTAGAGACATAAACGCTGCATTTTGAGCGAGTTATGGGTTTGGAACACAATGGGTTCATTGTGTGGTGCTGTTTGTACAAATTGTTTTGAGAAATGTTGAGAATGATTTGAGAAATGTTGAGAATGATTTGAGAAATGTATCAAAGCGAGAGAGAAAAACTGTAAGAAGCCCAAATTCTCTTTGTTGTTGTTATTTGACACACTGGGCTACTTTAAATTAAAAGGGTTAGTATGTATGTATGTATGACGCAATGGCAGCTGTCTGAGTTGAAACAACCCCAAACTATTCCCCCCTCCTCCCCCCGAATAATGACAAGACTCACCTCGACCCCCATTTATGGACACTAACCAATCACAAGCAGCGAGTGGGGGGGGGGGATCACTCTCATGCTTTGGCCTTTGACCTTCTGAGCCAGTGACAGACGGGGCACTTACCCCCCGCAGTGGCAGCAGCAGCAGCAGCAGCAGCAGCAGCAGCAGCAGCGTGTCCTCTCTCTCCAGCAAAGCGGCAGAGCCTCTGCAGGTCTGATTAGGCCCTCAGCTCGGTCAGCGCTGGGCTCTGGGCTCTGGGCCCCTGTGTCTCTCAGACAGAAAATCAGCGCCTAATCAGTGCGGGAAATGAGGGGCAAGGAGTTTGAGTATGCCCAACAACACATCACACCACTCCGTACTGCATCACACCAGACCACACCATACCACACTACGCCATACTGCACTACTCCATACTGCACTGCACCACGCCACACCACACCATACCACACCGTACCAGACCATACCATACCGTACCACACCGTACCACACCCCACCACACCACACCTTACAGCACCAAACCACACCATACTACACCATACCGTACCACACCACACCACACCGTACCACACCACACCAGACCACACCAACAAACACCATAACACACCACACCACACCATACTAACAAGCAATGTACCACACCACAATGTACCAACAAACACCGTACAACACCACACCTTAACCACACCACATCGCACCACACCACAATGCATCATACTACAACGCAATGCAAAGACCTCATCTCCTTTTTCTGGGAGTGCTTCTAGAGGCATGGGTATGTGTATGCATGTGAGAGTCTGTGTGTGTGTGTGTGTGTGTGTGTGTGTGTGTGTGTGTGTGTGTGTGTGTGTGTGAGTGTCTACAATATTTGTTGTGCCTCCTCTTATAAATTCTATCCTTCCCAT